>NW_027362049.1:1250000-1650000 GCF_039654945.1 Dendrobates tinctorius | reverse complement strand
AAAGCAAAAGGTGGCTACTTTGAAGAGCCTAGAATATAAGACATACAGTATTTTCAGTTGTTTCACACTTTTTTTGTTAATTATCTAATTCAACATGTGTTAATTCATAGTTTTGATGCCTTCAGAGTTAATCTACAATTTTCATAGTCATGAAAATAAAAGAAAACTCTTTGAATGAGGTGTGTCCAAACTTTTGGTCTGTACTGTATATATACACACACACACAGATTATGAATGCCCTTTATTGAAGATTAATTACTACAATGGCCCACCTTGTAATACTGTGAATCCCTTAAAATAAGCTCTAGCATCATTTTACAGAATTTTTGGAGTATGCTTGAAATAAAGGCCCAACTGTAAGAATATGCCCTAGTTACACTTATGGCTTGCAGGTTTTTTGTTTTCTATTCCAAGATTGGGACCACTTAAGAACCTTTGGTGACATCACAGTCATTTGTCCATTAAGTTACCAAATATCCTTTAACTGAAGAGTCTAGAGGAACTGAAGAGGAGACCAGGTGGTATGTATGGTATGTGCAGTGTGTGCGTTTACATGATTATCTACTATATAATCGTCTAATCCTGTCTGTTTGTAATGGAAATCCCGCGTCGCCGATTTGTCGCAGCCGGCCACGACCAATCAGCGACAGGCGCAGTCCGGCCACGAATTGGCGTGGAATTGGAACGACGCACGCCCTCCCGACAGTTGCTGCAGGTCATCTTCTGCCGCACGGAGGTCAGCGGCGACGCAGCCGGGAGATGACCGGCGCTAGTCTGATTGGTCACGGCCAGCTGCGACCAATCAGTGACAGGTGCAGTCCGCCCGCGAATTGCCGCAGGATTTGAACCACGCTTTTCTGATTGGTCGCACCCTGCGACTTTACCTGGAAAATCCTGTGTATTCATTGCATTATTCTTAAAACTTCATAAATGAACTACATACATATTCTAGAATACCCGATGCGTTAGTAATTGAATAAATGCTGATTTGTTTGGTTGATTAATAAATGTGGATTTATTTTTTTTTTTCCCTATGAACAAAAGACATCCCCTCAAGATAAGCCCTAGCTCAACTTTCGGAGCAAAACGTAAAAGCAGACCATACCTTGTTTCCAGTTCATGAGACTTTAACATACAGAGTAGAAGATAACCCTTTAATAAACTGCACAACAAATTTCAGGGAAGTTCTTGTCCCCTGAGAAAATGTTTTTGCATCTTATAGTTTTTGATATGCTGAACACAAATATGTGCTCCAAAAGTGTGTATCATGTAAGGTTTATAACCCCTTCATGACCGGAGCTTTTTTTCAATTTTTTGCTTTCGTTTTTCACTACCCTTCTTCCCAGAGCCATAACTTTTTTATTTTTCCGTCAATACAGCAGTGTAAGGGCTTGCTTTTTGCGGGACAAGTTGTACTTTTGAACGACACCATTGGTTTTACCATGTTGTATACTCAAAAACGGAAAAAAAAATTCCAAGTGCAGTGAAATTGCAAAAAAAGTGCAATCCCACACTTGATTTTGTTTGGCTTTTTTGCTAGGTTCACTAAATGCTAAAACTGACCTGCCATTATGATTCTCCAGGTCATTACAAGTTCATAGACACCAAACATGTCTAGGTTCTCTTTTATCTAAGTGGTGAAAAAAAAATTCCAAAGTTTGCTAAAAGAAAAAAAATTGCGCAATTTTCCGAGACCCGTAGCATCTCCTTTTTTCGTGATCTCGTTTGGGTGTGGGCTTATCTGTGTGTGCTGAGCTGACGTTTTTAATGATACCACTTTTGTTCAGATGTGTTTTTTTGATTGCCCGTTACTGCATTTTAATGCAATGTTGCAGCAACCAAAAAAAAACCCCCGTAATTTTGGCATTTTGATTTTTTTTTTTACCACTACGCCGTTTAGTGATCAGGTTAATTTTTTTTTGTTGATAGATTGCAAGTCTGAATGCAGCAATACCCAATATGTGTAGGGTTGAATTCTTTTTATTGTTTTATTTTGATAGGGGCGAAAGGGGGGGCGATTTGAACTTATGGGAGTTTTTTTTCATACTTTGAAACACTTTTTTTAACTTTTGGCATGCTTCCATAGGATGCTAGAAGCTGCCCTAGCACAATCATCTCTGCTACATAGAGGTGATGCTCAGATCCCCTCTATACAGCAGAATTACAGGCTTGCTATCAGTGCTGACCACAGGGTGGCACTCAGCAATCTGCCATCAACATCCATAGAGGTCTCGTGGAGACCTCTGGTTGTGATGGCAATGCAGCGATGACCCCCAATCACGTGACGAGGGTCATCGCTGCGCGTATTTCCGGACCGGCATCTGGAAATGCATTTAAATGCCTGCTGTCAGAGTTTGACAGCGGCATTTAACTACTTAATAGGCGCGAGCGGATCACGATTCCGCTCGCGCCTATTGCAGGCACATGGCAGCTGCTAAAAACAGCTGACATGTCGTGGCTTTGAGGTGGGCAATAAAAATACCTTCTTTAATGTTTGCTTCACTTATTCTTGGAAATTTCTGTCGCAAGTAAGAAAAGGCTTCAGATTTTTCGTTCATTGCTTTGACAAAATTCTTAATAAACTGAGTTTTAATATGCAAAGGATGGAGAAATATCTTTGCTTTATCAACGAGAGGATTTTGTTTAATATTCTTCTGTCCAGCAACCAGGTTTTCGCGGAGTGGCCAGTCCTTTCTGAAATAGTGCATTGCTCGTGCACGACTGTCCCACTCACAAGTATAACAATACTTGATATATCCAAGCTGGTGTCCAAGAAGTGCAACAACTTTTACATCACCACATATGTTCCAGTTATAATTTCTATAATTAATGTGGGTCAACAGTAACTCGATATTCTCATACATTTCTTTCATGTGTACGGCATGTCCAGTAGGTATAGAAGGATAGATATTTCCGTTGTGTAGTAAAACAGCCTTCAGACTTAAAACTGATAAGTCAATGAACAGTCACCATTCCTTCGGGTCATGTTTTCATCCAAGAGCACCAAACAACACCAAGACGTCGTTTCAAAAGGTTAAACTGTCGACATGGTTGAAAAATTGATCAAGGTCTTCTTTATGACTGCGAAAAACAGAAACTCTTGTTCCTGGCAATAAGAGATTCCGTTCTTGTAGCCTTGAGCCCAATAATTCTGCCTGCCTCTTTGACAATTTCAAATTGTCACTCAGATCAGCTTGACTGAACAGATGTGGATTAGATGTAAAGGCTCAAAGTCTGGGTCTGCAACAGTTTCATTTTCCACTGACATTGTTAGTTCATCTTTGTCGTCCTCCATTGTCCATACTTTGGGCGGCTTTGGAACACGAAGACTTTCATCGTGCGTGTGACACTGGTCTTATGACTGAAGGAAGATTAGGATATTCTATTGATTTCTTGTTCTTTGCTGAATATCCTGTTACATTTGTAAGGCAGAAGTAGCAATCTGTTACATGATCTCTGTACTCTCTCCATATCATTGGGACAGCGAACAGCATTGAAGGTCGTGATCCATCCAGCCATGCTCTAAGTACGTTAGTATTGTCTTTTGATTCCTCCCCTGCCCAGGAGATGTGGTATGCTCCATACACGGCCAGCCGAATGATTCACTGCGCCTGCGCGGAATTCGCATAATAAGTGCTTGCATATGTGTAGATCAGTGATTTATGCTATTTCAGTGGAAAATTCTGAATATACCGTTTCAGAAAAAATTCATATATGAGTTTTTAAAATTATAACAGATTATAATGTTTTGCATCATTTCTCAAAAACCTTACGTGATAGGAAAAATCTGAAGTCATTTCTGAAATCAGCATGAAAAAAAAAATCTATCAGGAACACTCAAAATTGTCCGAGGGACAAAACCTTGGTAACACAGTGCAACAGACCATTTTTCTGAACACTTTACAGGACAATGGCTCAGTGGTTAGCACTTTTGCTTTGCAGCACTGAGGTCCTAAAGTCAAATCCCACCAATGACAACATCTGCAAGGAGTTTTTTACGTTTTCTTCATGTTTGTAAGAGATCCTGCCACACTGCAAAGTCATACTGATGGGGGATCACAATCTAAATTCTCTAATTGGGACAGAGGTGATGAGGTCTGTAAAGTGCTGTGGAGTTAATACTGCTATATAAATTAATAATAATCATTCTTATGCATACTATTATTTACACAGGTCAATAATGTGGGTATAAGTGGGCATAACTGAGTGTGGTTGGTGTGCGTAATGTTGTGCAAAGCAAATCAAAGAATATCAATACCAAATACGTGAACTGTAAGTAGAATCTAAAGCAGAGATTTACGGGAAGGGCTGAGGTAGAAATAAGAAAAAGCAAATGCACACGATAGAAGGAACGTGCCAGGAAAATCAAGCTAAGAAACAGAAGACTTAAATACATATAAACAAAATACTGCAGAGCTGCCTCGCTGGCCAGGGGAAGACTGCATCTAAGGTCGGGATCACACCTTTGAGGAATACGGCCAAGTTTTGCATGTTAATACCCGACACTGCCGCCGGCATTCAGGAGCGGAGCATGCGGCTCCATGTATTGCTATGCGGCCACACTCTCCGAATGCCAGCGGCAGTGCTGGGTATTAACATGTGAGACTCGGCCGTATTCCTCGCAGGTGTGATCTCGGACTAAAGGAGAGTCTGTAGATAAGCAGCTAAGCCGGCTGCTCAGTGAGTGATCATGACTCATCTACTCTGATGCTGTTTTCTATAAACAATAACAATAATAATAATAATAATAATAATAAAAAATAATGTGAATTTACTAAACATGCCCAATATGTAGACAGTGGAAACTTAGACTAGACAATCTGAAAGACACTTTTTGCAGCTTGCCTGGCTTGCTGAAAAAAGGGGTATAACTATCAGAAAAAAAGACTGGGCTTAATATGTGACTTCGAACCCAAAAATGCACCACAATCTTGCAAAAAAAATTCTGGCACAAACTAAACCAACTAATAGATGGTGCAATAAGACTAGACAAACCATAATAACACTCCTCAGGTCAACCAGCAAGTCTCCACTGCTGCTTCCAGTGTCTATGTTACACCACATCCAATGCCAAAAGGCAAGCTCAGCGGTTCTGCCAGGACAGACGAAATGCCCCCTTCAGAGCCGCTGAGCCGACAGATTGGCTGCCGCGCTGTCGATGTGAAGTCAGCACCACTGCAAACACCAGACACCTAGAGCAGTAGTGGAGATTCACCGGTGGACCCAGTGAAGGCGAGCACAGTGCTTTGTTATTTAACAAACTGCAGCCAGAGGTCAAATTTTATATGAAAGGAAACAACCCCATTAATTATAAATTTGCCAGATCTTTAGAACACTATAATCAATAGCATCTAATATGTAAATTTAGTGGTTTATGGCGCATCTTTAGACCGTTTAGTCTTATTGCACTATTACCAGGCTTAGTTTGTGCAAGACAAATGACAAGATTTTGGTTTTATTTTGGAGGCTCAACATTATATGTTAAGCAAAATCTTTTTTTTTTCCACCAAAGCCATACCACTTTTCAGAAAAGTAATGTTCTCTTATCAGACACAGGACACAAAGTCTCCAAAACACATAAATAAGGTGCAAATAATAAACCCAGCTTTTTCGGTATATTTAGCTTCATAATTCTCCCCTGACACTGCACAGAATTTACACGTAATGATTGGCTTATTTTGCATCCTCTTTAGTGCTTAAACTTTGGTGCACATTACTGCATTTCGAGCCTCAAACACTTTCTCTATGGCCTGTTTCACATTTCCGTTTGTTGCCATCAGTCAAAATCTGCCATTTTGCAAAAAAAACGGATCCGCCATTTTTTTTGGCAAATCCGTTTTTTTCCCCATTGACCTGCATTAGCGGCGGATTTTGACGGATGGTCATCCGTTGGATCCGTTTTTTGACGGATCCGCCATAATTTTGGCGTCCGCTGACTTGCGTTGACGGACAATGAAACTTTTTTTGGCTGCGTCAAAATAGCAGATGGCAACGGATCCGTCTCTCTCTCTCCTTTTCCAGAGTCATTTACCTTTAAATTTCATCACCTTGCCTCCAAAAAACGGATCCGTCAAAAAACGGATCCTGTGACATCAGTTTGTGGCAAAACAGAAACGGATCCGTTTGTGAAACAGGCCTTAGCGACGCCACTTCCATCTTAGGCTAGTTTCACACTAGCGTTTCACTGACCTGCGTCGGTCTGCACACGGCCGCCGCTAAGCTCCGCCCCCTGCCACTCCTCCTTCCGTCAGCTCCGCCTATGGGCGCATGACGCTGCATGCGACCTGCGTACTCTATCTTTAGCATTAGGTACGCAGGCCGTGCGCAGGTATGCGTTTGACGGCGCGCCAACCTGCACCAAACGCACCGTGTTGCATTTTGGTGCACTCGGCGCACCGTTAAAAGGACGCATGTGCCGTCAAACTAGCCTTAGCCAAATCAGCCTTGATAAATTAAATGTGAAAAAGTCTCAAATAGACATGAGTGAATATGTTCGGCTCCCTCCTTATTCGGCAAGCTATAGCACTTACCGAAGAAGCTGCATCGGGAACCCGGATACCTGGAGCGCTCCCAATAATCAGCTGTTTGGCGCTGTAGCTGCATGTGTCGCAGCTGTGTGACAGTCCCAACACATGCATGGAGAGCCTGTTTTTTGCCGAATAAAGAGGGAGACGAACATATTTGCTCAAGTCTAGGCTTCAACACATAAAATAGGGCTCAAATATACGTGAAAAATAAGACGTGAAAATCTGTGCAAACTAAATATACACTACCCTTTTAGAATGTATTTCTTTATCGTAAAGCTTTACTACTTCTTGTGCAGTGTTATGTTGCAGTATGCTGAAGCAAGTCAGCCAATTCTTCTGCCACATTTGCACAAGGTTTGTAGTCAAATAGTGAGGAAAAATGATATAGCAGCGTTGGGGTTAGCCAAATTCTACCTCCCATTACAATATGTGAGGGGTTGTTTTAGGACAACTCCTTTAGGCTATGTGCCCACGTAGCATTTTTTAACCGCTCAGGAAACGGGTTCTCCTTCCCAGAAAACGCGCGCTTTTTTCCGCGCGTCTTTTGGACTATAGGAAATAGCCAAAAACGCGGACCTGAGCGGAAATTAATGAACATGCTGCGTTTACCGCTAAGCGTTTCCTTAGCAGTAAAAAACGCATCCATTGGCACAAAAAGGCCAAAATGCATTTAAATGAATGGGATGCTTCTTTTAAGCATTTTTGATGCGGTTTGACCCCAAAAAAAGCATCAAAAATGCTTTAAAAAATGCTACGTGGGCACACAGCCTTAAAGTAAATTTATGCATACAAGATTTATGTGCTTACAGCAATACAGATTCAGGTTCAGTATGCAGGATACAGGCGGCTGTGCTGTAGTTTAAATGTGGGCAACTGAATTGAGGTTAGGGTTGGGTGGCTATAAATGGACCGATACCCTTACCTATCATGGTTGTGTAGGAGGAGCATGCAGAAGAGCAGTCCTCTACTCACAAAACTTGGTCTACACATAAAAACAGAATTAATCAGCAAATGTGATCAGGAAAGAATACTTAACAGAAGCTTATGTTAATACAGATATTCAGCAAAAGTGGACTTGTAGGGAAGCAGTCATTAGCAGAAGCCTACTACACAACGCTTTTTGTAGGATACATGGCAGGAAGAGCCTTAAAGGACGGTCATGGAAAATGGATCCTGAACGGAGACATAATACAGGTGCAGTATAATACTGGCGGTCTATCATATAGAAGATCCAGCACCTCATGAGTGGAGCCACCTAACCCTCTAATCACACAGTACGTGGCAGGTCTAAACGCTTCCTAAACTGCCTTGGCCACCTCTGAAGTATACTCCCTCTACACTTACCCCGTTGCCTTTCTACACCCTCATATCACCTGGACCAACCACCTCCTCAAATATTAAATTAACCTGTTTTCTCTGAAACCAATCAACACAGATCTTTCCACGTCTGCCCTGGCACTAAACAGGAGCTTCAGAAGTAAGCGGCTGGCTCAAAGTCTCCATATGTGGGTAATCCTTCTTCCCGACTATGCCATCAGAGAGCTCTACTTTTCAGTCCAGAAAAAAAGTGTTGCAGTAGGCTGTGCCAATCACAACTGCATACAGAACAGATATATTGCTAGCTTTCCACTAGGAAACATACTTGTGTCACAACCTAAGACATCTTAGTGCATGTTTTCCCTGTTGCAAATGTATACACAGGTTATATACAACATAACTAGATATACAGTGACCAGTACCATCGCACCTTGAAGAGGCAGCAAGAGTACACATCAACCTACTCAAAGGTGAAGTGTTACACAGGGTGAGTGAGGGTAGACAGCTGGCACCAGGTATAAACAGTGAGGTGTCCTGAGTGACTTTACAGAGGCGTGTCTCTCTCAGTGACTGGTGAGAAGTGTCCACAGGATAGCAGCTAACCCATCACACGTCCTGAGCACCAAGCCGACCTTGTCTGTTTCCCACCGCCTGTAAAGAGATGCAAGTGTCCGAGCTATGGTATGGATGTCTTCTTCTCTGACTTGGAGTACCCAGGTAACAGGCATCTGAAAGAAGCATAGGAAAGAAGGCTGAAAAATTAGCGGTTTATACCCAGGAAAGATCACCATGAATGACAGTAGAGTTAAACAATGAGACACAATGGAACAAAGTAGGAAAGGACTAAAGAATAAACTGGTGATGAAGAAAAAAAGGACAATGATTTAATGAGACACACAGCACTGTGCAAAGTTTTAGGCAGTTGTGTAAAAAATGCTACAAAGTAAGAACAGTACCAAAAATAGAAATGTGAACAGTTTATTTTATATAAATTAACAAAATCCAAAAGGGAATTAACTTAAATCAAATTTATGTTTGGTGTAATCAGCCTTTGCCTTCAAATCTTCAAAGTAGACTTGCACACAGTTTTTGAAGGATCTCAGCAGGGAGGCTGTTCCAAACATCTTGGAGAACTAACCACAGATCTTCTGTATACTTTAGTAAACCCTTCAGTCTCTTAACGTAATCCCACACAGACTTGATTATGTTGAATTCAGGGCTTTGTGGGGGCCACATAATCAATTCCAGTGCTCGTTCTTTTTTTATGCTGAAGTTAGTGTTTAGTGACAGTGACTAAGTTTGGGTTTGTTGTGCTATTGCAGAAAAAAATTGGAGCAGATCAGAAGACTTTGTGATGGTATTACATAATGGATAAGAACTGTTTATCTCTCTTTTTAGATTTCTCTATATGGAGGACACCACTATTCCTGACCAAATCCTCAGCTCTATTTAGTGAAATGCAAGGAACCTCCACCATGCTACACTGTTGCTTGCAGAAAAGACACTCATTCTACCACTCCTCAGTCCCCATTAGTGATGAACGAACGTGCTCGGATAACGTGCATGCTCTGATAAACACATTATCCAAGTATCTTGGGCGTGCTCGAATAATATGTTCAAGTCCCTGCGGCTGCACGTTTTGCAGCTGTTAAGCAATCCCAGCATGTGCTGTGGCTGTCTAACAACTGCAAAACATGCAGCCACAGGGACTCAAACATAATATCAGAGCACGCCCCAGATACTTGGATAACGTGTTTATCCGAGCATGCACGGGTGGTATCAGAGCTTGTTCACCCATCACTAGTTCTTATGTTTTCGTGCATAGTTGAGTCACTTGTCCTTGCTTTCATGTCAAATTTATGGTTTTTGGGCTGCAGCTCCTCTTTGAACCCAACTCCTGTTAGGACTTCTCTGAAAAGTAGATGGGTGTAACTCAATTCCAGCAGTTACAGTGATTTTTTAGCCAATTGCACTGCTGGACATGCGATTTTGAAGGGAAGCATGTTGAGTTCTTAATTGATAAAAATAAACCATTAACAATTCTATTAAAGCAATTTAATTACTGTGCAGCATCTTTTTCACACATGCTTAAAACTTTTGGACAGTGCTGGAAATTCTATGGGAAGCAGAGCAAAAAAGGTAGAAGTAGCTCCATATATTTACTACATCAGATCACAGAATCTACAGCCTCAACATACTTAAAGCCAAGAGGTCTTTCACAAAGATCAGTGGCCAGATTATAGGAATTGTCTCTGCCGTTCTAAGACTGGCCGCCTATGAAAACTAAGAACTAAAAGCAGCAGATTCATATTTGTTAATGGCAATGATATAGCAATATTCTGCAGTGCCAGGCTGTCATACCTAATCTTCAATCGGTATGGGTTGGGGGTCCGGAACAGCAACTGCGGATGGGCGGTAGAGAAGGAAACAACAAGATGGGTAGAGAAGAGGAGATTGAAGCAGAGATAGGAAAAAAGAAGACAAATGGACAACAGGTGTAGAAAATAAACATCACACAAGAGTGGCAGGAGACGGCAGCAAGACTGGACTACTCACGACATCAATGATGAAACAACGGATCATACCCCATGCCACTAAAAGATAAAAAGGGTATTCCCACAAAAGATCACAACATTTATCATCAATCCACAGGCAGTAACTGCTGCAACCCACACTGCCCACCAGATTCCCGATTCCTCCTATACTTGGTATGGACTGGGGCAGCATGGTCACGCATGACTTCTGCTGATTGAGGAAGCAATCACTCTCTTCAACATGAAAGTAGTGGGCAGCAGTCATGCACGAAGAGATGAACGCGTTCCAGCTTCTAAAAGAATTCCTTTATTTGTAGATACAATAAAAACTTGACAGGCAGGTGAACTCCTCAATAGTGTAATGGATGCGTTAACACAGCATAGGGTGAGCAGCAACGCGTTTCGACCTTGCAGTGGGTCTTTATCACCAAGTCGTGCACAACCATTCAGACCCGACAGTATTGAGAATGAATGGGGGATTGGGCCCCATGATTTAGTAATTGATGGAAGACCCAGTAGTAGGGAACATGGAGATAAGAGATTTATCACATTCGGTAGATAGATGAAGAATGCCATTAATGAAAAAACATCTCTAAAATTGCTAGGACGGCATCCACTTTTATCTCCTCTTGCAGATGACAAAGAAATCTATACAGAACTTGACAGCAAAGGTTTCTAGTTTAGTAACCCCACTTTTAAGTTGGTCATTAGGACATTCTGGCCCTGAGCTAATAGCCAGAGTGAAAAAAAAGACATTAAATTCAATGACATCTGAGTAATCCTTTACTTCTAATTTGGTGGTACTGCAAAAAACACAAAAAAACTAGCTGCCAAATTCCACTGCAGAATACTGCTGATCAGTGTGATGACCATGGACACAGGCAGTGGAGAAGGTGGGAGAAATTACTTTCTCAGTCTTCACACCTGTGAGATGATTCTCTAATGCAAAAGAATAGGAGCACAGTGCACGGACAGAGTTTGATCTGAGAGTGCTTGCGTAATCTGCCACGATCAATCGCAGGAGAGAATCGACGGCCATTGGACTCAAGTCTAAAGTAAAACATTTCCCTGCCTGTTTTTAAGCAATATTTTACATCACAGAAAGAATCAGCTGTGATCCCATCCTGTCCTGTCTGTATACTCTTTTGCTTCCTCCCCTGCCCAGGAGCTGTGATGTGATCAGACCAGGTCCCTGTACACAGCCATTACACAGTACACAGCAGGGGCACATTTCTAAGATTATCTCAGCACAGGGACATTTTATTAACCACATTCAATGGTGGACGCTATTACTATTCTGAGATCTATTAATCAAAATTCCCCCCCCTTTAACTAGTTATGTATATGTAATGGGAAGCTTCATTATTGAACCTTGTCATTGCTCTGTGGGACTGTTGGCATAATATAGGAGTCTATATTTAGCACACAAGATATATATCAGTAATACTAGAGATTGTGCAGTGCTCATACTTTACACTGGACGATGTGCTGCCAAGAATAATAGTCTGATTCATATTCAAGTAATAGATTTTCATAAGCTGCCGTTGGTCTCGCAGCGAGATTCCCATTTACACAGGGCTAGGCGCTGCCAAGAACAATGTTCTTTTTATCAAACAAAAAGATCATTTCACTTGACGAACGAGCGTTTTGTTCATTCACTGGGTGATCGGCAGCTTATTGAGACTGCACGATTAGGCCAGGTTCACATAGCGTTATGGCAGTCCGTTTAACGGATGCGTTAAACAGACTGCGCTAACGCTACTCTTTTGATCGAGTTTGTGCGATTACGTTAGAGCAGCTGCTCCTTCCGCGCTAGCCGTGATGGACCCTTAAACAAGGTAGACCGCGTCCGAGGGTCCGTCACAGCATAACGGGACATCGCTAACGCATGTCGATTTTGACATGCGTTAGCGATGCGCTAGGTTATGGCAGTCTATGGGGGCATTAACAGATGCGTTACATCGCGTTAATGCCACTTTGTAACGCATCCGTTAAACGGACTGCCATAACGTGATGTGAACCTAACCTTATCGTGAGACAAGCATTACTAGGATTGCCCGGTCATGCTAATTGTGCTTTGTAGATGCACCTTAAGTGAAAGGGCAGTTTTCATGCATAACTGGCAATACTAAAAACTAGAGCATACATGTAGGGAAACAAGATAAGGGTGGAACAGCAACTTACAGTCCTGTGCTATTCCATATCTTCCCTCCCATATAACACGTCAGTCTCAGGGAGAAGCCTGCGGGTGCCGGCCCTGGAAACATTCCACGTGCAGTTTTCACGGTGGGCACCGGCTCAGATTATCTCACTTTTGGAATTACCCAAATCAGTGCCATAAGTATCCTGATGTTTTGGAGGGTACATGCCAGCCTTTTGTATATGACAACAGCATGTAAGCCAGGAAGTGAATACACAATGCTAGCTATAATCGCATACCCAAACATATACAAATGTTGCTTAAAATCCGGTGATTATAATGCCATTATTAGAATGTGCAGAGAGTGGCCTTGCTGGGTTCTAGATCATGCAGCGGAAGCCGCCAAAGTCAGGTGCCTCCAAGCCAATTAGTACACAAAGCCCTGGAGAAAAGCTGTAACCATGTGGGCATGCTAGTGGGCACCTGGGTTGCAGCAGGAGACCAGTAGGTAGCACAGTCAAGCGGAGCAGAAAGCAGTGAGCACAGCTGACACATAGTGAACATGAACTTTTACAGCAATTAAGTGACAAGTGAGAAAGGAAACAGACAAAAAGTGGGATGGGACTGATAGGGAGAAGATGTAGGGGGTGAAGAGATATATATGTACTTGGGATCAGAGACAAATGTTGGACTCCTGGGGAGATCACAGCGTTGTGTGATGGCGCTGTGGCTGATATTTGCAACTGTATGGCTACGGTTCGTTGGGAGCAACTTAGAGAATCCACTATGTGAAGCCTCAGACTAATGCTGTACATGGAAGAAGAAGTAACTGAAGCAGAGAGGGGATAAACTGTACACTATAGAAGAGAATATAAGAGGAGATTCAGGCTTCATGATATTTAGTACTGCTGTTACTTATGAAAAGACCATCACATACTCATTGCCTGCAGGAAACTCGATTTCCAGTATAGAGTACTGCTAAAAGCAGTTCGTATTCTGTCTAGGCCCATGCTCCTCAATAAAATGTATTCTGCCATAAGAAAAACCATCCTAAAACCAGAGGAGCAGGGATAACTTGCATTAGAAGTCAGTAGTGATAGACCCTAGATCACTTATTGATCAAGCAAGGCACAGAGGAAGCACAATCATCCCTAACCTTGCCCAACCTGACTTCCATGAAGAGTGCAAGGTCCAGCTGAGACAAGCCTGGACCTGTAAAGGCAAGTAACTCACTACACAACTTGTAAGAACCTCTACCAAACATTAGACACCCCCATTAACACTTCTACTATCGTAAACCTCCAGGGATATTGCAAATAACTCCTTAAGCATCTCCAAACAGTAGAGTTAAAAGGGATATTCCCATCTCCAAGACCCTATCCTAATATGTAGCAGGCATAATAAAAATATAAGCAAATACCTCTAATTAGAAATGTAGTATGGGCTATGCCTGTTTCTTTCCTCATGTGCAGGCATTGCAGGACCTTAGCTTGTTGCTAGTGGTTGCAACCATGGATACCCAAGGTCCTGCAAAGCCTGCACATGAGGAAAGAGACATAGCAAATCAGACAAACTATACTACATTTCTAATAGGAGATATTAGTTAGTATTAATATACCTACACCTACTATATATTGGGATATGGTCTTGGAGATTGTAATACCCCTTTAAGTGTCCCATCACCACTTTATTGGCTGCCAGGGATAAAGATGTACATTTGTGGTCACCATTATCAGCACACTTGATTGTTAATTTAAAAAAGCCAATATCTCCAGAAACCAGTGAATATTGTGAATCATTAGAATATATTAATAGCATGTGCAAATATATTCAACAAGTTGACCAATAATCGTACATGCAGTCAATTCAAGAAAGAAATAAAGAAGAACGATAGTATATGCCATGGAAAGGATTAAAGGCCTCTAACTCTTGGCTATACAACCCTTGGTAACAATGACAACATCCAAGGGGTTGGGTAGCCATCTGTGTTCTTCTTGCACCCGACTGATGCTAGTTTCTTCCAGTACAATATTCTCAAGCTCTTAAATATTTGCAGGGTCTTTTTTGCCCCAATACCAAATATCAGCTTTCTCCAAAGATTTTCAATGGGATTGCAATCAAGACCATTTGCTGGTCAGACAATTTTTCCTTGTTAACTGTTCTTGTGTACTTTTGGATGCGATTTGGGTCATTATTCTGCAGGGTCCCTTTTGCTTGAATCTAACCCACAGTAGTTTTCTTGATAGGACAATTTGTTCTAAAATATTCTCAATCCTCGGATTTCATTCTTCTCGAAACATGCTCAAGGTCTCTAGTCATTGGTGCAAGCACAACAACTCTACACCATTGTGGATCCTCAACCAAGTTAATTTGAGTCGGTAATCATTACACTGGTATGCACTGCCAATAAGCTCTAGTTTGGATTTATTCGCCCATACAATATTTTCTCAGGAGTTGTAGTCTTTCTATGCAATGTCCAGTAACTCTCTTTATGCCTTTCTTTCAGCAGTAGGCTCCTCCTTGGCCTTCATCCATAAAAACATGTTTTGTGCATTGAGCAGCATATGGTGCGGGTCATCAATCCAGAGGTCTCCAGCTCAGCCAGAAGTTCTTGAGATATTGTATTTGGCTAGATACAATTTGACCCAACTTTTATAGTGTGATCTGATCAATTCTCCTCTTTCCTCCATATCTTGGAAGGTTTCTTGACTGTTCCTTGAGTAGCAAACTACTTGACATTTCTGTTGTAGCCAAAACACCAAGGTCTTTGGTCATGGTGTTATACACTTTAAACTGCTGGTGCTTGGTAATCATAGCACTTCTGGTAAGCTTTAGTCATTGTGAAGAAGGAAATAAAACTGGCCTTTTTAAGCATCAAAAGCTTATTAGGTTAAATTCACACGATACATATATGGTGTGTATTCTAAGAGCAGATTTACCAGCACAATATCAGCAGCATATGCAGCAAGGTTAATGAGAATTGCGGAAATGTTCTGTCCATAAATTGACCTGCTGTGTGAATTTTAAAATCCGCAAAGTCAATTTTTTTGTGCAGAACTCATTGTAGTCTTTACTCTTGCAATATATACGGTGAAAAATCCCAGAAAAACTTTGACATGGAAATGCAGTAGAAATGTTGCGAATCTACAGCAGAAAATCCAAAACGTATGTGCATACATCACATTATTTGTTGCAAAAAATGCAGCATATTACTGCCCAAGCAAAATGAATGAGATTTCTGAAATCTTATGCTGCCTATAGTTTACTTCAAATCTTTGATGCAGAAATGTCTGCAGTGAATACTTAATGTGTGCATACACTCCTTAAGGTATGTTAGCACAATGCCATTAATTGTGCCCTGTCATGGTTTTTTTCAATTGTGCATCATTTTTTTCCTTTTAAGTTTATTTTTTTTTTTAGGTCTTGTGCTTTTTTTCTCTCAAACATATACATTTATGTATATTCAAGCACACACTTTATTTCAAGAGATATTTTACAATGTTGACCACAATTGCATCTACTCCGAAGCTCCATCAGATCCCCAGATTCAAAGAAACACTACACTAAACTGAGAAAATGCGCAAAAGAAAGCCCCGGCATGTCAATTCTTTCTGCGGATTGAAAACCGCAGATAATCCGCGCGGACAATTCCGCACCGTCTGCACTGCGGTTTTTGATTCCCATAGGGAATCATGGTACTGTACACCGCAGCAAAAACTGCTGCCGGTCCGCAGCGGCCAAAACCGCTGCGGAACCGCAGCAAAATCCGCAGCGTGTGCACACAGCCTTAAAGGAGATAACGTGTCCGGAGCGGGAATATTTTCCTCGTCCAACTTTAGAATCTTGTTGACTGATTTTATAAGAGAATCAAGCGACTCTTGGTCATTTGGGGGATTCTGAGGGACTGACGTGTCAGACTCGAATTCAGAGTCATGTTCGCTGCGAATATTAGGAGAGGGAGAGCAAGAGACAGAACTCGCCGATGCTGAAGCGTGAGCGTGACTAGGAGACGTGTCACGGGTCTGCTTTCTAGAGACCTGACCATCCCTTGAACGAGTATGGCCCCTGCTGGTGGACGGTTCCCAGTCATCGCCAGAGCCCTCCTCGGGCGGTAAAGACGCGTTCTGACTTAAAGAGGATGCCCAGAGGGAGTCTATAGCCTTGGTTAATGACTCCACAGACCGTGACAGGGACGCAGCCCACTCAGGGTGACTAAACGCAGGGAGCACCGTCGCAGCGGCGGCGGATGGCGTTTGAGCACAAGCCGGGTCACAACCCGTGCATAATGGATTAGTCTGGGCATTGGGCAAGGCAGTCTTGCAAGTGGTACAAGCGGTAAAGAACGCAATGTGCTTCTAGTAGCTCTTTTAGCTTCCTTAGATTGAGACATAGCGCCACTGAAAGGGTTACAGGCAGAGCCTGGGCTGCAGCCGCAGGGAATGTGCAGAGAAGGGGTTAAGCTTTGCTCTGAGGGCAGATGCAGCTTACCCACAGTCCTGACACTGTGTCCCCGGGAGGAATAGCGGTGGCCCTGTAGTGTCACCAGGTGCTGTCCGTCCTTGCGCGCACCCCCGCAGCAGTCACAGAGCCTGAGGTGAGAAGGACATGGCCCCCGAGACTAGCAGGGCGCTTCTCGTACAGAGGGGGAAGCGCCAAAGACGAAGGGGGCGCTATGCAAATTGAGGCATAGTAGGCAGAAAAGCCGGTGTACCGCCGCAGACACTAAGTTAGCTCTTCTCCCAGGGACCAGGACCCTACCCCATACCTCCAATCCGATGCTCATGCAGACCGCGCTGTCCAGGAGCCTGCAGATCTCATCCTCCCGGGCGATGTAGCAGAGCCGGAGGAGTTCTTAAAGTGATATACCTCAATCGATCCTCCCTATGAGCAGGGGGATGGAGAGGCTATGGGGCTGATTCAGGGCATCCAAAAACGCTCCTAAAGTCTTCGCCCTGCACTCAGTGTGCTCCGTGCGCTTGCCCTCATATACGTGTGGGGAGATCCGAACTGTAAAGGAACCATCGCCCAGAAGAATCCGGTATGCCCCAGTCGTCGCAGTAAAGGGTACAGGAGGTATACTCCGCGTTCTCGCCTGTTGTTGGTTCGGGGGGGGGGGGGGGGGGGGGGGGGGGGGGGAGAGTGGATCCTTGAAAGTAATCCGTCGCCCCATTCATTCCGTTAATTAAAAAATAAAAATTTACAGCAAAAAATATAACAAATATAAAAACGGTGGGGCCAAAAGCCAGACCCAAGTGCCTCCTACAGACACTAAGCAAGAACTGGAGAACTCAGCCAGCGAGAGGGTGTATACTGCAGGGGAGGAGCTAACTTTTTTCTGTGTTCACTTAGTGTCCTCCTAGTGGCCAGCAGCATAACACCCACTGTCTCTGTGTCCCCCAATGAGGCGTAGGAGAAAAGAAATTTACATCTGTGTTTTCTGTAATATTTTAACAAAAGTGTTGCGGAAATATGCAAAGAAAAATTCTAGAAACGGACAAATAGCAGGAAAAAGATTTACATTTCCACGAGTGTTCATGACTGCAGAAGGGGAGGACGGACCTGAAAAATGTTGTGTTTCAGGAGGGGATGGCTTACGACAGACATTTGAGCAATTAATTGGTTGCATATGGCACTCTTACAGCAATGAATGGAGAGAGAAGAGCAGATGCCTCTCACCACTGCAGGTTGGGCACCAGCTAGAACTGGTGATCAGGGCCAGCCGTAATGGCGATAGTGAGGGTCTCATCCAGGAGATATCTATGTAATAGCCTATGGATATGGCGCAACTGTCACCTTTACATTTACAGTAATCCCTTTAAGTTCACAAGGAGCCAAATTTCTCATTATTCATAAACCATTCAAAGACATCTCTACCAAACGATATGAAGGGCTGAAATTTTTGACTCAAAATAGGAGATTGTTAAAGAATGAAAGGGGAATAAATAATGAAAGGAAAAGTATGATGCATAAAATGGCTGTGTATCAAGAGCCGAGGCACCTAGCCAAGGAAAATGAGTGGACAGCGACACAAAGAGAGGAAAAGCGTAAGAAAAAGACAGAGAAAAACATAGGCAGTCACAGCTGAATTTGGAGACAGACGAGGAGAGGGCATGTTTCCTAATCACATTCATTACGGGGTGTGTTCAGCTTTGGAAAATTAGTGGAACCCATCACTATAGATGGATGGGCAGCAGGAGAGTTCATGTTCAGGAGGCAGCCACTCACCGGCCAGGCAGCCCTCAGAGCCCCGCACATTGTCCAGAGCGTCCCGCAGTGTGACGTTAGCAGCATTGTTATTGTCACACTCTCTGCCAGTCCTCTGCCCTGCAACAGAGTTAAGGAAGTTAGAGGTGGGCAGGGTAGGGCACAAGACAGCCTGCCCAAGGTATCTAGTGTGCACTGTAAGAAGAGGAAGAGAGCTGTGGCCATCAGCGTAGATGCCATGCAGGAATGATAGGTGCAAAAAAAAGTCAACTAAGAACATGCAGAATAATGATAGTGTGACAGAACGAGATGGCGAGTGCAAGTGCCCTGTATGCTCATGGTGGACCTGACTAGCACAGGGACATGTAGGCAGTGAGTAACATGCTCATGGGACATTCAGTAAAGTAAATGCTGGGAGTGTTACCATCATCCTCCTCCGGGGATGCAAATTCTTCCTCGTTGACATTTCCCTAGAAGAGAAGAAAAAAAAAAAAAAAAAGTCAGTGGCGCATTATACAGCCAATTAATGGAGAGCCGCTAACACTCCCCCATCTGACACCACCACACAGGTCCTAACAGTGCAGGGCTTAGCTATGCACAGCTCATAGTTTGGTACCTCTGCATCCATTTCATCTGCAGACACAGTCACAAAATGTCCCTCTGGTGATAGCTATAAAAGAGAAGAGGAGTTCATTACTTCATGCGATGACCAGGTAATACTCCACAGACAAAACCCATGCCAGGCCTTACCTCCCCTTCTTCAGAGGGGGATCCACTGGGAGCCACAGGAGGCGATGGTGTGATCCCCCCTTCCTCTTCCTCCATTATACCTGCTGTGTAGGACCCAGACATGGAGGACACCGTGTCTGTGCTGAGCTGGGACTGCTGGCTGTGGGACGAGGCCATGGACATTACGGACTGCGCCAGGCTACTGCTTAAGGGGTCTGCGCAAAAGATGAGGGTGGAGGATAGCAAAAGAGGAAGTATTGAAAAATGAAGAGGACAATGTAAAAAAGGGGGGTAGACAGCAGCGAGAGTGAAAAGTGGTATTAAAGAGGAGACCAAAGAATGGAAGGGTAAAACAGGTACAAAAAAGCAAACCATTATGTTATGGGAAAGGTGGAGGGCACAGAACAAAGGGCATGGAGTGGGTGAGGAGTACAATTAAATGGCTATAGAATTAAAAAAGCCACAATGACATCTTGTGGTCATATCTAGTATACACATTTATCCTACCTATTAAGACAACAAGCTATAAACACAGCGAGGCTGCCACCTTGTGGTCGAGACCACCTCCTAGAACACCTTAGCTAACAAAACACTGCCAATCATTGACATATATTGGTAAACTGACGTTTCAAACCGCTGTAGTCCAGTGAGGGTTGCAGTAGTTCTAGGCCTGAGACGTAGTGAAACCCCACTCAATCAATGTTTACAAGTCTTGGTGGATTCTTCATTACAATAATTACAAGTTTTGTTAACTGAATGAACTTTATGAATATTCAAAATGTCTGACCTTCTGGAGAGGTGATGGTGGAGGACAGCGGCGTTCCTGTGCAGGAAGACTGGTCAATGGCTCCTGACGACGAGAGAGTCACATTCTCACTTTCTGGAGTTGCTCCACATTCCTGACAAGTGTAAGTACATTCATTACTGTCACATAGACTCAATACCACCCCATGCTAGGTCACCCCAAACTATGTGTGCATTGCAGGACCTTAGGTATCCAAGGTTACGACCACTAGCAACTAGCTGTCACTACATCAGTGGTCGTAACCATGGAAAACTAAGGTCCTGCAATGCCTGCACATGAGGAAAGAGAAATGGCGAATCAGACGAACTATACTACATTTCTATTTGGAAGAATTTGCTAATAATGTTATTAATACACCTACTAAATATTGGGATAGGATCTTAGAGATGGGAATACCCTTTTAAGGCCTCATGCAGGTGTCCATGAATCACATACTTGTTCTATCCCTGTCTTTCACTGATAGATCTGTACACATTATAGTCTATGCTGCAGGTAACATGTCTGTGGACCAAGCCTGTTTTTGATCTAATTCAGAATTACCCATACAAGTCTGCAGGTCTGTGAAAGTTACTGACAGCACATACTGCCTGCAGGAGGACAAGAGAAGTTTTTTAAACTATGTTATTTTTTCATCTTGAGAAAAATCACACACGTGTGAAACTCACATCCAAAACACTAATGGATAATGAATCTTTCTTTTGCACTACCATCTGAATGAGGCAGAAGACTAGAGCTACACGGTGATACAGGGGTATGTGTCACACAACATTGAGATTGCACGGACGGATTGTGACAGCTCAGCTGGTGATATCCTATGGCAATACACTGCCGCCTGCTGTCACACAGAATTGCAAAGGTTTTCAAATGTGTTGGGTTTACGGATGCTGGTCGCAGGACACAAGCGACTCACTTGCCATAGACTTCAGACGAGTGGCAGTCACATGCAACTTTCAGCGATTTGGCCATTTAACTTACAGCAAAATCACAGCTGCACAGCAGTAAGACGCTGACGAGTTGCCCAGATACTTTTGGTTGTGTGACCTGTCTAAGAACTGTGGTCATACAAGACCGGTCACTGTAACCCCAATGTTACTCATGCATTATCGACTGCCCCATCATGCCCAGTTATAGGATGTTAATAAAATAATGCTACATGGCACTCCCTACTAAATATGACCAAACACAAACCCAGACTCAAAGTACTGAAGGCTGAGTAATGAAGAGATCCATATTATTTAAAAAAAAAGAGAAAAGAAACGCAGAATGTCATATAGGGGATGCTGAAATTGCTAGTAAACGAACAATGCACTGTATCCAAAAATACACGATATGTAATTGTAGATGGGTCTACAAGAATCGGAGTGCTGTGACCTCCCCCCATTCACAGAAAACCCAACACCAATAAGACCTTTGAGATTAACTATCAGAAAACACTGTAAATCACTAAATAGAAAAAATAAAACAACCACCACCAGGGACCGTACGAACTGACACTAAAGGGGTATTCCCATCTCCAAGATACTATCACAATACGTAGTAGGTGTAATAATAATTTTAGCAAATACGGTACCTCCAATTAGAAATGTAGTATAGTTCTTCCGATTTGCTATGTCTCTTTCCTCATGTGCAGGACCTTAGGTATCCATGGTTATGACCACTAGCAACTAGCTAACTGTCACTTGATTAATGGACGTAACCATGGATACCTAAGGTCCTGCAATGCCCTGCACATGAGGAAAGAGACATAGTGGAATCAGAAACATGGATTTTTGAGATAACTCAGCCTAAAATCCTTTTCTCTGAGACGCTCATTGGGGGACACAGGTACTGTGGGTGTATGCTACTGCCGCCTGGAGGCTGACACTAAGTGAAAAAAAGAGGTTAGCTCCTCCTCCGCTGTATACACCCTCGCCCCGACTGCGGGCGGAAACCAGTTTGGTGCAAAAGCAGTAGGAGATCAAGCAAAAATTAGACAACATCAGCCTTAATGCAGGTAACAACCTGTCTAGAAAATAATCACCCTAATCTCATACAGAGAGCATATTAATTAAATAAACAGAAGCCAACTTGGCTATCAGGGTGGGTGCTGTGTCCCCCAATGAGCGTCTCAGAGAAAAGGATTTTACGGTGAGCTATCACAAAAATACACGTTTCTCCTTCGCCTCATTGGGGGGACACAGGTACTGTGGGACGTCCTAAAGCAGTCCCTGAGTGGGAAGTTGACTCACCGAGCCAAGCTACATGCACCTCCTGTCTAAAGGTGTGCCACCGCTGCTTGGAGAATACTTCTACCCAGGCTCGCATCCACTGAAGCCTGAGTATGGATATTGTAATGTTTAGTAAACACGTGCAGGCTGGACCAGGTTGCTGCCTTGTAAACCTGTTCCGCCGACGCCTGGTGCTGAAGCGCCCAAGAGGCGCCCCCTGTCCGAGTAGAGTGTGTTCTGATCCCTGCTGGAATCGGCGCGCTTCTTATGCGGTAGGACTCCTGAATAGCCAAACAAATCCATCTGGCTATGGTTGATTTTGAGGCAGCAAGTCCCTTCCTGTGACCTTCAGGGAGCACGAACAGCAAGTCTGACTGACGAAAGGGTGCCGTCCACAACACGTACCTCCTGAGTGCTCTCACCAGGTCCAAAGTGTGAAAGGCCTTTTCCACATGGTGTACCGGTGCTGGACAAAGAGAGGGCAAGACAATATCCTCAATGTGAAACGAGGAAACGACTTTTGGCAAAAAAAGGAGGAGCTGGTCTAAGAACCACCTTGTCCTTGTGAAAGGTCAGAAAACGGGGCTTGACAAGCTAGTGCTGCCAGCTCAGAGACCAGCCTGATTGATGTTATAGCTACCAGGAACACCACCTCCCAGGAAAGGTCTGACAAAGACATCCTGAAGCGGCTCAAATGGAGCTTCCTGCAGAACATTTAGGACCAGGTTAAGGTCCCAGGCGTCCATAGGTGCCTTATAGGGAGGTACCAAGTGGGAGACCCACTGGATGAAAGTCCTTACCTGCAGGTTGGTCGCAATCCTGTGCTGAAAAAGGACGGATAAAGCCGATAACTGTCTCCTGAGAGAACTGGGGGCCAAGCCTGAGTCTGTGCCAGACTGGCGAAAAACTAAGATGTTAGGGACAGAGAATCTCAGTGGAGAATAACCGCTGCGTCGGCATCATGCAAAGAAAAGTTTTCCAGGTGTGGTGGTAACTTCATGCCGAGGTAGGCTTCCGGGCACTAACCATTGTAGCAACCACTTTTTGCCCAAACCCCGCCTGAGACCGAATTTAAGATTCAACGGCCAAACCGTCAAACCCAGGGCCCCTAAGTTCGGGCAGATCGGCCCCTGAGAAAGTAGGTATGGGCGTTCTGATAGTCGCCATGACACGTCGGCGAGCAGCTGAACTATATCTGCATACCACGCCCGACGAGGCCAGTCTGGGGCCAGCAGAATCGCTGTCACCCCCTCTGCCTTGTTCTTCTTGATGACCCTCGGAAGTAGTGGCAGCAGGGAAAATAGGTATGGGAGGCGAAACAGGTTCCGTAAGCAGAACCAGCGCATCCACGGCGATTGCCTGTGGGTCCCGGGACCGGGCGACCAATACAGACACCTTGGCGTTCACCCTGGAAACCATCAGATACACATCCGGTGTTCCCTACCACTGGCAAATCTGCTGAAAGACCTCGGAGTGCAATGACCATTCCCCGGACGCAAGTCCCTGTCGGCTGAGGAAGTCTGCCGCCCAGTTTTCTACACTCGGGATGTGGACCGCCGATATCACTGAGCGGCTCCTCTCAGCCCAGTGAAGAACGTGCCCTACCCCACGCATGGTTGCCCTGCTGCGGGTGCCCCCTTGGTGATTTATGTAAGCCACAGTCGTGGCATTGTCCGACTGGATCCGGACTGGACGTCCTGATAGAAGGTGATGAAAACGTTGCAGAGTAAACCGGATTGCCCGTATCTGCAACAAGTTGATCAGGAGGCGTGCCTCCTACGGCGACCACCGTCCCTGGGTCGTCTGGTGGCGAAAAACCGCTCCCCAGCCGAGGAGGCTGGCGTCGGTTGTGACCACCAGCCACTGACCTGGGGGAAAGGGTTTCCCATGAAGAAGCGAGGAACTGGTTGTTCACCACTCTAGTGATTGTCTGACCCGAGAGGACAACCGGCATCGGTGATCGAGCGTGGACGGGTTCTAGTCCCAGGATGACAAGAGGGCGTGCTGCAGGGGGCGAAGGTGAAACTGGGCGAATGGGGTCGCTTCCATCGCCGCCACCATTTTTCCTAGAATCCTCATGCAGGAAACGGATGGTGTGAGGGACTGGTTGGCGCAGCACCCGCACCCCCTGCCGGAGGGCTATGGCCTTGTCTCGAGGGAGAATTACCAATCCTCGGAACGTGTCGAAGACCATCCCTAAGAAGGAAATCCTCTGGGTTGGGACAAGGGATGACTTCTATACGTTGACCAACCACCCTAAACGGGCAAGAGTATCTAGCGTGATGCTGACACTTTCCTCGCATGCCAGCCTTGAAGGGCTCTTGACCAAGAGGTCGTCTAATTAAGGAAATACGACTATGCCCTGGGAGTGCAAGATGGCCATGGGGAATGCCATGACCCTTGTGAACACTCTGGGGGCAGTGGCTAGCCCAAAGGGCAGCGCTGCAAATTGAAAATATAGAGCGTTGATGGCGAAGCGTAGAAACCTTGATGCGGAGGGAAACTAAGGATATGCAGACAGGCGTCCTGGCTATCGATACAGGCTAAGTACTCTTCCTGCCCCATCGCCGACATAACTGAACGGAGAGACTCCCTCCGGAACTGTCTGATCCTGATAAATTTGTTCCAGGAGCTTTACTTCCAAAACGGGCCTGACCGACCCATTCTTTTTGGGGACTGCAAACAGGTTGGAATAGAAGCCCTGAGTCTTCTCGATTTCCGGTACTGGAAAGATGACTCCATTGTGGCTGAGCGAATTGATGGCTCCTAGTAGCGCCTTTGCCCGGGTATCCACCTTGGGAAGACGGGAAAGAAAAAAAATCATCTTGGCAGGTACCAGACAAATTCTATCTTGTACCCCATGGACACCAGCTCTCTCCCCCATGTGTCGAGCGAGACATTGAGCTAGGCGTGGTGAAACCAGAGTAGGCGACCGCCAACCTTGTTGGTGTCGCCTGGCAGATGCCCGGAGCCATTTGGCTGCATATCTTTGGGACCTGGATCCTCTTGACCTGGATTGGTTAGCCCGCATTCTGCCCAATGGGCTGGCTCTATATGAGACCTGTCGGTCCCTATTCTGGTTGGGGCGCCCTGACGTGGCGGAAATAGCAGCTGTCGTCCACCCGGGGTTGCGAAAGGCCCGAAAAACGCGCCTGAAACTGGTGACGAAACGGCGGTTTGACCTTTTATTGAGGAAGAAACAACGCTCTTGCCTCCTGTGGAGTTGGAGATGAGCTGATCTAACCTCTCTCCGAACAGTTGGCCACACTGGTATGGTATCCCTGTCACTGACTTCTTTAAGGCCGAATCGGCCCGCCATGCCCTAAACCATAGAGCTTTCCTAATGGAGATTGCATTTTCGGCCGCAAGTGCTGCGCAGTTGGCCGCATCTAAAGATGCATTGATCAAGTAGTCCCCCGCCATGGCTATTTGATTTACGATTTCTGATACTTCAGCTGGTAGGTCTATGTCTTGCAAGGCTCTATTCAACGATTCCGACCAAGAAATCATGGCCTTGGCTACCCACGTTGCTGCAAACGAGGGAGAGAGTGCTGATCCCGATGCCTCAAAACACTGAGCGAGCCAAGTTCTCTATGAGACGATCAGTGGGATCCTTAATAGAAGAACCACTAGGTACGGATAGTAGAGCTTTCCAAACGTGACACAGGTGGATTCACCGTTGGGGATTCTGTCCACTTTTTACGGAGATCCGGGGCCAAAGGATACCTCGCCCCTGTGTCGTTGCACTGTCCTCAAATTCAGGGTGAGTGCAAAAAACTCTAGGGGGACGCTTGACTCGCTTAAATGACACCTTATGGCCCAAAGCCAGAGTGGAATCATCCTCAATCCCCAGCGTCTGGTTGACTGCTTCTATGAGACTGTCACCATTTCCTGACCCCCCGGCGTATCCAGATCAAGGGGTTCGTCCGACTCGTAGTTCGAGCCCTGCGCGCTATCGACTGCTGGTAACGGGGAGCGAGAAGCCGAGCTCACAGATGCCGAGGCACCAGATGAACCGGGAGACGCCGTGTGGGTTAGTTTCCTCCGGGTCGGCCTGGAGTTAGAGCAGCCCCTGCAGGCTGGAGGCTCCTGTGAGGTAGAGGACCTCTCTAAGACAGGCGAGCCACTGTCCCTGCCCCTATCTGGGGCCTGAAGGGACTTGATTGATCTTGTAAGTGACGCCATGGATTGCGACAGTGATAACGCCCATTCCGGGGGACCTGGTACCCTGGGCTCGGTCGCAGGGGAGGGCTCCTGGGCGCAACCGGACTCGCAGGCTTCGCATACTCACTTGGTCTATGTCTGCGGCTGCTTCATTCTGTGTGCCACTCTGCGGGTGGGCCCCCGAAAGAAGAAAGGGATCCTGGGGGCGGTACTTCCAAGTGTGGCCTAGCTTCGGCCTGAAGCCGGGGCCTAAATTTCTTCGGCATCCGCCCAGGCCACGGGGGGCGGGGCAGCTGTGACGCAACGCCGGGGGCGGGGACTTCCGGCCGTGGCCTAGCGACGGCTGAAGCCGCGGCCTCGATTTCACCATCTGCTCGGGGGCCAGAACCAAGGCCGGGAACTGATCCGTTCCTTCCAGAAGCGCCCATTTCTGCTCACCCGGGAGAAGTTAAGCGCCGCTGCAGGAGCCCTCCCCGGCCATCCTCCTCCGTCCAGCTCAGGTAGAGGGGAGGGGAGGCCATATGAAAAAAGGACGGTGCAGGCACCCTAACTCCGTCTAACCCTTTGCAGGGGTGAGGAGAGGGACCGTCCGCCGCCTTGCCGCACCACAGTCTTAGCATTGGTGGGACAGTGGGGGCCGCACGGACTACAATTGTGCCTCTGTGCAGCCTAGGGTTTCAATACGCCAGGGTGGACAGGGCCAAGTCCGGTATCGTGTCCCACGGTGAGGGAGAGGATACGTGGAGGGACACTCACACGTGCTCGCCCATTGTAGGTTGGGGGAGATCGGCCCCTTTCAATAGGATCCGTCGCCCCTATCTCATCTTCATGCGAAAAAAGGACAAACCCCCGTTGAGGGAGAGGATACGTGGAGGGATACTCGCACGTGCTTGCCCGTTGTTGGTTTGAGGAGATCGGACCCTTTCAATAGGGTCCGTCGCCCCTGTCTTATCTTCACTGGGAAAAAGAAAAAAAAAAAAAATCAGTCTGGAAACAGACAGACGTGTGCCTCCAACAGACACTAAGCAAAAACTGGTTTCCGCCCGCAGTCGGGGCGAGGGTGTATACGGCGGAGGAGGAGCTAACCTCTTTTTTTCACTTAGTGTCAGCCTCCAGGCAGCAGTAGCATACACCCACAGTACCAGTCTCCCCCAATGAGGCGAAGGAGAAAAACTATACTACATTTCTAATTGGAGATATTTGCTATTATTACACCTATTACATATTGGGATAAGATTTTGGAGATGGGAATACCCCTTTAAATGAGAAAAAATATAATGGAAGATGATAACATTAACAATGACAAAAATGAAGGACCCACCAGTTCCCAAGAGTTAATGAATAAATATTGCTATCAGAAAATAGCAATACAACATAAGGTTACAATCAAAGGTAATTGCATGTGCTAAGAATAAATATGAAACCTTTAGAGGATTATGCATCAGCATAGTGGCAGACCAAAAATGGAGTAAAGTGTCAGCATCCACCATACATTTAAATGACCTACCACAGCCATACTGGTGTGAAAACCTCTCTAAATAATCCAGATATACCTGAGTGAATTTTATGATAGACATCTTAGGGATCGAGGAAGTCTAGCTCAGCATCCCCTCACCCTGACGCACGTTTCATCGCCAGCTTCTTATGGGGGCGTCCCCTGTATGGCATTCTGCTTTTTGTCTTTTAGTATTATGTTTTAATAAATATTACCTTTTTTAATAATATGGATCTCTTCATTACTCAGCATTCAGTACTTTGAGTCTGGGTTTGCGTTTGGTTACAGTTACAGGATGTGTAACACTAATTCATATCTCTCCAAGTTTGGCCACTTAATGATTCTTATGAAAGGGGTTTTCAGGAAATCAATTTTTTGGTTTCAAAGTTTCAGAATTCTTAAAATAAAGAACAAATAATACCAAAAACGATCGCCCACAGCTTTTGTCCCGACACTTCCCAGGTGCAATCTGAGACCTTTAAAAAAAAATATTGTATATCTTGTCTGGATCCCTTGGGTCTCTTTTAAGGATGGCCCACTTTACTGGAAAAGGTTGAATACATACAATATTCTTAAAATCAGACAAGCATAAAGAGTTTCTTCCCTGGTTTCCCCTCGCTCCTCTTAATTTCTCTTTTATATAAAACTTTCACACTTTTCCAGATTGACGATTTCTTAGGTGCTGGATGAACAGGATGGGGACACTCCTCTTGATTTTTTGCCATTTATTATATTGCCATTTCCCAATTAGTGATCTCACTTTGTCATTGTTTTTTTATTCTGACATATCATTTCTTCACAAATGTCAATTGATAATTGTCCCAGCAAGATTATAACTGGTAGACATTTTTGATTTAAAAGGCTCAGTGCTTCAAAAAAAATTAATTTTATACAAAACATATTAAGAATTTTCTATTTCTGTAAAACCCCTTTATTGGCTATTTGGTAGTGTTCATCTATCCTATTCCCTTACTCACTTCAGCTAGTTGGGGCGTCTTTTTCCGCGGTGTTCGGATCTCGGCGTCACTAAATGATTTTTCCATCTCGTCTTCTTGCAGCACAGAGGAGTTCTGGGAAATGGACCTGCAAGTGCACCATCAATCATACACTAGTCATCACATGCACAAGTGATGGAGTATATACAGCAGCAGGAGTAGGACGAGGATAGACAGGCACTCATCACATGCTACGTGAAGGCAATGTGGAACCTTGTCATTGACAAACCTGGAAATACTTTTTTTCAGCTTTAGAGCTTGGCTTCCGCAGAGATGCTGGAGTGGCGAGTGCATGCGCAGGTGGGGCAGCTGGATGTCACTGCCATATGAAGGAAGCACTCCTGACCGCCGAGCGTCCCCCACAGCTCTTAACGGGGGAGCGGATGGTGATGGCGTCAGGGGTCCATTCAAAGCCTCCAAAAGGGACACAACCTCATACCCGGGTGGGACGTGTTCGGCTGCCTAGAATGGGAACAGACAATTAGTGCTATGAGATATGGGCAGGAGCTCATTAATAAAACACAGCTCACGCTCACCGTGTGCTCCTCAGAGTCAGAACTCGGGGCGGCAATGATCGGGCTAAAACCGGCAGGCGAGTGAGGACCTGGAAGCTTTCTCATGGCTCGGATCTGCAGAAGCGCTCGGAAGGCTGTATGAGTGGAGGAGAGTCATTTACAGCACAATGGATTTTGCAATTCCATTGAACATATTTATCAGGTAGAGAGAATAAAAAGGAGCATGTGTGAGGTAGGGAGGAAAAGGGAAGACATTTAGTCCCCGACATAACACATTTTTTACACCGATCTGGCAGTTTTAAATATCACAAAACTGTTGCACAAGTGTTCGCTGCACAAACATTCTGCAACTGGTGGCAACTTCACGTCAATTTAGGGGTTGTTGTAAAAAATAGAATTAGACTTACCAGTAATTCGGTTTCTAGAAACCTTCCACAACAGCATAGGAGGATGTCTCCACGCCCTAATGGGGGACAGGAAGCACGAGAGGTTAAAAGGTCCCTCCCACCTCCCTCTCACCAGGGACTTATAACTGATTACCATAGCACCGGTTACCTTAAGATTCTCAGAATTTGTCCAAGAATGCAGGGAGGGAAATAGTGGTGTCGTGGAAGATTTCTAGAAACCGAATTACCGGTAAGTCAATTCTATTTTCTCTAGCAACCTTCCACGACAGCATAGGAGGCATAACAACCTATACTGCACTAGGGGGGGACAACGGCCTGAAGAACTTTTCGGCCAAAGACTAAATCCCTGTTGGACACAAGGTCTAATCTATAGTGTTTAGTAAAAGTATGTAAGGAGGACCAGGTTGCTGCCTTACAAATCTGCTCTGAAGATGCACCTGCCCTCTCAGCCCATGAAGTAGAGGTAGATCGTGTTGAATGCGCTTTGATCCCTGCAGGGGGAGTGATGTTTTGTGCCAGGTATGGTTCAGAGATAGCCTTTTTAATCCAATTGGCAATGGTGTTTTTTGCCACCTTCTTTCCTCTGTTCGGACCAGAGGTATGGATAAATAGGTTGTGGTCGATTCTATATGGTTTGGTGTACTCCAAGTAGTGGAGAATTATACGTCTTACGTCCAGCGTGTGAAACACCTCCTCTTTGGGGTTTGCTGGGTTTTGAGAGAATGAAGGAAGAATTATATTCTGAGACCTATGAAAGTCAGACACAACCTTTGGTAGAAAAGATGGATCAAGGGAGAGAACTATGGAATCGTCTGTTAGGTAGGGTTCCTTGATTGAGAGAGCTTGGAGCTCTCCTACTCGCCTTGCAGAGGTTATTGCTATAAGAAAGGCTAATTTGTAGGTGAGGAGCTGAGAAGTACAGGATGACAGAGGCTCAAAGGGTGATTGAGTCCTGTAAGCACCACATTCAAGTCCCATGGTGGAACAGAAACTAGTTTTTTTGGATGTAGCCTAGCGGCTGATGTCATGAATCTTTTTATCCACCTGTGGTTAGCCAAGTCACAATCAAACATAGAGCTTAATGCTGATACTTGTACTTTTAGTGTGCTAGGTTTTAGACCTAGTTCCAGCCCCCTCTGTAAGAAATCTAGGATACGGGAAATGTTAGGGTTGTCTGGGTCGGGCAGGTCTGGCAGACACCATGAGGAGAATCTCTTCCATATTTTATTATATATGGCAATGGTGACCGGCTTCCGAGATATCTGGAGGGTTTTAATTACCGCCTCTGATAGCCCCCTGGCCCTCAAGATCTGGGCTTCAGAAGCCAGGCCGCTAACTCCATTCCCCTGAGGTTCGGGTGATGCAGAGGGCCCTGTAAGAGAAGGTCGTCTTTTATGGGTAGGATGAATGGCCCGTCTACCTGTAGTTCTGTTATTAGGGAGTACCAGCTCCTCTTTGGCCATAGCGGAGCTACTAGAATTGTTGGGGTCTGATCCTCCCGGATTTTCCTCAGGGTTGCAGCAAAGAGTGGAACTGGCGGGAAGGGATATGCCAGATGGAACCTCCACCTGTGGGCAAAGGCGTCCACTCCCAGGGATCTGTCCCTGGGGTTCAGGGAGAAGTAGTTTATCACTTGAGCATTCTCTCCTGAGGCTAGTATGTCCACCTCCGGGGAGGCCCCATCTGCTGACTAGTGTTCGAAAGATTCTTCCATTCTGGGCCCACTCGCCGGGCTGGATGCGTTTTCTGCTCAGGAAATCTGCCTGAAGATTGTCCGTAACCCTCAGGTGGACCGCTGTCAGGAAACGAAGGCGTCTTTCGGCCCAGCGAAATATTCGGCCTCAGAGGCCCTCCAGGTTGCTGTATCTTGTGCCACCCTGGTGCCTGAGATGTGCCACTGTTATGTTGTCAGAGTAGACTCTGATATGTTGGTCTTGGACCAGGTGTCTTGCTGACAGGAGAACTTCCTCCACTGCTTTCAGCTCCCTGAAGTTTGAGGATCTTGCACTTATTTTCTGGCTCCATAACCCTTGGAATGGCTGTCGAGACACTACAGCTCCCCAGGCTTTTTTGCTGGCATCTGTCGTTACCGTAACCAGGGGGATCTGGGACTAGTTGATTCCCCTGCACAGGTTTTTGCGGTCCATCCACCATGCTAGTGAAGTTTTCACTGTTCCCGGGGTCTGGACCCTTTTGTTCAGGCAGGTGTGATCCCTGTTCCAGTTTCTTAAGATATGAGACTGGAGTGTTCTGGAGTGGGCCTGCGCCCAAGGCACCGACTGGATGCAGGAGGTCATTAACCCTAGTATGGACATGGCTGCCCTGAGGGTCGAGGATCTCTGTCCTCTGAAATCTGAGACTCTTGACATTATGGACGTCTGATGTTCCTCCGGGAGGAAGGACATTTGATTCTTTGAATCTAGTAGGATTCCTAAAAATTTTACCTCTTGAGAGGGTTGAATTTGCGATTTCTTTATATTTGGGATCCACCCAATGGGGAATGTCTAGAGTCTGGGCTACCTGGTCTTCCAGGGCCTGGTAGGAGGACCCTATTACCAGTAGGTCGTCCAGGTAAGGTACAATACATATTCCCTGGCTTCTGATGTAGGACATGGCCTCTGTCATAATTTTGGAAAACACTCGAGAGGCAGAGGATATTCCAAAGGGAAGCACATTGTATTGAAAGTGCTTGACTTCCGGACCCTGACGAATCGCAAACTTCGGATACTTCCTGTGGGAAGGATGTATGGGGATGTGGAAATAAGCATCCTTCAGATCTATAGTTGCCATGAAGTAAGATGGCCCTATCAGAGGAATGGCGGTCTTTACTGACTCCATCTTGAATTTGCGGTATGCAATGTGTCAGTTGAGGCCCTTCAGATTTATTATTATCCTTGCCTCCCCTGTGGGCTTTTTTACTAGGAACAATCTGGAATAATGCCCCCTTCCTTGCTCCTCCACAGGGACCCGAGAGAAGGCATTTGAGTGTAGAAGAAGCCGAATGCTGGATTTAAGTGCTGGGGACTCCTGAGGTGGTAGGGAGGTAACTCTTATACCCCACGGGGGGGATTCGAGCTCTAGCAGTAGGCACTCTCTGATCACACTGAGGACCCAGGGGCTGTTGGAGATCAACTGCCAGGCAAGAAAGAACCTCGAAAGCCTTCCCCCGACTGGGGTCGAGTCATTGTTTTTCTTGTGGTTGCTGCTGCTGCTGGGGGACCAGGATGTTCCTGCCTCTCCCTTTAGCGTAGCTCCATCTTCCCGTGTTTCCCTTTCCTCGCGGTTGGGATGACTGACTCTGGGGGGCTCGAAAAAGATGCTTTCTTGTGGTCCTCTGCTCTGGAAGCACCTTCTTTTTATCTGTGGCCTTTTCTAGAATTTCGTCTAAGGCAGGGCCGAAGACATGTTCGCCTTTGAAGGGTAAAGAACAGAGTTTAACCTTGGATGTAACGTCCCGGCTCCATGTTTTAAGCCAGAGGGCCCGCCTGGCTGAATTTGACTGGACCATAGCCCTGGCAGAGGCACAGATCATCTCCATTGATGCATCTGCCAGGAAACCCGTAGCTCTCTGCAAGATAGGGAGGGAGTTAAGAAGGTCACTTCTTGAGGTACCACGAGAGATATGGCTCTCTAGCTCCTCAATCCATTGGAAGAGGGATCTAGAGACACAAGTGGACGCGATTCCTGACTTTAAGGTAAAGGCAGAGGTTTCCCAGGCTTTCCTTAGGAGGCTTTCTGCTTTACGGTCCATCAGATCTCTAAGCTGGGATGCATCATCAAACGGCAGAACCGTCTTTTTTACCACTCTTGCCACCTGGACATCAACTTTCGGGATGTCCCATTTAAAATTCCTCTCCCTCCAGGGGAAATCTATGTCGGATTTCTGAGGGGGCCGAGTAGCGTTTTTCTGGATACTCCCATTCCTGGGAAATCATATCTGCTATACTCCTGTGGACTGGAAAACCTGTTAGTTTAGGCCCCTCGTATCCACCAAACATGCGATCCTGTGCTGTCTGCGTGACGGGTTCGTCCTCTAGACCCATAGTGGCACGTACTGCACTGACCAGCTCCTCCACATATTCTGTGGAAAGGAGGTACCTTCTAGTGTCGGCTGACCCAGAGGTTCCCGGTTGTTCCCAATTCTCGGATCCCGATTTGTATGATCACTCTGATTCAGACTCCGAATCCTGAGGCCGCACCACTAGGACCCACCCCCGGACACTTACTGTGGCTGGGGCAGCGCTGGGCTCTGCAGACGCAGGGCAGGAAGACCCGTCCATGCTAACAGGGGATTCTGCATCTTACCTGTTGGCGTCTTCCGGCGGGTTAATAACAGATTAACCCCGCCCTCAGCGCAGTAATTCGCTTTCCCCCCCTCCTCCTCCCTGGGTCCCGGAGCAGGCACAGCAAGCGCTGGCGAGCTCCACGCGCCGGCAACAGGATGGGGGCGGTCACGACAGCGCGTCTTCCAGATACCCCGGAAGTGACGTCACTTCCGGGTATCGCACTGCACGCAGGGGGAGGAGGAGACCGGAGAGCTACAGGAGGCCTCCGGTCAGGGATCACTGGCCTGCTTTACTCCCCATAGGGGAGCGAGGGAGGGCCAGGAACGGTCCCGAATCCAGGAGGAGACGGGAGCAGATCGGAGGAGGGGAGGCAGCGCCACCAACCACCACTGCCCGGCTTTTTTTGGATCCTCAGGTATGCTGCACAGCCGGCCACACAGCACACCAGACCTCTCCATTCCCCATGGGGGACAGGAAAGTCACTGGTGACAGGGAGGTGGGAGGTACCTTTTAACCTCTCGTGCTTCCTGTCCCCCATTAGGACGTGGAGACATCCTCCTATGCTGTCGTGGAAGGTTGCTAGAGAAACTAAGAATATATAGTACAAGAAATCACAGGTTCAAATCCCCTAAGGTGGTCCAAAAAATAAGTATTATTATTATTATTATATTAAAATAAAAAAAATAATAGAAAACACACAAGTTTGAATCACTCCCCCCCCCCCCTTTTTCTCATAGTGAAAAAAAATATATATATATTTGGCATCAACAGCTCTGCAAAAGACCAAACTTTCAAAATACAATATGAATTAACCCATAAGGCAAACCGTGTAGCAAAAAAAACAAACAAAAAAAATGCTATAATTGCAGTTTCTTCAGTCACTGCACCCCCACTCCAAAATGCAGGGCCGGCATTATGGGTAGGCAGCTGCCTAGGGCCCCCGATCATCACACAGCGCGGGGGGGGGGGGGGGGGCGGCCTGCCCCCAGTGCCGACTCCCCCCGCCGCCGCATTGAACTATACCGGCGTCTCCCTTTACAGTTCACAGCAATGATGGAGGAGAGAGCGTCAGCTGACGCTCCTTTTCCCATCATTCCCCGCTCTGCCTCTGACAAGGCGGGTGCGCGATGACGTCATATCATCGCGCACCGCAGTGTGAGAGGCACAGGGGAATGATGGGAGAGGGAGTGTCAGCTGACGCTCTCTCCTCCATCATTGCAGCCGCGGAGACAGGAGTCGGGAGCAGCGCAGGCACGAGGATAGATGAGGAATGTGGTTTTTTTTTTTTTTTTATGTAACAGTGAGTACTGGACTGTGGGGCCCATGTGGGGCTGTGCTATATACCATAGGGTTGGTACATTATATTCTATTGGGGCTGCATACTATATGAGGATGGCTACATTGTATTCTATGGAGGGGCTACATTATACTACATAAGGTGCATTATACTCTATGGAGGGGCTACATTATAATATATGAGGGGGGCTGCACTATATTCTATGGGGGTTACATTATATTGTATGGCGGGGCTGCATTATATTCTGTGGGGTGGCTACATTAAACTATATGTGGGCTGCATTATACTGTATCGAGGACTATGGGGAATACATAATACTATATGAACTATGGGGTGCAATATACTATGGGAAGTGAATTGTACTACATGGATGACTGGTGGTGTATTATACTATATGGAGCACTATGAGGAGTGTATTATACTATATGGAGGACTGAGTATTTTAATATATGGAGGACTGAGTGTATTTTAATATATGGAGGGCTATAAGGAGTCTATTATACTATATGGAGGACTATGGGTAGTGTATTATACTATATGGAGGACTATATAGTGTGTGGTACCAGTTCCGAAGTAACCTTATCCGAAATACCTTAATGACTATAGACCTGTAGCATTGACATCACACCTGATGAAGGTACTAGAGAGATTGGTTCTCACACGTCTCCGTCCTCTAGTGAGCTCGGATATGGACCCTCTCCAGTTTGCCTACAGGCCGGGCATTGGTGCGGATGATGCCATTATCCACCTTCTAGATAGGACTCTCTCTCACCTGGAGAAACCTGGGAACACTGTGAGAATAATGTTCTTCAATTTCTCTAGTGCTTTTAATACCATACAGCCAGATCTACTGAGAGACAAGCTGGGCCTTGTTGGCGTGGACCTCCAACTCTCCACCTGGATCCTTAACTACCTCACAAACCGACCTCAGTTTGTAAAGGTTCGGGACAGTGTGTCAGACACGGTGATCTGCAATACAGGGGCACCTCAAGGTACAGTTCTTTCCCCTTTTCTCTTCACACTGTACACTGCGGATTTTAAGTGCAACTCATCTAGCTGCTACTTGCAGAAGTATTCTGATGACTCTGCAATAGTAGGCCTCATCACAGGAGGAGATGAAAGAGAGTACAGAGATACTAACCAAGCTTTTGTGGAGTGGTGTCAGAGGAACCACCTTAGGATTAATTCCGGGAAGACCAAGGAATTGGTGGTGGACTTTCGCAAGGGAAAAAATCCACCAGTAGTGGTGAACATTCAGGGAAATGACATTGAGATAGTGGACACCTATAAGTACCTTGGTGTGATCCTCAATAATAAGCTTGACTGGGCCCATCACTTGGATGCAGTGTACAGGAAGGGCCACAGTAGGCTTTATCTGCTCAGAAGGCTGAGAGCCTTCGGAGTTAGGGGGGCACTCCTTGCATCCTTCTTCAACTCTGTTGTGGCATCAGTCATTTTCTTTGGTGTGGCGTGCTGGGGTAGTGGCATATCAACCAGGGACAGGAATAGGCTGGACAAACTGATTAGAAGGGCCAGCTCTGTCCTGGGATGCCCCCTTGATCCAGTTCAGGAAGTAGGCAACAGGAGGATACTGGCCAAGGTGAGCTACATGGTGCAGAATGATTCCCATCCCATGCATGAGACCATGACAAAGATGTGCAGTACTGTCAGTGACCGGCTACTTCATCCTAAATGTGAGAGGGAGTGCCATCGAAAGTCCTTCCTTCCTGCTGCAGTTAGGCTGTATAACCAGCACTGTCCAAAACGGAGAACGACCCAAACAGTGAACTGATAGATCCAAAGTTGTGATAGTCCGGTTATATCTTTTTTTTCGTATATGTACCTACCTACTGTCAATGTAATGCCTTTATGCATCTGTATCTGTACTTGTTCCTGCCTTGCTGCTGTAATGCTCTGAATTTCCCCATGGTGGGACGATTAAAGGATTATCTTATCTTATTTTTGGGGCACATAATATTATATACAGAACTATGGGGTGTAAACTGTAGATGTGCTGCTGATAACATGGTACTGTATGGTGATCTGTTAGTGACCCATTAGTGATTGTTCTGTCCCCATCATTGTTTCTCAGACGGTGGAAAAAGGCCGGGAAACAAGAGTTGAACGACTTCAATATTGTCGATCACACTCATTTAGCGTCTTGAACTCAGCGCATATAAATACAATCGAAATGCTTCTGTGTGATGTACAATATGTTAGCATTTGGGACCCCATTTTAAACTTTGCCTAGGGCCCCACTTGGCCTAAAACCGGCCCTGCCAAAATGTAATAAAGAGCAATAAAAGCAAAAATTTAAAAAAAAAAAAAAAAAAAAAAAGTCATGGGTCATAAAATGAGAAAAACTTATTTTTTTCACAAAGTTGAGTGTTTTCTCCAATAAAATAAAAAAAATGCAAAATTGTTTTCAAGTCACTTTTACCCCACAATGAATGCCATAAAAACACTTTTCTCCCGTTTTTCAGTACTTTACATGGTATAGTGACTGGTGGCATTGAAAAGTACAACGTCTCCCACAAAAATCAAGCCTGCACCTGCTAAGTCGATGAAAAAAGAAAAAAAGTTAAGGCTCTTGGAGAAACAGGAAGGAAAAAAAACAAAAGTGCAAAATTAAAAAACGGCATGCATATAAGTGATGATTGCGCAACAGTCTCGGATACTCACGTAGGCGGCAGATGGGGCAGTTGCTTGCCTGGTAACGCAGGGTATCTGCACAGGTATTGCACAGGCAAAGATGACGGCACGGCAAAATAAGAGTGTCCCGGACATCGGACAGGCAGACAACACACTCGGCACTGTTGTCACTGACTTCATCTTCAGTAACCTGGAACATGTAAGGATACAGTGTATGCCCCCATATAGTACAGACCGTGCACAATGGCGGCACACATGTAGGACGTCTGCTATATGTCTACATTACCTTAGAGTCATGCGAGTTGTATTTGTTTTCTATCCCATAGATTTCCTGCAAAAGGTAACTGACCCCATCCACCTGAAGAGGAACGAGAGAAGGTTAAGTGGACATAAACCCCTCAAAATTGAATGGCTCCTGAAATTAACCCTTTCTCACCACTTGTTTCTGCTTCAAGGGCTTCACACAAAAACTGCCATCTGCATGCTGCAAAAAAAGAAAAAATATATAGTACTAAAATAATGACAAGGTAAACCAACCATCTAACTGCATAGAGTGCATAGGACAGGAAGTCTGTTTTATTTAAAGGGGTTGTCCAGCTAGAGGAAAAAAAAAAAAAAAAAACTATATTACATGGGTATTTATAAAAGTTACTAATAGAATTTCAGTCACGAAAATAAATAATTTCACAATTTGTCCTGCTGCACCTCAAAATTTGTTCCAACAACGAAATGTATGTAGGGGGCTGGCTGTCAGGGTCAGTGTAATACCTAAACCACCTCCCCCTCTCTGCATCAGCATTACAAAGAAAGACTGGCTTAGCTACTAAAATTAGCCAGACCCCTTCAGACCATTGATTACATTCCAGAACAGAAGCATGGCAGGACTTATCAGGACACTGGTGCCGAGAATGTATATTAGCAAGAGTTATAAATTATATGCATTCAACAGTGGAGCCACACTTTATCTTCCAAAAGGTAGGGGAAAAAACAAGGGGATCTGCTACCTTGTATCTAATCCTTATAAACAGGGAGGAAATGGTTGAGGAGGTAAGAGAGGCTGGGACCCAGGAGGTAGCAATCATACTATTTTAGAATTTTGGATAACTGAAGAAGACCTGTGAAGACTCAGACGTCAAGGTTAGATTTCAGAAAGGCAGATTTTAAAGGGACTCAAAGGGAATTGGAGGGATCCAATGGCTGGATATCCTTAAGGACAAAAGAGTCCAGGAAGGATGGGAAATCTTGAAAAATGAGGTTCTCAAAGCACAATCGTTAACAATTCCAAAAAGAGGGAAGAATAGGAAGCATTTAAGGAAACCAGGATGGATGAACACAGAACTTAAAAGCACATTCTAAAAAGGAAGAAAACAGGATTTTTAGTTGCTTACCGTAAAATCTGTTTCTCTGAGCCTTCATTGGGGGACACAGGAAACCATGGGTGTATGCTGCTGCCACTAGGAGGCTGACACTATGCAGACAAAAAAGTTAGCTCCTCCTCCGCAGTGTACACCCTACCGACAGGAAGTAGGATGTTCAGTTAGTGAGAAAGCAGTAGGAGAAGTAATCTGTAGATGAGATAAAAACACAGAAAACACAAATCCACACTGTAACAATATTATGCAGTAACGGAGCTGTTCAACTTGGGAGGGTGCTGTGTCCCCCAATGAAGGCTCAGAGAAACAGATTTTACGGTAAGCAACTAAAGATCCTGTTTTCTCTATGGCTTCATTGGGGGACACAGGAAACCATGGGACATCCCAAAGCAGTCCCCAAGGGGAGGGAACAGCAAACAACTCCAATCCGGACGAGAAAGTCACCCTCGTCACCTGCGAGGTCCTTTACCCTGACCGGCACTTGCCGAAACTAGGCATGTGCTCTGAAGAAAACCTCATGGACCTGTGGAGGACATATCATCGCACTGCAGAGGTGCCAGACGAAGGCCCAAAGAGTACCGCCAGGAGGACACACACTGCCCAGGCAGAGTGCATCATACTCAAAAGAACGCAGTCCTTTCTGAGCCGGCAACCCTACTAATGCCGACCAGATTCCGCGAGCAGACGCTGACCTGGAGGCCAGATGACCTGTACACTTCAAGCCGGAGCTTGATAAGTACCGTTGCGGTGGCAAGGTAGCCTGATGCGAGAGCGTCACGAAGTAAAAGTTTAAGGTGGACGAAAGAAGGGGAAATCAGAATAATGGAGCGTGGGACCCTTGATCCACAGGAAGTGCACCACGGCTGCTACAGGCTCTGAGACCCCAAGGGTGGTTGAGAGTCAGAAAGGACAGGCTACCAACTGGAAGGAAATGAACCCGTCCGTTGCAAACGCAGATATCACCAAAGTCCTGGAGAAATCAGGACCTGGATAAGAGCTTCATGGAACAAGGGAAAATCATGCGATTCACAGGAGGCAAATGCTGGACGAAGAAAATTTCTTCCTGAGAAAAACAAGTATGGACGCAAACCTAGATACCAAAGTCACGCTGAGGAAAAAAGCGCCGAAGAATGACGAGGTTCAGCCTGAGGAAGGAGAGCGCTTGTCCTTCCGGTGACCCCAATGATTTGGCCTATTGGAGCCACATGGAAAGAACAGAAGGTTGGTGAGGGACTTCTTTGGGGAGAATTTCGCTCATGAAAACGAAAGCCAAATGGAACCTTAGATAGGAACGATAGGCGAAAACCCATGTCTCCATGCAATAAAAAATTTTTGGACAGTGAGGACGGTCAAATCTTCCGACTGGTGTCCAGAAAGAATGCTCTGATGAGCGAGCTAGGCCATGCGGCTACAGAATTTTGCCAACTACTGTGTGAATTTTCCCATTGGCATCCCTGAGGGATGCACTTCTGGGAGAGGAAGGACCAAAGTGGTGGAAAACTTGGAACCGGAGGGTTCACAGTCGCAGAAGTAGTCCAATTTTGCAAAGCACTCAGGAGAAAAGAGATATACCGAGTCGCCCCCTTGCTTGGAAACGGCTGAAGTCCGTTCTATGAGAAAATGACAGGACCTGAGAGCAGGCCACTGGGAACCTGCTAAAGAGTCAAACACTGGAAACGTACTGAATGGCACCTGGGAATAACCTGGATCTCATCGTCGCGATGTTGGCTCATGATGGCTATCAAGAGACAACAGATTGCTCGACTAGGCAGGTAGAATTTGAGATCAAAGGGAAGATAAACCCATCATTCAGGGATGAGGGTGGATATGGAAAAAAATAGTCCAGCCGGACTTAGGAAAAGAGATTAGTCGAGTAAGAAAAGTCCATGCAAAACATGGACTATGTCAACTGTAAGGAAAGTTGGCTATAGGTAGAAAAATAGACCTCAGAGGGCAACTAAGCTGACGAAAGGCAAGTCAATCCGTATGACGATGTAAACGACCAAATCCATCCTGGACCCTCTGGAGCAGGGAGGGGATTGCGGTGAGTAGACCCGTTTACCTAAGTCTAAGACCACACGCCCGAGGATAACAGGGAAAAGATACAATTCAAGCTGAAGGAAAAAACGCGTTATCACCAGACTCATCCTTGGATCCCAGACGGGAGCAGCTTTCTACCCTGGTCGATGCTTGCGCAGAGTCAGATTCCATTGTTGTCTGAGGTGGGATACATTTTCCAGTCACGGTAAGAAGTTAACTGTCTGAGCTGCTGGAGGCTTTACCCAGCGTCTGTAAGAAAGAATAAGTTCCGACAGATAAGGAGCTTAGGCATTGTGGTAGCTCGAAGGCCCTTAGGACAGACTAGAACTTATAAACTACTATTGGCCAAACATTAAAGATAGACGTAACACCTGCAGTAAAGAATAGCCTGCGGACAGTACTGTAAACTGATCAGAAGGTGTGGTAAAAACTCCTGTTGGCAACTCGCACATAGGGTCCAGAGCATGCCACAGTAAGGCTAGTTTCACACTAGCGTTTATGAGCGCAGCGACGGCCTGCGCACGGCCGCCGCTAAGCCCCGCCCCTGCCGCACCTCCGCCGGTAGCTCCGCCTACCGGCGCATGACGCTGCATGCACCCCCTATCTTTATCACTGGGGGCGCAGGCAGTGCGCAATATGCGTTTGGCGGCGCATGCGCCTTTTTGACGGTGCGCCGGCACAACCAAACTGCAGCAGGTTGCGTTTGGCGCAGGTCGGCGCACCGCCAAACGCATATTGCGCACGGCCTGCGTCCTCAGTGATAAAGATAGGGGACGCAGGGCGCATGCAGCGCCATGTGCCGGTAGGCGGAGCTACCGGCGGAGGCGCGGCAGGGGGCGGGGCTTAGCGGCGGCCGTGCGCAGGCCGTCGCTGCGCTCATAAACGCTAGTGTGAAACTAGCCTAAAACCGCGACCATCCGTACCTGACACGAGAGTCTCTGACCCACCTGAGGGTGGAGAATCACGTTATGTTGCTACCGTGATCCGCTCTGTGGTACAGAGATCCGCTCCGTTTGGACATGGTAATACTTACGTTTAACTGTTAACAAACCACAGATGTTATTAACAATGAAATATGCATCTGAAAGGTGTGTTTGACTCACCTGGACGCGGCCTGTAACCGCAGCTGCAGCCCGTCAGGAGCAATAAATGCCAGCACCTCACCACAAGTGGTGATTAGACGGGAGCTTAGGCAAAAGCTGCAAAAGACCCAGATGAACGCGAAAGAGGACGCTCCTGACTCACCTGAAATGGGACAGTAGAGCCGGACCGGTGTAGTAGATGGACCTCGGGTACGTTTGAGTCACCAGAAAGACGGCATGTATTGACTAAACATGTCTGGTAGAGGTCTATCCAAGTGCTCGATAAGAGATATAATACTGCTGCAATAGAGCGCGAGGAACCTGAAGGCGAGAGCGTCTAAATCACCTGAATACGGTACAGAACACCAGTACCACTGAAGCAGTCAACCCCAGACACGTCTCCACAGTAATACGGCCGTTTGAACTACTGTACCTGGAAGGTGCTGCTTCTGAAGCCTGTATAGCGGATATAGCACAGCTGCCATCGGCTTTAAGTATCCTGTGAACAAACCAGCGTGGAGAGAAACTGGAGAAGAGAATAGGAGACAGCCATTTCTGTGTTGCGGTGCAGTCTAGGTCTGGATACCTGATGACATTAGGTAGAATAACGGCTTCTGTGCTGCGGTCAAGGACTGGGAACCTGACGGCATTAGGCAGAATAACGGCTTCTGTGTTGCGGTCAAGGACTGGGTACCTGACGGCATTAGGCCAAATAACGGCTTCTGTGTAGCGGTCTAGGTCTGGATACCTGACAGCACTAGGCAGAATAACGGCTTCTGTGTAGCGGTCTAGGTCTGGATACCTGAAGGCACTAGGCAGAATAACAGCTTCTGTGTAGCGGTCTAGGTCTGGATACCTGAAGGCATTAGGCAGAATAACGGCTTCTGTGTTGCGGTCTAGGTCTAGATACCTGACGACATTAGGCAGAATAATGGCTTCTGTGTTGCGGTCTAGGTCTGGATACCTGACGACATTAGGCCAAATAACGGCTTCTGTGTAGCAGTCTAGGTCTGAATACCTGACGGCATTAGGCAGAATAACGGCTTCTGTGTTGCGGTCTAGGTCTGGATACCTGACGACATCAGACAGAGTAACGGCTTCACGTGTAATAAGCCGTATTACTAAGACTGTAGTTAAGTGGATTCTGACAAGTCAATTCTTCTGACAGTAGAACATTAGGCCTGGGATCAGAAAGAGACTAACTGCACTCTCTGTTGTGTGCTATGGTTCCAACCTCTGGACCAGCGAGCTGTGGTCAGCTTCTTTATCCACTGAAGCACAGTAGACAATTGCCAGGTAGCAAGAACTTCTATCCAGCTGGAAGGCCGGCCCAAACACTGCAGACGTGAAGAGATAGAAGCCGCACATTATTCTGCTTAGAGCAGTATGAAGCCAGCGTCCGGAGGGGGCTGTAGAAAAAAAAAAATGAAAGGCGAGTGCCTGTGAGCAGTAGATATGAGAGCAGATGCTATGCCAGGGCTCCAGCACCCTTATGTGTGAAGCAATGGTTGTTGCTCTGCTGAAATCAAGGCACATATATGCAATGGCCGAAAACACAACAGCCGTGTGACAAAATCAGATCTCTGATGAATAAAAAAAAAAAAAAAAAAAAACACGTGCGAGTGAAACCCCCTACCAGGCCAACGCCATGCGGCAAACACAGAAGACAGCAGCGTAGCTCTCCAAGTCTCTGTGTGTTATGCTAGACATACTGGCGCACTAGAGACCATGCGGCAGAAGATTACAATTACGCCAGGAAAATACACGATTCTAGAGTACTATTACGTCAGTGACTCTACATAAAGTTAGAAGGTTAGAGGACGGAAGGATATATGCTGAGGGAAGTCTGTCTGCAGAACAGAAATACAGGCATGAAGATGCAGGTTCTGAAGTCTACCTCTTAATCCAGTTTCCCCCTGAAGAGAACCAACAGTGACAGCGGAGTGTTCGGTTTCCTTCATAAAAACGCCATCTTCCGGGAAGAAACATCAGAAAATGGTGACCTCAGCGAGGTGCGCGCTGAATACGCGCCACTGATGGGGGAGAAAAGAGTGTGCTACCCGTGGCGTGTCTAACCGCAAGAGTAACGGTCGGCCAGGAGGAGGCGGAGTTAACCACCGGAAAAGACAGGCCCCGAGGTGAGGGAGGCGGAGTCCCCAGACGGCAGCAGGGGAGGGGGCGTGCCTGTGATCGGCGGGAGAAAAGCCCGCCGATATGAAGGGGGGGGGGGGCTAAAGTGCCGGAACTAGGTCAAGCTGAAGCCGGGGATTAAATTAAGGAGCCGCGGCCGCCGAGCAGGGGATGGTAGCGCAGAGGCCCCGAAAATTACACACCGGGTAACCCTGCGCCCCCAAGGAAGTATCTATAACTGCCAGCCACGCAGACCTGAACTACAACCAGTGTCCACCGGAGCACAGGGAGCAGCGCTGAGGCTTTAGAAGTCTGTCAGAAAGGTAGCCTGGTACCCTAATCTGCCTGCGAACTAGGGGATATGATCAAAAGGGGGGCCTGAGATTAAGTAAATAAAGAAAAATGTACTTTCGTCTTCCTAAGTCTTCTTTTCCTCTGGGAATCTGGGGGGAGAAAACAGAAGTACCTCTCCATCCAGGAATGTCGGACGTCCGACAAGACTGCGTTGTTGGACGTCCGCGTCTCTAAACACCGACAGGCTCTGGTGGGCGAGTGGGTGAAGGACGGGGGGCTAGGACCGGATCCCCTAACACGCTTCTCTGTTAGGGGCTGTGGGTCCTGCCGACTAGACTATGAGGATATGGGGTGGCAGTACACGCCGTACTCAGTCTCTTTGGAGGAGTACAGTTGTGACTGTTCACACTGTATCCCTCCGGGTACCTGAAAAGGAACGACGCACATTGAGGTAGATAAGGGTCTAATGAAAGACCCGTGTCCACCTCCTACTGGCACTAAGCTAAACTGAACATCCTACTTCCTGTCGGTAGGGTGTACACTGCGGAGGAGGAGCTAACTTTTTTTCTGCATAGTGTCAGCCTCCTAGTGGCAGCAGCATACACCCATGGTTTCCTGTGTTCCCCAATGAAGCGATAAAGAAATGTTTATCAAATGGAAAGAGAAGAATATAATGCTGTCTGCAGAACTTGCAGGGCACAAATCAGATTATCTAAAGCGGACAATGAATTAAGGCTTGCAAGAGACGTCAAAAGCAATAAAAAAAAAAAAAAAAAAAAAAGGATTTTGGGACTATATCAAAGATATAAGAGACAGACGGTTAAGAGACACTCACCCGCTCAAATGTTGCCATCAACACATGGCAATGCCCAAGATGTTCTGCAAAGGAAAAGAAGCGTTTTACCTCCATTCTAGCATATATTCAAATCAAGGAAGGGAAAGTCTGCACCACTTAATAATCAGCTGGTAAGATAGCTTCCCTTCATCTCCTCCTAAGTGAACGGTTGTACCTGTCAGTGTGTGGTGATCCAAGTGTATCACCACCCAGCCCCTCAGATAAGGCCACATGGTGAACTATTCTTCAATCCTGACCCAGACTTGCACGTTAGCAGGGCACACCCACCACGTCAGGTTGTACAGATGCAGGAGTGTAAAAGGTAACCAGCCTTTTTTGACAAATACCCAATATGACATAAGGGATCGTACAATCACAGTCTAAGCACATGCTATATAAGGGATATTTATCAATTCTTAAAGGGAATCTGTTAACAGGTTTTTGCTATGCAATCTGAGAATACCATAATGTAGGAGCAGAGTTTGTAATGACCTGGATGTGTCACTTATTGGGTTGTGTTTTGCTGTCTCAATGCAATCAGCATTTTATCAGCAGGAGATAATCACTATAGTACCACTGCCTTCCTGCCTCCCAGTGCAACCACGCTCCTAGCACTGATTAGCAGCTCTGTCACTATACATTGTACACAGAAAGCTGTGATGTGGTCGGGGTTATACACAGCCTAATAACTGAGCTCTGCTGGATCCACAGCAGAAGAAATTGACTATCATGACTGCTGCACCCAGAAAAACTAAGTGACACATTGCAGGAATCAGGGTCTCTGCCCTTAAATCATGGTGCAGTTAGATTACACAATAAAAAATCTGCTGACTGATTCCATTTAATTTGTAAATGTCTGATTAATTCAATGTCTATTCTGGCAATAAAATGAGACCTTGCTAGTTCTATAGAGATAAGCATGGAAAAGGTGTTTGCATTGATCCAGGCACAGGTTTTGTGCTGATTTTGTGGAAGCCAAGTCTTATGTGTTAAGAATGCAAATTAAAGGGGTTCGACCACTATCTTTATTTTACCAAATAGGTTGGAGAAATTCCAGGTTCTCCTCCTGTAAATGCTAGTGCAGCTGTCCCCACAGACTGCACAAAGTCCCTGTAGATAGGGAGGAAAGGAGCTCTGTGCAAAAGGATTCACTGCACTAACATGTGCAGGAGGTCCTGCAATACCTTAATATTGGTAAGGGTCATGTCCCCAACCCCTGTAACTCATCTACTGCTCACCTTCTCCTTCCTCCACCACTGCATGGACAACCATAGGATATACTTCCCGATCAAGATCAAAGGTCAACTAGAGGGGGTAAAAAAAAAAAAAAAAAAAAGTAAATGGAGAATACAGTACTTCTGTCTCTCTATATGTGATCTACATTGTATGCAAATACTAGTAATATCTTCCCTTACCTCTTCTTCTCGCCACTCAGAGGGGTCCACAGTATGTGATGGAAGACAGAACTGCTGGCTGACCCCTTTCTTGAAGTGCACGGTCTCAGACTGCAGGTTGCTGGACTTGGGAATGTAACTAATGAGGACAATACAGTAGAGAAAGCAATAGTCATCCATGATATTACCAATTATGACCCCCTAGCTTATTTTTCCACATCTCCAACTTTTACAAAGTTTTCATTCTGCCAATCCTCACCTTGCAATGCCCCCTTGAAAGTCTTCTGTGGCTTGGTAATAGATGGTAATCGCCACTCTTGCATCTGTGTCAAATGTGAACTCCACATTATAATGTACTTTGGGCCGGCTAACCTCAGCGCCGCTGGCCTTCACCTCCTCTGTACCCCTACAAGAGACAGAACACCGCAACATGTCAAAGGATGGCAGAAAGTACTGACAAACAAGATCATCAAGAGAACGCCAAGAGTGTGCAAAGCAGTAATCAAAACAAAAGGTGGCTACTTTGAAGAACCTAGAATATAAGACAAATTTTCAGTTGCTTCACACTTTTTTGTTAATTATACAATTCCACATCTAAAACACATAAGGTTGTTTTTCTTCTTAAATGTACAGCTTTCAGACAGCTATGAACACTTTATTAACACTGTGATAACCTATGACAAGTGTGCATGTCATACGCATTAGGTACTGTCCGCACCCCGATTAGCCTACATGTTATTACGAGAAGTGCTGAGTACTGATCTGTCCTATGACTGTCCCCTATGCCCTGCATGGCTTTTCCACCCCAGTTCCACTATACCTTTAGACTTATATTATAACCCCTCCTTTTCTTGACATCCCTCTGCTTTTCTACCTTTTTACACCTATGCCTGGCATGGCAGGATCTGAACTGTGCAGCTGCATTCTAAGGATATGTGCCCACGCTGCGGATTGGGGTGCGGATTTGGCCGCGTGGATTTTGTAAAATCCGCAGGTAAATCTGCAGGTCAAAAGACCTGCTGATTGGCCTGCGGTTCTGCCCTGCGGTTTTTCATCTCCACAATGGAGGAGATGGCAAACCGCAGTGGAATCCGCAGAAAGAATTGACATGTCAATTCTTTCTGCGGTTTCAAAACCGCAGGAAAACCGTGCGGAAAAATCTGCACTGTCTGCACAGCAGTTTTTTATTCCCATAGGGAATAATGGTACTGTACACCGCAGCAAAAACTGCTGCGGACCCGCAGCGGCCAAATCCACAGCAGAATCCGCAGCGTGTGCACACACCCTTAGAGAGAAGCTGCATTAGAGCCCAGTAGGTGCTGCTGAAAAGGGGTTACACGGTTAAATTCCATGATCATTCCATCTCTGGCCATATAAATGCGGTGATCGTGTTTCGTTTGCTTGGATATATTAGATCACACATGATAAAAGATCTTTATGCCCACCAATCACGAGGCATCGCTGCCCTTTATTATGCTGTCCGCCACCAATAATTGCAGCAGGGTTATCAGTAAGATAAAAACAATTACAAATATGGAAACAAGCGTTGACCTGGGCACCTGCACATGATACAGTTTAATCCGGGACCTCAAACATTTTGAATAACCTAACCCCATAATACTGGCGCCCACATGTCAGTATTTAGTAGGAGATATTCACCTGACGAGGCGCAACGTGTCTTTTCGGATATTGATCAGGCTGCGGAGTGTTTTCACAGGCTCTTGTGGGGAAGGAGCAGCATATGGGAACTAGAAGAGATAACAGAAAATAAAAAGCTTATGCACACAGCCGTATCACAGAAACAACCAAGCAGTGATGTTTAAGGGTATATCCACACGGCCCCAGTCTCAGATCTCGCTAGGTGGACACGTTTTTTTACCTGGGCCTTATAAAGAACTAGCTGAAGAGCCTGGCGCTGCCCGGGCATAGTAACTAACTGTGGTTAGTTATAGCAAATTATAATTATCCTCCATCCCATAGTCCCGTGCCCATATACTCATCATACATATCCACCATCCCATAGTCGAGTGCTCATATACCCATCACACATCCTCCATCCCATAGTCCCGTGCCCATATACCCATCATACATATTCGCCATCCCATAGTTCCAGGCCCATATACCCATCATACATATTCGCCATCCCATAGTCGAGTCCCCATATACCCATCACACATCCTCCATCCCATAGTCCCGTGCCCATATACCCATCACACATCCTCCATCCCATAGTCCCAGGCCCATATACCCATCATACATATTCTCCATCCCATAGTCCCAGGCCCATATACCCATCATACATATCCTCCATCCCATAGTCCCGTGCCCATATACCCATCACACATCCTCCATCCCATAGTCCCGTGCCCATATACCCATCACACATCCTTCATCTCATAGTCCCATGCCCATATCCTCCATCCCATAGTCCCATGCCCATATACCCCTCATACATATCCTCCATCCCATAGTCCCGTGCCCATATACCCGTCATACATATCCTCCATCCCATAGTCAACCATTATGACATCATAGTGAGCGGCGGGGCTTGCAACCTATGATGACATTAGCGTCGCCATGGCAACCATTATGACATCATAGTGAGCGGTGGGGCTTGCAACCTATGATGACATTAGCGTCGCCATGGCAACCATTGTGACATCATAATGAGGGGCGGGGCTTGATACACACTTTTTCCCCATTATCTAGATAGGGGCAAGATTGTTGGGTGAATTGGAACGCGCGGGGTTAAAATTTCGCCTCACAACATAGCCAAGGACAATCTCGGGGTCCAGACGTGTGACTGTGCCAAATTTTGAATTTCCAGAAGTAAGAGAGGGACACCACAACGCTGACAGTATAGAATTGTTATTTTACAGCAGATATGCACCTAGGAGAAATACATGAAAACTGGGCCTCTAGGGCTTTCTCCAGCAGTCCTCTAGACAAACACTGGTGCGACAGTCAAGCATGTGCATTCAACACGGTCTGCATCCTGGGATCCCAACGTAATTATGCCCCTCCTATCGACAGTGAAGACTTTTGAGGGCTTTTCCATGGACTGATGATCTGCAGAACTAGCAGTTATATAAAAGTTAGTATATATGTGCCCCGCGATTGGCCGACACAAGAACAGGACTTGTCGGCTGACTGCATCTGGGCATAAAAATTATTGCTTGAAGCACATCCATTCGAAAAATCAGGGACTATGTGGCTAACAATGATTGTGCAAACTGTATGGGCATGAACATTCATATGAAAGCTGAGTGGGCAGCTTATTTGCCTAAGTAAAAGGATCTTCATAGACCTCATCCAAATTAGCAAGATCCACCAACAAAAATCTCATGCTTTAGCCGCTCGTTGGGCCCACAGCCATCTCTCCCATACACAGGAACGCTAAATTGACTGTGCCCTCCTGTGTTCTCCATGAGAAACCAGACGGCTAACACAATGACCAAGAGTTTATCTACATGAGAACAAAGTGGTGATCGGCATTCCAAAGATCGGGCATGCGTGATCGACATCTACCTCGAAAATCAGACGGTCAGCCCTCCCATTGGACCGTCGGCTGAACCTGTCAACATCAGGCAAGTTCACCCAATAATAGTTTAATTTGTTTGGAGGCCTGTTATAATAATGATCGATCACTGCAAGCATGGATGACTAGGGCACCGCGATGGGCTGATCTTACACGCCAGTCATGTGTATTATAGCCATACAACTCACTTGTATTATGAGAGATTATTTTATTCGGACAATATTAATCAGAAGACATAATAAAGCTGAATATTTGCGCATCCATCAATTATCTTCTCTACATCAAATATAATTGGTATCATGTATTAGTATTAGCCAGTTATAGGTTTATCATGCCTCCATTTTTCTTGACATTTAAAATTTTAAATTTGTAATCAGTCACTTCAATCCCTAGAAGAAAGCAGATGATATTGGGGTACAATATACCACAGGAGGATATGTGGATGTAAATTAACTGCTGGACCATTTTCTCTTATGGTGGGCACTATGGGGTCCTTGGAGAGCGATGTATCCACCTTCTGTATGATTCTTCCCCCATACTAGCAATCTGGCTTCACCAGCATCATCTTATTTCCCTGGGATATATGCATTTAACCTTGCCACTAAGAAAGGATTGAGACCTCCGGCCCATTTATCTCCGGAGAGCTTGTCATCACCTTACACATGGCCGATTATTGCCCAGACAAGCAGAAAAACTCCTTTACACAGAGTGAAGACACAAATGTGAATGAAAAGGCAATGAAGAGCTACGTCAATCATTGGATACTTTGTACCCACAAACATTGCAATTACCCCACACACAAAAATAGATGTTACCCTGCCAGGACTGCTCTACTAGTACTGTTATTAGACGGATGAACATTACATAAGCCACAGTGAGCAAAACAATCCCAAGCCCATACAGCGTTACAATCAGCCTATTGTGCCAACACAGGGACTTCATAGGAAATGGCGATTTATACAGGTCGCCTTTTTTTTTTTTTTTTTATCTGTAACATAACTCCAAGGGGAAACGTGACACGCCACTGACACCGTCTAATAAACCCAGTCCCTACTTACACAAACGTGGCGTTGGGGCAGCGCTGAGGCCCGAGCATGGTACATAGTGGAATACTGTAGCTGCATGCGTATGGAGGGCAGGCATTGTGGCTGCATACGGTGTAGAGTAAGACACTGCAATGGCACACATCACAGAACCGGGCAGCGTAGTGGCACACATCACGGAACCGGGCAGCGTAGTGGCACACATCACGGAACCGGGCAGCGTAGTGGCACACATCACGGAACCGGGCAGCGTAGTGGCACACATCACGGAACCGGGCAGCGTAGTGGCACACATCACGGAACCGGGCAGCGTAGTGGCACACATCACGGAACCGGGCAGCGTAGTGGCACACATCACAGAACCGGGTATTGTAGGTGCATTTGGTCTGGAGGGCGTGCACTGTGGCTGCATACGGTATGGAGAGGGTACTATAGTTGGTTGCTTACAATATTCAGGGGGTACACAGTGACTACAACTGTTGTGGGTTTGAAGCAGCATTTCCCTACTACTAAAAAAAAAAAAAGAAAAAAAAATAATATTTAACATGCAATCATTCACAACATTCCCCAGTGACAACATCTTTTATGGCTACATAAAAATCATTTGCAATCATAACATTCAAATTTGTCGATGGCTTGGAAAAATAGGCATTAGACCTACCGGTAATTATGTTTCCAGGAGTCCATCCTGACAGCACCAGGGAGGACGTCCCTCGCCTCCTTGCAGGGACAGGAAGAGCACACAAGAGGTTAAAAACAGTCTCCACCCCCATTCCCTCAGTGTTTTTCCAAGTACCACACCGTGGATGATGCAACTGAACACTTTATTTATAGAATCATATTACGACATATGACATCATTAATTCGGGAAGGGAACTATCCGTGCTGTCAGGATGGACTCCTGGAAACATAATTACCGGTAGGTCTAATGCCTATTTTCCAGGACGTCCCTCCTGACAGCACCAGGGAGAATACCAAAGTATCCCCTTAGGGTGGGATGACTGCCTGGAGAACCATTCTCCCGAAAGCAGTCTGTTGGTTAGATAACACATCTAATTTGTAATGCTTACAGAATGTGTCCAACCTGGACCAGGTTGAGGCCCTACAAATTTGGTTTACTGAAGCCCCTGCTCTTTCCGCCCAGGAAACTGATAAAGCTCGTGTTGAGTAGCTTTTAACCCTTCTGGGGGAGGAACCCCCTGAGAGACATAGGCTAAACTGATTAGCGATGTTATACATCTCGCGATGGAGGCTTTTCTCCCTTTGTTTTTCCCCCCCAAAGAGGAAAAATAGGTTATGGCCCTGTCTCCAACCCTGCGTGGCCCTGATGTAATCAATAACTGCCTGGCGTCTAATTCGTGCAGGGCCCTTTCTTTGCCATTTGAGGGGTTCTCACAAAAGGAATGTAAAATTATTTCCTGGTTTAAGTTTTGGACTGACGCAACTTTGGGCAAAAAGGTGGGGTCTAATCTCATGATTATTCGATCCTCCCAGATTCGGAGATATGGGTCTCGGATAGATAGCGCCTCTGTCTCACTTATCCGTTTTGCAGTAGTGATCGCCACTAAGAATGCTACCTTCATGGTTCGATGTGAGATGGGCATCTCCTGACTCTGGATAAAGGGATCTGAGCAAAGGGACCGCAGAACAAGACTAAGATCCCATGGGGGGACTGACCTCCTGACTGTGGGACGTAACCTCTGAGTTGCCCTGATAAATCTTATTACCCAGGGATGGGAGGCCAAGGGATAGTCCAGAAAGGCGCTTAATGCCGAGATCTGGACCTTCAGCGTGCTAGGCCTAAATCCTTTATTAAAGCCTGCCTGAAGAAAATCCAGTATCTTTGGGATGTCTGGCTTTCCTTCCGCTGAGTCGGGCCTGCCACAATCCAGACAGAATCTTTTCCAAATTTTGTGGTATATCTGCTGGCCTGAATAGTCGATATGACCTGGTCTGACAGGCCTCGAGCCCTCAGGATCTGCCGTTCAGGATCCAGGCTGACAGGTGAAGTCTCCCTGGATCTTGGCGAAGCACCGGCCCTTGGTGAATGTCTTCCCTCTGTGGGAGCAGGAGTGGTCGATCTTCTGCCATAATCCCCAGGAGTGGAAACCAGCTCCTTTTCAACCAATAAGGTGCTATCAGTGGCACTCTTGCCTGATCCTCCTGAATCTTCCTGAGGATGGCTGGAATGAGAGCTATCGGGGGAAATGGATATGAGAGAGTCTGCCCCCACTTTTGGTTTAGGGCGTCTACCCCTTCTGCATGGTCCAACGGATTCAGAGAGAAAAACCTGTACATCTTCGTATTCTTTCTGGTTGCGAAGAGGTCTATCTGCGGTCTTCCCCAGCGCTGGCATAAGTTCTGAAAGATCTCTGTGTTCAGCTCCCACTCCGTGGGACAGATCTTCTGCCTGCTTAAATAATCTGCCACTGTGTTTTGCGACCCTTCGAGGTGGATGGCTGTTACTGACAGAACCGTATTTTCTGCCCAGGAAAAGATCCTTTTTGCCAGGTCCTGGAGTGCCTAATGCCTTGTTCCTCCTTGATGCCGGAGGAAGGAAACCGCCGTCACATTGTCTGATAGAATCTTGACGTGTTGATTTCTTAGTTTGTCCTGATTTCTTCTTAGGGCCTCCCATGTGGCGTAAAGTTCCTTGTAGTTGGAGGAGGTGGATCGCATGTTTGCCGGCCAGTATCCCTGAAGAATTCTGCCTTCTAGGTGAGCCCCCCAGCCCCATTTGCTGGTGTCTGTAGTGATTATGACGCATGGTGAGGTGATCCAGGGGACACCTTTCCTTAGGTTTTGTCGCTGCATCCACCACACCAGGGATCTTTTTACTGCTGGAGACAAGGCCATTTTCTTGTCTAGGGAGGTCTGGTGACACTCCCAGGCGGCCAATACTTCTTTTTGAAGGGTTCTCGCATGGAACTGTGCCCATCGGACACAAGGGATGCAGGATGTCATGAGGCCCAGAGCGCGCATGGCTATTCTGATGGAAACGCGGCCTTTTTGAAGTTCCTTCACGCTGTCCCGTATCCTTGTGTTTTTCTGGTGGTAAGAAGGAAGTTCTGCTTCTGGAATCCAATAGCACCCCCCCAAAAAAAAAACCTTTCTTTCTGGTACTAGGTTCGATTTTTCTTTGTTTATGATCCAGCCCAGAAACTCTAGAACCTCTATTGTCTTCTCCTTGTGTCGCCGTAGTTCTGCTGATCTCGCCACCAGGAGGAAGTCGTCTAGGTATGGAATGATGATTATTCCGCGATTTCTTAGGAACGCTACCACTTCCGCGATTAGCTTCGTGAAGACTCGAGGCCAGACCAAAAGGAAGACACTGAAATTGAAAGTGGCAGGTCTGATTCTGAAGTCTTACTGCAAACCTCAGGAATCTCTGTGACATTGGGTGAATTGGCACCTGATAGTAGGCACTTTTCAGGTCCAGGGTACACATCAGGGCATTCTTGTCTATCAAATGGACTGTGGATCCGATTGACTCCATTCGGAATTTTTAGTACGTGACCCAGGCATTTAAGGGTTTCAGACTTATAATGGTACGGGATTCTCCGGATGGCTTTGCGATGGCAAATAGGGACGAATAGTGGCCCGCCCCAATTTCTGCCCGGGGAACCGGAATTACCACCCCTAAGTTTGCCAGTTCTGTCATGTCGACCCACATCTGGGAGTCGTCTTTTATTCTGCGGGGAGAAATGGACGAAAATTCTATTTGGTAACCCTCTGCTATTGTCCTCAGTACCCACTGATTTTTTGTGATCCGAGACCACTGGGAACTGAGTTCTCTGAGTCGACCCCCTATGTTGGTATAGTCATGTTCTCCTAGATCTAGTACGTGATCCAGAAGGGGGGGCTCTAGATCTTCCAGCTCTAGAGTGGGTGCTACCGTAGGGACCCCTCTGAGAGCTCCCATGGTACCTATAGTACTGCTGCCTTCTATATCCCTCGGGTCTACGAAAGGGCTGGTCCCTAGGCTTGTTTTCCTCAGGGAACCCTTTCTTTACATCGGATGCTTTTTCTAGTATATCATCCAATGCAGGGCCAAAGACATAACCCAGAGAAGGGAAGGGCACAGAGCTTGTTTTTAGAGGCTCCGTCACCCGTCCAGGTCTTTAACCAGATGGCTCTGCGTGCCGAATTTGACAAAGAGCAATTCCGGGCGGCAATTCTAACAGATTCCACCGATGCATCGGCTAGGAAGGCTGTGGCTGACTTCATGATTGGAAGAGAATCTATAATTTCCTCCCTTGGGGTTTTGTTAGTTAAATGTTCCTCTAACTGGCCCAACCATAAACACATAGACCTTGCTACCGAAGTAGCTGCTACGTTTGTTTTAATTAAGGCTGCTGATGTTTCCCAGGCCCGCCTTAGTAGGTTATCCGCCTTCCTATCCATGGGGTCCCTCAGACTAGACGCGTCCTCAAAAGGGATCGTTGTTTTCTTGACTACTTTTGCCACAGGGACATCAATCTTGGGAACTACCTCCCATTCTTTAATGTCCTCGGGGTCGAAGGGGAGCAGTCTCTTAAAGTCCCGGGATATCACGAGACGTTTTTCTGCCTCCTCCCATTCCTCCAGGACCATAGCTCGCACATGGTCGTTCACTGGAAATACTACTTTCCTCTGCTCCCTAAGGCCTCCGAACATCATGTCCTGCCTGGACTGAGGTTTCTGGACCTCCTCAATCTGCATTGTGTCTCTGACCGCCTGAACCAGATTGTCTGTATCATCCGAGGAAAAGAGGTAACTTTTCCCATACTCCGGTTCGCTAGTGCCCAGCTCGCCTTCTTCCTGATCCGACTCCGAGGAGTAGGAACCTTCCTCCGAACTAAGCTCCATCTACTGTCTGGTTCGCTTAGCACTGGGGCCTGGACTGGCTGGCTGTGGCTGGAACAAGGTGGCCATGGAAGCCTGGACCTCCTCTCGAATCAGAGATCTCATCTCCGATAGGAGGGACGGCTGTTCGCCTTTCATTACTTTGGCCGTACAAGTGTCACACAGCAACTTCTTGTGCTTGCTGGGGAGCTTAACTCTGCATACGGGACACTTATTGGGCTTCCCTGGGTCTTTCTCCGCCTGCTTGGTCGTGGGAATGGGCGCTGTCAGTTGTGCCTTTTCCTGCATAGTGCAAGAGAGAGACAGTAAGCCTCTGATCTGGGCCTTCCGGGTGTCAGTCGGTCTGCGCTATGCACACTAACACCATCCGGGTCGATTCTGCCCTGGTTCTCCATCGCTGTTGAGAGCCTCTGCGAGGTCAGGACAGGAGGGTGCTGCCTGTCCCGCTGATACCGCACTCTGCTCCTTCAGAGCACCCACCAGCAGCCTGTATTTCCGGCGCTCTGACGTCACCGGAAGTGCGTCGCAGCCTCTCTGCCCGCGACTTCCGGTCCCCGCGCTGCTGCCGGCGTCGGAGCCGAGAGCCTCCGCTGCGGGAGGACGCAGCTCTACCCAGGGGGCTCGTCCTCCCCTGGTCTCTGTGGCTGAGGGACCCCCACCTAGGAGAGTTTCAGCGCCGGGGCCGCTTCGCAGGAGGAAGGATTGGCAGGGCCGCCCGATCCCCCTGGACCCCTCCGGTAAGCCGACTCCTCTTGTGTGTCCCTCCGTGCAGGGACAGGAAGAAAACACTGAGGGAATGGGGGTGGAGACTGTTTTTAACCTCTTGTGTGCTCTTCCTGTCCCTGCAAGGAGGCGAGGGACGTCCTCCCTGGTGCTGTCAGGAGGGACGTCCTGGAAAATGGCATTAATTAAAAAAAAAAATCTTAATTATTTTATCATACATGCAAGTAACAAGCGCTGACAGACTTGCTATGTTAGCAGATTCTTTCATTATAAACTCTTTTGGTGCAGACCCATTAATCAGTACAATGTAAGCTTCTTTGCTTGATATCGGCATAATGCTGGTTAGGCTGCAAACTATTCCTCCTGAACATCCCTTGCCTATGCGCTCAGTATCTCCAAGCCTGGTTTGGCCAACTTTGCTATAATGTGTAAGGGAACCTTCAGTCTGGGAAGAAACAGAAAGTTCAGCTTTTGCCCAGTGTTGGGCTTTTCTACAACTCCTAAAGTATCTTACTGTTGTAGATCTCCTCCCAGATTAACCATGGCTTCTAAATGGCCCAGACATAATCTGCACGAGATTTTGCATAGGGATTACTTGCCCCTGGTGCACAGCTAAATCTGCATGTAGTCCATAGCTCCTGGGGGGATCCGTCATGTAGTACCCAGATTCTTGCATTGGCCGCAGGAGCTTTAAGGAAAGTAGCATCATAAGGTTTAACTACTGGGGAAAAATAATTGTCTATAGAAGCACCAAGTCTACTGTATTTTGATCCTATTCACACAAATAAGGAAATATATATATTTTATGTCATTTTCTATGCTATACGATGCTTTTATGTAATGAATTAAATCACAATCCTGAAAAGAAAAAAAAAGGAAAGTCACAACTACAGCAGCCCTGGACAAGTAGCATGGAGAGTTAACATTGCATGTGTGCAGGATTAGCTCTACACGTGTAAGCACTGCGATCCAGCCCTACATAAAGTAGGCGGGGGTGTCCCTGTGTGCCCCCCAACACAGCTTGGCACAGATGGAGGGGGCAGTGCATTTGGAGTAGTGAACAGACAGATGCTTTGTTGGCTTATGATAGGAAGCAATTAGAAAAACTATTTTGCACCCATGTTAAATATAGAGAAAAACACTGCAGATAACCATGTTTTATCTTCAGAGCGTTTCATCCATACAGCTTGTAGGAACACAGCTTTTCACTAGGATTAAGGACACGGACCATTCAGATTACAGATCCAGCAGCAATTTCTACACATACCGTGACAGGGCGACTTCCAAGAAAGTTCAGGTCACTGTTTTCACCAAAAAGGTAACCTTCAGGGTGGCTGGAATCAAACTTCTCTCCACCCATGATGAAATGACTGGCAAAGTAACTCCCTGGATATATAAAGATGGACATACAAATCAGACATATAGGTGTAATTCAGCCACATTATCTAACACATATCGGATAGACTACATCCTACCGTTAAGAGCTGTCAAAGAAAACCTGACGGCAGGTACCATGCAGCCCCGTCCGTGGCCGGCAGGTACCATGCAGCCCCGTCCGTGGCCGGCAGGTACCATGCAGCCCCGTCCGTGGCCGGCAGGTACCATGCAGCCCCGTCCGTGGCCGGCAGGTACCATGCAGCCCCGTCCGTGGCCGGCAGGTACCATGCAGCCCCGTCCGTGGCCGGCAGGTACCATGCAGCGGCTGTATCTCAGCCAGGTATGCTTTACTCTCAAATGCTGCGGTGTATCAGAGTCGACCATACCTGACTAAGACCATATTGCCAAGGTCTGATACCTGCTGCCCATGGATTAAATAGCATGTATCCGCTACCGCTAACAGGTTTAATTTAAAGGGGTCGGCCACCTTCAAGGACTTTTTTTTTTTTTTTACTTATACGCATATATTGAGGACTAAAAATCATTTTTTGCACTTGGGTTTCAATAAAATGTTAGCACTGTTTGACTTTTACAGTCCCTGATCTCCCCCAGCACATTCAACTTGGATGTGGTCCATCAACTGAGAAGAAAAAGACTCATCATAGAAAGTTACAAACTCTCAATTGGATAGTTAGAACGGAGGTCACTGACAGATACTCAGATAACTCTATTTCTGGCTGCGGAACGATGGTGCAACACAGAAACCATAGAAAGAAAACAGTGCAAAATCCAATTACAAAAAAGTATTATTTAGCACAAACTACATGTCAGTAAAATTCTATTATTACAATATCACCATGACCAGGTGTCAGAGTAATGGAAATGATAGACCTCTTCATGTTTTACATACATCATGCATTTCATTTATATACTACCGGGCTTGTGTAGACCCTAATCTGGGGCCTACATTACATTGCTGGGACCAATGTGAGCTATACACCCATCTCTGTTATAGGAATTAACGTTCTTGAGTATCCACTTAGATACACGTAGCATAGGATTTTAGATCAAAACAGCATGTAGTTTATTGTCCATCATAAATTTTACAGCTTCAAAAAAAAAAAACGTTCCTTCAATATTAATTGTATTAATGGATAGCAACTCCGAGGTGCGGCCCCTCGCCCAAGGCCCTTTTCTTCAGACAGAATTAAACAAATGTAGCACACTCAGCAATCTCTGTATTCCCAGCAGCAGCTCAAATTTGTATAAAATGTGGTCACCAAACAAACACCTCTCTATTTGGCACCAGCACACCTCTTTGCAGAGCAGGCTAACCAACAGCTCTGCCTTTCTCTAGTCTCAACACACTCCACACTGCTGAGCTAACCCAGCGGCTGTTAATAGGCCTGTAAACTCCAGAGTGGATCATAGGATCGACTTTTCCCAAGTTCTTTTAGCTACTCAAAAATATTCGGCCCCAAAATCCAGTCACATTAAACCCTTTCAGTATGGTACAGCTCACATTCCCAACACATATCTACCATCCAGGAGCTTACCTCCTGCTTTCCTGCAAAGTATAGTATAAAAGATACTAATGCATACACAGTTATTAACGTTGCCCATCTGTTCTGGGATCAGGTAATTTTCTAACTAATGCAGCATGAGACTATTTTTGTAGAATACTGGATTAAAATCATTTTACGGATTTCATTGCATAATTGGTGAGGTTTGCTATCTAGGACATAACTGGTTAGGCAGATCGACAGCCCCTGCAGGGGCAGTAATGGTGGCCATATTGGTCGCTAAAGAAGCAGATACCATAGGAAACAACTAGAGAAAGCTTTCAGCAGCTTAGCACAGAAGGAGACCTCAAGGACATATGACTACTGGCATTTCATTTTAGGAGAATTAGCTCTCTAAAGAAAGGATTACAACAACATGGACCTTGTCAGACAGTAGGGGTGGTAGGTGATATATTAATGCCAGCAAAACATATGCAGGTCGCCATGATGGACCTAATGTACGCTAGCCGAGGCGCTGAAAATGACTTCATAGGGGAATAAAAGTCAGAGAAATGACTCTTCACAAAATTAGAAGACTATAAAAAGCTAAATGTGAAATATTGGGCTCCAATTAAGAATATGCGGCCGAAAGTCATTAAGGAGAACAGTCTTTCAAGAAAGTGACGGTCTGACAGGAATCTAATGAATAATCCATATTGGAAGGCCTATCAGGCAGCTAACCTCTAGAATACATTAAAGAGAACTCACTGAATGACCCACTTATTCCAAACCCGAGAGCGACCTAAGACACAACATGGCGATGGTGACCTCCACCGACGACAGCCCGCCCCTGTCAACGACTTCCGTCCGACCAAGGGGTTAATCGGAGGCACGAAACTATTTAACACTCGTAAAATGGTAGAACTTCCTCTGCGCGATACATTATTCATGCAGACGGCTTTCTGAATCACCTGCATTATTTAACAGCGGAGGTGGAGGTGCACTGAAGGATGAAGCCTGGAGGGGGTGGGGGACAATAGCGAGCGCACAGGTAAAGTCTGGGCTTTAAGGCGCAATTAACAAGCATAATGTGAACAAGGTTTGAGGTTTTTGGGCTATAATAGTATTGTGCAGTTTTTAACTGCTAGGATTCAGGTTTTTCGGACCACATGATTGGCAAATTCAGCTGGTTAGATTTGGTTTGACTGCTATACCTTATCTCTCTTTCCAGCAATACAATAGCCCGTTTTTTACCAGGCTTTATAATAGGGGACATCTGTGTAATTTTATATTGTTATTTTTGTACTTAATAAAAGTTATATTTTAATAGGGTTTTTTTTTTCCAGTTAGTCGCTTTAAGGCGCAATGAATGAGAAAACCGCCCCCTATAGCAAGTAATGTGTCCCGAGACTCCATTCTCCAGAGGTCGGCCACTTGACAAGTACTCAATCTCCTCCTGCTGCTAATATTAGCAAGCAAAGCATCTACGGAATAAGAGCACAATGCTGCATTTTATAGTATACATGGATGACCGCATTGTATACACCACATCAGGAGAATCAGGCCCCTGAAACAAAATAAATAAATAAAAAATAAGCCTGATCCGGAAATAAGTCCATGTGCTGTGACAATAGAGAATGACATTGCTTGCTCTGCAGACACTGATGAAGTGACAACAGTGCTGCGGAGACTCCTGCCCCTGGATGAGGCTCTGCAGGGCTGATGCAGCAAGTTAATGCAGTCACGCCGGCTGCTGAGCGCCACCTGCCCCCACAACACGGTCTGATCTTATAATGCCACACTACTACATGCACCAAGCTGGGCCATAAATAGACACTTTCCCACGGACCCTGGCAGTCCCATTCAAAAGAGAGGTGTTCTAGGGCATAGATTTGTAGAATACCCACTCATCAGAGGGCATATTGTGTCCCGAAATAACTTCCCCCTACTCATTCATAGTCATCCAAGGCATAGAATACCATCTCATACAGCATTTTCTAACACACAGTTACTGCTGACACATCTGAATAGAAAGCTTACGGGTATTCAGACTTGTAGTAGATGGGAAAAAGAGAGCAATTACTCCATCTACTCATATTACAACTACCATGTGGAATGATGGGCGGCAATTCCCTCTTCTATGGTCAGCGCTAATGGGAGGAGATGTACAGGTCTGTGGCCGAGGGTGCACATGGCGCACACCATGCAAGTCTATGGGAGAAATGAAAGCAGCCACGGATACTAAACGCCAATATTATTAGAGGCCTATGATAGGAGAGGAAGTGGTTGCAGAGCTTGTGATGAAGCCCCTGAAAATTAAACATACGCCAACAGTGGACCCCCATAGATCTAGCAATTATATAACTTACATAAGTGAACATTTGTGGGAGGTAAAAAATTAAATAAAAAGCACACTCTTCAAGAAAAAAAAAAAATATGCAGTAGCTGTTATAGGACATTTTTACATCGGCTATAAAACAGCGAAATGGTAATGTGCAAAATAGGCAAAAAATTCAGGTTTGTTTGCTTTTTTAAATATCCCAATAAGGCACATTAAAAAAAAAAAAAAAAAAAAAAAACACAAAGCCACCTTATATGACTCGACATTCATAAAATCTGCCGCCGGGTTTTTAAATATTAAAAAGGATAAGAATTCACAGTCTAAAAATACCCTGGTTCTACCGGTCTTACAAGAAGGAGCACGCAGCAGGCAATCCAGTCCCCTGGCGGCTTCTGCGCCCATCCCATCATTAGAAGCTGCCGAAAACAGCACTCTGTATCCAGAAGCCCGACATGTCCTAAACAACAATTACTAGAAGGCTAGGAGAACACATCATATTTTTTTTTTCCTAAAATGGTCAAAAGGGAGGAGTTTTAAAACTTCTAAAATTTTGTGTGCTCGTACCCAAACACCAGTATTGGCATCCAAGGAGCACACGGTGTGCTGCAATATGTATGCAGGACACCAAAGGAACCGGAAAAGGGTTTCAGGAGACCAGGGAGGATTTTGCCACTTGATTTTAGAGCTAAATATAAAAGAGTGCATGTATCACCTTGTGTAAGACAAGTGCAGAACGTGTAACACACGACTTATCGCAATTGCTTTACATGGAGTGATCGACTTCTGATAGATCTCCCAGTGATCTATAGGAAAACCTCGCACTAAGTGTCCCATTCCCCTAGAGCGCCCCAAAAGGCAAAAAGAGGCATTGCAAGATTATATGGACAATGGGATATAAAGTGTTGGCAATGAATAAGGAGAATGAAGCATCACATTATCTATATTAGAGAACTCTGCTCAAACATCCTGGAGGCTCTGGGAGACCCTCAGAGGAACTGTCAAGTCTCATGGGTACTGCAGAAGCTTCCCGAAACCTCACAAATATAAGCGAGAAATTAATGGTTATTTTACGGAGACCGGGCTGTTATGCCAGCAGACTCAAACCCAACATGTACATTTGGGGGGAAGCTGCCCCACTGGTATTTCTGCCCAGTGGTTAGTAACTCAGGTCCTGCTTCTGTTGTCTCTCTAGTGCCCCCCACTGTCTGCTCCAGGTGCCCCCATTAAGCTCACACTTTCTTAGCACCTCTGTACAGGTAGCCCCCTCAACCTTCAAGCGCCTTTGCTCCAGTTTCCTCCTTGTAGTGTTTTTTCTACATTTGGCACAGGGGAAATAGCCTAAAAGGGTGGTGTGACTAATACCTGTGTGTGCCCATTCCCCATAGGGATGACAGTAAGGAAGCAGGCCAGAATTAACCATCTTCACGTGGCGTCGGTCACCAGACAGGTACTCTGATGGTATAAGATGCCATCCCTAAAAGTAACACGATGCGATTGGCGCAGGTCGGCGCACCGTCAAAAGCATACCTGAGCACGGCCTGCGCACCCAATGCTAAAGATAGGGTACGCTGGTCGCACGCAGCTGACCGGAGGAGGCGGAGCTTCACGGCGAGCGTCCGCTGCGCCTCAAAACGCTAGTGTGAAACTAGCCTCTGCATATGAAGGACACTGGCTTCCATTCTCTAGTACAGTAAGCCCAATTTTAGAAGCATCCTGGGGTCTGTGTACAAATAGATTCCGACCACACAGTCTTCACTCTTCACCGTCAGAGGGGGAAGGATTGCCATGGCGCTAAGGAACAGTAGTGATGCATGAACGTACTGGGATAAGGTGTTATCTGAGTCTTTGGTGTGCTCGAATAATATGTCCGAGTCTCGCGGCTATTCGACAGTCGCAACACAGGAGGGCATTGCCTTTTTGTTAGACAATCTCCGCATGTGTGTGCCTGTCAGACAGCCGCGGGGACTTGAACACGGAGAAGATAACACTCGAGCATGCTCAGATAACACATGTTCGCTCATCACTTGTGAACAGTAATACACATATGGCCTCAGCAATCCATCACCTCCTCCATGTAAAGAGCCGGGAGGGAGAGAAGCAATCGCCCACCATTGGCATCATCCCTCGCCACCTCTGCCACTCACCAGACTTGGGTGGGTATCTGTAGACGGAGTTAGACGGCATATCCACCTCTTCTACTCCCGCGTGCTGCCGGCTGGTAAGTGCACCCATCTTCACCAGGACGAAAGGAACGCACCCGTTCCTATAACTGAGCTGCCATCTCACCAGTCACTAAGGTAAAAAGACAACATGACGTCAGGGGAATACATGCCAGCTGGAACATGAGCCCCCATGGGTGCCCACTGCCACAGCATCCAACACACCAGGTCTCCTGCCCTGTCACCACACAGGCAGGGGGCACACACTGTGGGTGGCACAGAACTGGAGGGAGTGATGCTGGCAGCACCCTGTGCCACCCTTCTGACATCACACACAGTGATGCCCACCACTGGCATCTAAGCAGACACCCCTACATGTGCCCAGGTCCCACTGACAGCCTATACATAGTAACCTCCATGTGTGACACCTCGCCATCACACAGCCAGCGTCCGTTACCTGACCCGATCGAGCGCCTGACACCGGTCCCTGCGGCAGCTGCAGCACACGACAAGTGACGTCACTCCACCGCCTGGAACCCCTCCCCCTAGGCGACCGCTGCTATTGATGATGAAGGAGGCGGAGCCACCTTCCCCATGACAACCATATTCTCTCACTCGGGAACCACGTGTTTAAAATCCCATTTGGGAGGAGGGCCTGACACCTGTGGGCGGAGATTGTGCTGCTGACTGACAGCTTGTGTGTCCGAGACCGCGGCTGCGCGATATATGGAAGCAGAAAGCGGCAGCTACTGTCCATGGTGAGCCGCGGGGAGGAAGCGGGAAGTGACTGCTAAGGAGTGCCATCTAGTGGCACTGAGTGTCATTACAGTCGTCATGGAGAGCGGGCACACACAGCGCATGCTCCTCATCACCGACCATGCTCCTCATCACCGACCATGCCTCATGCCGAATAATAGTGTACACTGGTTTTCATCACGTCACTCCGGAAGCCCTATGAGGGTTTTGGACTTGTAGAATGAGGTTTTTATAGAATTATCGTGGGGTACATATAATGCAGCAATTTTTACAATAATTACAGATTTTGCACTTTTATATATTTTAACCCCTTAACCCCAGGGGTGGTTTGCACGTTCATGACCAGGCCAATTTTTACAATTTTCCCAACTGTCCCTTTATGAGGTAATAACTCTGGAACGCTTCCATGGATCCCGGTGATTCTGTTTTCTCGTGACATATTGTACTTCATGTTAGTGGTAAAATTCTCATTCATATAACTTGCGTTTATTTGTGAAAAAAACGGAAATTTGGCGAAAATTTTGAACATTTCGCAATTTTCCAACTTTGAATTTTTATGCCCTTAAATCACAGAGATACGGCACACAAAATACTTAATAACTAACATTTCCCACGTTTACTTTACATCAGCACAATTTTGGAACCAAAATTTTTTTTTTGTTAGGAAGTTATAAGGGTTAAATATTGACCAGCGATTTCTCATTTTTACAACACCATTTTATTTTTACGGACCACATCACATTTGAAGCCACTTTGAGGGGTCTATATGATAGAAAATACCCAAAAGTGACACCATTCTAAAAACTGCACCCCTCAAGGTGCTCAAAACCACATTCAAGAAGTTTATTAACCCTTCAGGTGCGTCACAGGAATTTTTTGAATATTTAAAAAAAAAAATTAACATTTAACTTTTTTTCACAAAAAAAATTACTTCAGGTTCAATTTTTTTTATTTTACCAAGTGTAACAGGAGAAATTGGACTGCAAAAATTATTGTGCAATTTGTCCTGAGTACGCTGATACCTGATATGTGGGGGGGGAACCACTGTTTGGGCGCATGGCAGAGCTCAGAATGGAAGGAGCGCCGTTTGACTTTTACAATGCAAAATTGGCTGGAATTCAGATCGGACGCCATGTCGCGTTTGGAGAGCCCCTGATGTACCTAAACAGTGGAAACCCCCCACAAGTGACCCCATTTTTGCAACTAGACCCCCCAAGGAACTTATCTAGATAGGTGGTGAGAACTTTGAACCCACAAGGGCTTCACAGAAGTTTATAACGTACAGCAGTACAATTAAAAAATCATATTTTTTTACACAAAATGATCTTTTCACCCCCAATTTTTATTTTCCCAAGGGTAACAGGACCCTAAAAGTTATTGTGCAATTTGTCCTGAGTATGCTGATACCCCACATGTGGGGGTAAACCACTATTTGGGCAAATGACAGAGCTCGGAAGGGGAGCAGCGCCATTTGACTTTTTTGGCTGGAATTCAGATCGGACACCATGTCGCGATTGGAAAACCCCTGATGTGCCAAAACAGTGGAAACCCCCCACAAATGACACCATTTTGGAAACTAGACCCCCCAAGGAACTTATCTAGATGTGTGGTGAGAACTTTGAAGCGCCAAGTGCTTCACAGAAGTTTATAACGCCCAGGCGTGAAAATAAAAAAATATTTTTTTTCCACAAAAATGATATTTTTGCCCCCAAATTTTTATTTTCCTAAGGGCAACAGGAGAAATAGGACCCCAAAAGTTGTTTTGCAAATTGTCCTGAGTAGGCTGATACCCCATATGAGGGGGTAAAACACTGTTTGTCTGCATGGCAGAGCTTGGAAGGGAAGGAGCACCATTTGACTTTTTCAACGCAGAATTGGCTGGAATTGAGATCAGACGCCATGTTGCGTTTGGAGAGCACCTGATGTGCGCAAATAGTGGAAACCCCAAATTCTAACTCCAACCCTAGCCCTAACCTTAGCCCTAACCCTAGCCCTAACCCTAATGGGAAAATGGAAATAAATACATTTTTTTAATTTTATTATTTTTCCCTAACTAAGGGGGTGATAACGGGGGGTTTGATTTACTATTTATGGCGGTATTTATATTTGGCGGCTGTCGCACGCTAAAAGACGTAAAATAGTTTTTGCATCACCACATATTGAGAGCTATAATTTTTCTATATTTTGACCCACCGAGTTATGTGAGGTCTTATTTTTTGTGGGACGAGTTGACGCTTTTATTGGTATCATGTTCGGACATGTGACATTTTTTGATCGCTTTTTATTTCGTTTTTTGGGACGCAGAATTTACAAAAAACAGCATTTCATGAATTTCTTTTGGGTGGTGCATTTACGCCGTTCCGGGTGCGGTAAAATTTATAAGGCGGTTTTATTCTTCGGGTCAGTACGGTTACAGCGATACCTCATTTAGGTCTTTTTTTATATTTTGGCGCTTTTATGCAATGAAAACAATTTTATATAAAAAATAATTATTTTTGCATCACTTTATTCTGCGAGCTATAACTTTTTTATTTTTTCGCTGATGATGCTGTTTGGCGGCTCGTTTTTTGCGGGACAAGATGACGTTTTCAGCGGTATCATGGATATTTATATGCGTCTTTTTGATCGCGCGTTATTGCACTTTTTGTTCGGCAGTATGATAATAAATCATTATTTTTTGCTTCGTTTTTTATTTTTATTTTTTAAGGGGTTCGCTTAAGGGGTTAACTATCAGGACAGTTTTATAGGGCGGGTCGTTACGGACGCGGCGATACCAAATATATGTACTTTTATTGTTTGTTTTTTTTTATTTCCAAAAAATGAATTTATTGGGGAATATTTTTTTTTTTTATTTATTTAGCGATTTTTTTAAAATTATTTTTACACTTTTTTTTTTTTTTTTTTTACTTTATTACAATGTCCCAGGGGGGACATAATTGTCCTGTGACAGATCGCTGATCTGTCACATCACAGATCACTGTGACAGATCAGCGATCTGTCACAGGCACTGCACAGGCTTCCTCATGCCTGCGCTCTGCAGGCACTGAGGAAGCCAGCTTCCTGCAGGCCCCCGGAGGTCCCTGTCGCCATATTGGATCCGGGGACCTGCAGGAAAGGAGCCCCCCGCAGCAGCACTGCACATTGCGCTGCCGTGGGGGGCTCAGGGAAGCAAGGAGGGAGCCCCCTCCCTGCTGATGCTTCCCTTTAACCCCCGGTACACCGCGATCGTGTTTAATCGCGGTGTACAAGGGGTTAACGTGTCGGGGGCGGTCCGTGAACGCCCCTGACACATTGTGCCGGGTGTCAGCTATGATAATTAGCTGACACTCGGCCGCGATCAGCGGCGCTCACCACGTGGGCGCCGCTGATCGCAGTGACGTAATATTCCGTCCATGGTAATTAGGTCCAGGGTCACATGGACGGAATATTACGTCAATTGTAGGTAAGGGGTTAAGGCAAGATGGGGAATATCACCTATTCTGGCTGTGTTTTTCTAATTTTCTTTTTTTATGGTGTATATTATGCAAGATAAAATATAATATACTGTACACACATAGGGTCGGACTGGGGTGTCTGGGGCCCACCAGGGAATGGACTCTAGGGGCCCACCCTACAGCTATATGCAAATAACTTATCCGTTATCCCCATTATAGTGGAGCATCGGCTGTAAAGCACAGGCGGCTCTTGCACAGCTACTGTGCGTCCCCATAACTGGGCTATATAATTACGGTAGCTCACTTTAATGGGCTTTCTTATAATAATACCACATAAGAGGGAGAAATACTGCCACACAATTAGTGCACTACATATTCTACCACATAGTGACAAAAAAACACCACATACAAGGGACAAATACTGCCATACCGTGACCAGACCACATATTACCATCATATAGTGACCCAACACCACATACAAGGGATAAATACTGCTACACCGTGACCAGACTACATATTACCACCAGAGCTGTGGAGTCGGTAAGCCAAACCTGCGACTCCGACTTCTCAATTTCCCTTACACTGACTCCACGACTCCGACTCCCACATATATTGCTTATATTTAAGTGAAAAATTGATTGTAGTACAATGTGATCATCAGACATTTATTCATTTTTATGATCCAATAATCAAGATATTTAGATAGAACATAATATCTATTTATTGGAATACAACTTTAGAACGCAAAAAACTGTAATAAATTGTAAATAGGTAATACACTGTATAATATCGATTACATACATACGGTACAGACCAGAAGTTTGGACACACCTCATTCAAAGAGTTTTCTTTATTTGCATGACTATGAAAATTGTAGATTCACTCTGAAGGCATCAAAACTATGAATTAACACATGTGGAATTATATAATTAACAAAAAGTGTGAAACAACTGAAAATACTGTATGTCTTATATTCTAGGTTCTTCAAAGTAGCCACCTTTTGCTTTGATTTCTGCTTTGCACACTCTTGGCATTCTCTTGATGAGCTTCAAGAGGTAGTCACCGGAAATGGTCTTCCAACAGTTTTGAAGGAGTTCCCAGAGATGCTTAGCACTTGTTGGCCTTTTTGCCTTCACTCTGCGGTCCAGCTCACCCCAAACCATCTCGATTGGGTTCAGGTCTGGTGTCTGTGGAGGCCAGGTCATCTGGCGTAGCACCCTATCACTCTCCTTCTTGGTCAAATAGCCCTTACACAGCCTGGAGGTGTGTTTGGGGTCATTGTCCTGTTGAGAAATAAATGATGGTCCAACTAAACGCAAACTGGATGGAATAGCATGCCGCTGCAAAATGCTGTGGTAGCCAACCTGGTTCAGTATGCCTTCAATTTTGAATAAATCCCCAACAGTGTCACCAGCAAAGCACCCCCACACCATCTCGCCTCCTCCTCCATGCTTCACGGTGGGAACCAGGCATGTAGAGTCCATCTGTTCACCTTTTCTGCGTCGCACAAAGACATGGTGGTTGGAACCAAAGATCTCAAATTTGGACTCATCAGACCAAAGCACAGATTTCCACTGGTCTAATGTCCATTCCTTGTGTTCTCTAGCCCAAACAAGTCTCTTCTGCTTGTTGCATGTCCTTAGCAGTGGTTTCCTAGCAGCTATTTTACCATGAAGCCCTGCTGCACAAAGTCTCCTCTTAACAGTTGTTGTAGAGATGTATCTGCTGCTAGAACTCTGTGTGGTATTGACCTGGTCTCCAATCTGAGCTGCTGTTAACCTGCGATTTCTGAGGCTGGTGACTCGGATGAACTTATCCTCTGCAGCAGATGTGACTCTTGGTCTTCCTTTCCTGGGGCGGTCCTCATGTGAGCCAGTTTCTTTGTAGCGCTTGATGGTTTTTGCCACTGCACTTGGCGACACTTTCAAAGTTTTCCCAATTTTTTGGACTGACTAACCTTCATTTCTTAAAGTAATGATGGCCACTCGTTTTTCTTTACTCAGCTGCTTTTTTCTTGCCATAATACAAATTCTAACAGTCTATTCAGTAGGACTATCAGCTGTGTATCCACCAGACTTCTGCACAACACAACTGATGGTCCCAACCCCATTTATAAGGCAAGAAATCCCACTTATTAAACCTGACAGGGCACACCTGTGAAGTGAAAACCATTTCCGGTGACTACCTCTTGAAGCTCATCAAGAGAATGCCAAGAGTGTGCAAAGCAGAAATCAAAGCAAAAGGTGGCTACTTTGAAGAACCTAGAAGATAAGACATACAGTATTTTCAGTTGTTTCACACTTTTTTGTTAATTATATAATTCCACATGTGTTAATTCATAGTTTTGATGCCTTCAGAGTGAATCTACAATATTCATAGTCATGAAAATAAAGAAAACTCTTTGATTGAGAAGGCGTGTCCAAACTTTTGGTCTGTACTGTATATATATATACTGTATGTGTGTGTGTATATATATATATATATATATATATACACATGCACACACACATACACATACACACACACTATGACTTATCTCGGCTAAGATAAAGCCTAGAGCCTCAGGCTACATTCACACTATGGGCGTAGCCAGGATCAAACCTGGGGGGGGGGCAGAACCTCATACTGTTTTGCAGAATTTCATACTGCACACCTCAGCTGCTGTAGAACCTCATACTTCACACCCCTACACTTGAAAATAAAGCCTGCACCTTAAGAAGATGTGGTGATGAATGCAGTCTATTTATTCCAACTATCAGTTGATGTTGATGTTACTGAAGACGAGCAATGCCTGTCCGGGGCGTCCTTTTGGGCAGCTATGAGGTGTACCTGACTGGTGCTAAAAAAAAGGAGTGTTAGTCTGTGTGCTATCCGGCTTTCATTCTTTTTGGTACAGATAAGATATGGATAGACAGATATGGATAAATGGATATATAGATAGAGCAGATTTCTAATCTGCTTTTGATATTGAAAACATTATCTATGAGCTCAAAAACCTTTCAGGTGATGCTGTTTTTTAAAAAGTTGATCTGCTTTTGCAACTGAAAAACATATCCTCAAAAAACGCAGGAAAAACGCTGTGTGTGAATGTAACCTTAGACCAGGAATAGAACAGCCATTTATAGGACATTTCATAACTTTCCCAAATTCCTATGAAAAAATATTCAGCACATTCTGCAATGAACTACTGTACCCAATTTATTATATATTTTAGGAGTCGGAGTCAGTCCATTTTACACCGACTCCAACTCCGACTCCACCAAAATGAGCACCGACTCCGACTCCACAGCCCTGATTACCACCACACAGTGACCGAATAATACAACATACTGAAGTCAAATACTGCCACAAGGTGACCAGACCACATATTACCACCACATAGTGACCGAATAATACATACAAGGAAAAAATACCTCTACATCTACACTGTGATCAGACCACATGTTACCACCACATAGTGACTGAATACTACAATACTGATCATAAATAAAAACCATAATACTAATATTACCATAAGTGTCATTATACACAGGAGCTCAGCATATATTGTCAGTGTACTGGTAATACAAGAATCACCAGTGACATTATACACAGGATCTCTGTATATAGTGTGCGTGTACATGTGATACACTGACTCACCACTGATTTTCTATGTGAAGTCTTTCTTCTTCACTTTTCTTCTTCATCTGGCACAGACTTCCATCACTTCTTCCTGCTAGGACTTTTCTCTGCAGGAAATTACAGTCATTTATAGCTGATTACTTCTAAATCACATCCTCCACTTATTTCCCGACTTCTCTACTATGCCAGATGAAGAAAGAAAGCAACATAGTGCCGCCCTGCATAGTAACAGGGCCTCCCTTTTGTTTCCCCACATGGCAAACAGTCTCCCAAAAAGTAAATTATATTACAGCAGTAATAATGTCCCCCACTTGTCACCATAAACTAAATGTATGTTCCTCATTCTGGCCCCTGTACAGTAATTAAAAAGAACCTGTCAGGTCCCACGTGACCTCCGACCCAGCAGCATTCACTTGTTTATGAGTAAATGCCCTGCCTAACCTGTCCTGTATAACATTTTCTGTAAAAACGAGGTATTGAAAAAAAGCATTTATATTGTCCCCATTTGTTATGCTAATGAGGGTTTTGACTAGTCGACGGGGCATTCGTTACCCCTGGCTAGTCAGCCTTCTTTCCATGTCATCGCACCCCTGTGGGGTCATAACCAGGGATCAAAGAGGCACAGCCAGGAGCCTAGGGAGCACAGCCAGGGCCAAGTGACCTAGGGGTCTTATGTCCCTTGGCCCTGGCTGTGCCCCCTACGTCCTTTCGCTTGCTCCCAGCATCATGTCGTATCCACAGAGACAGAAGTAAAAGAAAAAAATCTCTCTTACTTGCCTGTGCTCCTGGCGCCGAGCAGTGTCCTCTTTTTAGTTCCCTGGAGGAAGATCTGGCTAGTCCCGTGTTTGAGACTCTTAAATGAGGCTCCATGGCCTTTATTTGCTCTTTTTAGTTCAGGCACGTTCATGTTAAAATGGCCGCTGACCTAGCAGAGGAAGGCGACTAACATGTTGCGCGTTCATCTCAGGCGCCGCGTGACAGTGACGTCATACTCTGGCGATATCACTGTCATGCGCCGCCTGCAACGGGTGCGGCGCACACACCTCAGCCGCCGCACTGTGTTAGGACGGGGACCTATTGCGATGGTGAAATGCATTTCAAGTGAATGTGAATCTGAGGAACCACATTCAGTTAATAATAAATAATAATAATCTTTATATAGCGCCAACATATTCCGCAGCGCTTTACAGTTTACACCAGCAGGCCCCCTCTTTATTCAGTAATTAAATGCATGTACAGTTAGCTGCACAAGTACTGTACTACTTATATACTGTATGTGTCTGATATCTTTATCTATTCTATGTGTATATATCCTATCTATTCTATTCTGTCCGGTCACGCTGTGATTTTACTGCATGCAGTTGCTGATATGTCGAGTTTTCAACGACATGGGTGTGTAAAAATCGGACGGCAGTTGCAAGGTCCGAGTGCCATGCAATTTGTTTTATCATACCCATTGACTTGCATTGGCGAGTCTTGTCCAAGATACGAGGACAATCGCAGATGAGCAGGGACTCATAGCTTAACATTGGTCCAAGTGCAATCCGATTTTATCCAATTGCACTTGTCCGTTTTCCTCGCAGATGAGTATGAGCCCTTATCCTTCTTGTTAATAGTGTCTCCGCGCTATTTTTTTACATTTGTTTTAGCCTAGGACCAGGGGACCTCATTCAGGCCTCATCCCGATGAGCGTATTTTGGTGCATGTGAGAGGCCAGTGGAAATGAATGGGATAGTTCATATGTGTAACTTTTCACCATGACCTAATGTCTATGTGAAGAATCTACAGCACAATAGTTTGTTCTTTTAGGATGAGACATTCACATAGAACTAATACAAAAAAATGGATGCCATATGTACACCACCTGTTTTTAACAGATCCATTGCATAGGAAACTGCATTTTTTTATTACTATTTTTTTTATTGTGGATGTGAAAGACTGAAATAATGAACACTATATGGATGAAAAATCTGGATGAAAATCAGACAATTTTTAATCCACTTGTATGAATGTGACCTTACATTCACAAGGAGTCTCCATTACATGCCAGACTAAGACGGAAACCAGTCCATAATCAAAGCATGTGAGGTGTTTAGCTGCAATCCCTGGCATTGCAAAAGAGTATGTTACAGCTGACATCTGCTGCAGATGGACTCTCATATAGAGTCATGCCTTCATGATTTTGCAGCACTTCTCCCCCAATAGATATCTCATGTGTCAGTCATGAGAAATATAGCATAGAAGCCATATGCAAATCAGGTTGGAAGTGCACTGGGGGGTGTCAATGCACTTGGACTGTTTCTTTCAAAAACCTATACAGCAACACCACTGCTTCCATATGTAGAAACATGCTAACAGCTTCCCTCTAACCCCTTATGCATTATGATGGACCATACCCCTCATAAGTCAGCTGTCTTCCTTTAATGCAGGTACACATCCGTGTGTCATCAGTGTTACACGTACCGGCGCATGGGAAAAGCCGTAACAAAAATTGGCGTGGGCTCCCGCATAATTTTGATAACCAGCAGAGAGAAAGGCCACCGCTGAGGGCTGATGTTACCTGAGAAAGGAGACAATATACCAAAAGGTTCCCAGGCTATTAATAACAGCTCACAGCTGTTTGCCTTTACTAGTTTACGGGGGATCCCAGAAAAAAAATGACATAGGGTCCCCCTATAAATTCTAACCAGCAAAGGCTAAACAGACAACTGTGGGTTGATAATAGCCTGGGAAGGGACCAGGGATATTGCCCCCCCCTTCCAGGCTACCAACATCTTCCCTCAGCCGCCCCAGAAATTGCGCATCCATAAGATGCGCCAAATATGATGCTTAGCCTCGCTCTTCCCACTTGCCCTGGTGCAGTGGCAAGTGGGGTAATAGGGTTGGGGTTGATTTCATCTTTGTATTGTCAGCTGACATCAAGCTCGGGGTTAGTAATGGAGAGGCGTCTATAAGACTTCTCCATTACTAACCCCATAATCATATTCTAAAAAATACACAGTCAGAATAAAATCCTTTTATTGAAATAAACACACCCCACCCTAATTTTCCCACTTATTACTGTAAAAATCAAAATAATAAAACATATTCCTCACTTGTCCGACGACAATCCATTTGTCCCACGAAGCAGTACAGCTCTGCTACATCTGTATTACATATATGCAAATAATGTCCATGGAGCCTCATTTAAGAGTCTCAAACATGGAACTAGCCAGATGAGGCTAGTTCCATGTTTGAGACTCTTAAATGAGGCTCCATGGACTTTATTTGCATATTCGTATTTCCCAGGGAGCATTGCACCTAGGATTTCACTAATTGAGCACCTTTGCTGGCTGCCGCAGTGTTTTCTTTGACTGGTCTCCCTGAGGTCAGTGATTATTTCGTGACATCTGTATTAGGCTGGTTTCACATTAGCGCTTTTTAAGCGCACGCACGGCCGGGGGTAGCTCCGCCCCCGAGCCGGCTCTCTGCCCGGCGTGCCCGCCCCTTGCTTGTAGCGCCGCCTCCTAGCGCACAGCGGCGCCTGCGATCGGCGCACCCTATCTTTAGCATAGGGTGCGCAGATTGTGCGCAGGCCGTGCGCCAGTTGCGCTTTGACCTGTGCTGCGCACTTTTGACGGTGCGCCGTGTGCGCCAAAATCAAACTTTTCGGATTTTGGCGCGCACGGCGCACCGTCAAAAGTGCGCAGCGCAGGTCAAAGCGCAACTAGCGCACGGCCTGCGCACGATCTGCGCACCCTATGCTAAAGATAGGGTGCGCCGATCCCAGGCGCCGCTGTGCGCTAGGAGGCGGCGCTACAAGCAAGGGGCGGGCACGCCGGGCAGAGAGCCGGCTCGGGGGCGGAGCTACCCCCGGCCGTGCGTGCGCTTAAAAAGCGCTAATGTGAAACCAGCCTTACATGGCTGAGTAGTAGCATGATGCAACTGCTCAACCATAAATCCCGGACACACTAAGCTGAGCTTTGGGCGCAGCTTTACTGTCAAGCGGTAATGTCATATAGGTTATCGCCGGTCACTGCCAGCTGTTCCCACGCTCACTTCAATGTGAGCAAGCCGATGAACTACGCTAACCTTCATGACATCACTGATAGCACAATGAGAATTTTCTCATGGTGCTAAATGTGATCACATTGAGGTCACCGCATTTCATCGGGCCACTCACAATGAGATGTCTGTGGTAACCGCAGCTTCAGTGACCTATGTTAGTCTCAATGACATCACCACAGGTCATTGAAGTTGCACTCCGATGCTCAGCTCAGTGTCTCCTGGCTGCCACCTTTCAGCAAGGCATCGAGATGAAGCAGAGATGGATTGCGGTGTGGGACAAATGGATTATCGCCAAACAGGTGAGTAATATGGTGTTTGTTTTATTTTTAATTTTACACTAATAAATAGGTAAAGGAGGTTGGGGAGTGCTTATTTTAAATAAAGGAGTCTGTGTCTTTCTTTCAATTAAATGAATTTATTCTGGTTGTGTTTTTTTAACAATATAACTATGGGGTTATTAATGGGGCATCTTATATACACCTCTCCATTATTAACCCCTGGGCTTGATGTCAGCGGCCATAAAACTGTTTACAACAGTGCCAACCCTACTACTAAACTTGCCACCACACCAGGGCAAGTGGGAAGTGCGAGGCAAGATTTGCGGTATCTTATTAATGTGCCATTTCTAAGGCCGCTGAGGGCTGATGATATTAGTCTCTGAGGGGGGTCAATATCCATGTCCCCTTTCTTGGCTATTAATATCAGCCTGCAGCGGTCTGTTTAGCCTTTGCTGGTTAGAATTTATAGGCGGACCCTGTGTAATTTTTTTCTGGGGTCCCATTGTAAATTAACCAGTAAAGGCTAAGCAAACAGCTGTGAGCTGTTGTTAATAGCCTTGGAACATTTAAGGCTCATGGCCCCTTTCCCAGATATCAATATCAACTCTGAAGGGTCGGCCTTCCCTTTGGTGGTTATGAAAATTACACAGGAGCCCACACCATTTGTTTTAAATTAATGCATTTAAAAATAAAAAAAAAGTACAGAAAAAAAAACCACGAATCACTGATTATATAGCACACTGACATTTCTATCTATCTATCATGTTCCTCATTAGCACACTGTCATTTCTACCTATCTATCCATGTTCCTCATCACGATCTATCTCTGAACATATTTAATACATAACACTCTTTAATTTCTATGCTACATTTCATTCCTTACGTGGCACACTGACACAGCAGCACACAGACACATGGATATCACATACGTACACATGGATGGCACACGGACCACAGATCTGACCAGTACTGGTTTTTCCATTACCAAAATCACCAGGACATGTGAAGAAGGCCTAGTGGCTGTGTCTAAAGGGCCTGTCACACTAAGAGATATCGCTAGCAATATCGCTATAACTTGTGACGTTATAGCGATATTGCTAGCGATATCGCTGTGTCTCATAGTTACCTACAACCCGCTCCCCCGCTGGTTATCGCTGATCGCGCGAGAACAGACTGGACCGTTTCTCATCGTCTGCTTCCTGCAGCGCTTCCTGCTGTGACGACGAGCGACGCGTGGAGCCGGGCGGGAGGACGCAGGATCGCCTGGTGTGACAGGTAAGTAGCGACCCCCGTCCCCAGCGATGTCGCTGGTGAGATCTGCCTGTGTGGCAGCTCACTAGCGACCACTTAGCGATGTACCAGCGATCCTGACCGCGTCATATCGCTGGTCGGGATCGCTGGTACATCGCTAAGTGTGACAGTACCTTAACCATGCAAGAACATGGTCTGATCATACCACATCTCCTGGGCAGAGGAGAAAGCAAAAGATTATACAGAGATTACAGCAGGGGATCACAGCTGATTCTTTTTTCACTGCTTGTTTTTAACCCCTTCACGACCTTTGCCGTACTAGTATTGCTCTGCGGGAACTGCATTACTGACCAGAGCAGTACTAGTACAGTGCCGCGATCATCGGGTGCAGGTGTCAGCTGTATGTGACAGCTGACACCCTGCAGCAATGCCCACGATCGGTGCTAGCACCGATCATGGGCATTTAACCCTTCTGATGCCACTGGTAGTAGTGACAGTGGCATAGAGAAGCATCGTGCAGGGAGGGGGCTCCCTGCACGCTTTCCTCAGAACGCGATGCGATCGCATTGTCCTGAGGGTCTCCATAGATGGCCGCGGGGTCCTTCCGGGTCCTGCAGGGAGGTGGCTTGTCAGCGCCTGCTAAGAGCAGGCATCGGCATGTCTCAATCCCTGCCTGTCAGATCACTGATCTGAAACTAAGCAGTGCTAAGTGTCAGATCAGCGATCTGACATTATATAATGTTCCATACTGGGACAATGTAATAAAGTTAAAAAAATATATATTATAATGTGTAAAAATATTTTTTAACAAAATCCCCAAATTAAGAAAAATAAATATTTTACCAATAAATAATAATAATAATTTTATTTCTATAGCGCCAACATATTCCGCAGCACTTTACATTATAGAGGGGACTTCTACAGACAATAGACATTACAGCATAGCAATAAACACATAGATCATAACAGATACCAAGAGGAATGAGGGCCCTCCTCGCAAGCGTACAATCTATGAGGAAAAGGAGAGACACGAAAGGTAGATGGTAACAATTGCTTTCATTGTTCGGACCAGCCATAATGTAAGGGCCCCGTCACCCACAGCGAGATCGGTAGCGAGATCGCTGATTTTGTGACGCATCAGCAATCTCTCCAGCAATATCGCTGTGTGTGACGGGGATTAGCGACCGGCCCCCCTTCCGGGTATCGCTGATCGTGCAGAATCGTCCTGGGCCATTTTTTGATCGTTGGTCTCCCGCTGGCCAGCACGCATCGCTGTGTGTAGCAGGGGCTGCCAACAATCAGCGAGGCTGGTATCTAGGGTAAACAGCGAGTATCCAAGAGCCGCATGGCTCTTAGATACCCGCTGTTTACATTGGAAACCAGCTTGCTCGCTGGTCCTGATCGCTGGAGGGGCTGTCTAATGTGACAGCTCACCAGCGATCAGCCTAACGATGTCCCAGCGATCCCATCCATGTCGGATCGTTGGTGGGATTGCTGGGACATCGTTATGTGTAACGGCGCCTTAAGAAACGGGTGTTCCTGTAATGCTGCATGAACCAGTTAATAGTCTAAATATGTAATAGTACAGACACAGAGTGATATTAAATGCATAAAGCATGTGAGAACAAGATGCGAGGAACCTGGTTATGGTAAAAAAAACAAAAAAAACAAATACATTTATGTAAATAAATAAAAAATATAAAAGTACACATATTTAATATCGTCGTGTCCATAACGGCCCGCTCTATAAAACTGTCCCACCAGTTAACCCCTTCAGTGAACACCGTAAAAAAATAAAAAACAAGGCAAAAAACAATGCTTTATCATCATACCACTGAACAAAAAGTGCAATAAAACACAATAAAAAAGACGGATGTAAATAAATATGGTACAGCTAAAAACGTCATCTTGTCCCGCAAAAAAACAAGCCGCCATACAGCTCCATCAGCAGAAAAATAAAAAAGTTATAGCTCTCGGAATAAAGCGATGCAAAAATAATTATTTTTTCTCCAAAATAGTTTTTCATTGTGTAAAAGCGCCAAAACATAAAAAAGATATAAATGAGTTATCGCTGTAATCGTACTGACCCAAAGAATAAATCTGCCTTACCAATTTTACCACATGCAGAACGGTATTAAAAAAAAAAAAAGCAATTCCTAAATTGCTGGCTTTTGTTAATTCTGTCTCCCAAAAATCTGAATAGAAAGTGATCAAACATGTCATGTGCCCAAAAATGGAACCAATAAAAACATCAGCTCGTCCCACAAAAAACAAGACCTCACATGGCTATGTCGGCCAAAATATGAAAAAATTATAGCTCTCAAAATATGGTGATGCAAAAAATAGTTTTCGCAATAAAAAGCGTCTTTCAGTGTGTGACAGGAGCCAAACAGAAAAACCGATATAAATCTGGTATCGCTGTAATCGCACTGATCTGAAGAATAAAGTCGCCTAATCACTTATACCACACGAGGAACGGCATGAAAAAAATAAATAAAACCAATTCATCACCTGCTGTTAATTTTTTCATTCTGCCTTCCAAAGATCCCATTAAGGCTCGGCGCACATTTATCCTGTGCTCTGCACTGAGCACTTACATTCTGTGTAAATCTCTGAAATACGTGATTCAGGCAGAACCCCTGGCGGAAGATTCCCTATATGAGGCAGAAGGAGGCACTGTGGCCGCCATGGGACCTGTGGTCTGGCGGTGTCCATCTTTTTAGGATTGTGCCGTCGGCCACAGTTTTGTGCACTTCTGAAAAAAAAAGGGACCGTGGCACAGAGGACAAACGGAGTCCAGAGTAACTCTGCTGCCTCATTATAGTGAATGGATCCATCGGGGGTTTCATCTGAATCACGTCACTTAGAGATTTAGATGGAAACCGCAAAGTAAGTGGTCAGCGTAGAGCGCCAGATAACTGTGATCCCAAACGTTATGTAAAATGTTCCCAATAAAAGCTTCCACTCAATCCACAAAAAAAAAGTCCTCACTCAGATCTGTCATCTGTTAACGGAAATTTTGGGGGCTTCCACGTTACTGGTAGAACAAAGGCTCTGAAAAAGTGAAATGGCTCCTCGCCCTCTAAAAGAAATTCAGCAAATTCTCAGCTCCCAAATCCAAATGCCCTCTCCCTTCTGAGTCCCAGTATGCCTAAACCACATTTAGCGCCCACGTTTGGCATTTCTGTAGTGCTGAGAGCCCGCCTAACTTACGGGTGCGTGTCTCCAGATGCACGTGCTTTGCATAATGTACTGGTCACTACAACGGCAGTTTGCAATTTTCACTCAGCAACATCCACTGCTGCTTGTTTCTGGAAAACATCCATGGAGTCAAAATCATCACTACACCTGTAGATAAATTCCCAAAGGGTTATAATTTCAAAATGGGGGTCACTTGAGGGGGGATTCTGCTCTTCTAGCACTTAGGGGCTCTTTATATGGAATCCACAATCTAATTTTCAATCTACAGGGTGGGCCATTTATATGGATACACCTAAATAAAATGGAAATGGTTGGTGATATCAGCTTCCTGTTTGTGGCACATTAGTATATGGGAGGGGGGAAACTTTTCAAGATGGGTGGTGACCATGGCGGCCATTTTCAAGTCAGCCATTTTGGATCCAACTTTATTTTTTTCAATGGGAAGAGGGTCATGTGACACAAAATTATTGAGAATTTCACAAGAAAAACAATGGTGTGCTTGGTTTTTACGTAACTTTATTCTTTCATGAGTTATTTACAAGTTTATGACCACATGTAAAATGTGTTCAAAGTGCTGCCCATTGTGTTGGATTGTCAATGCAACCCTCTTCTCCCACTCTTGACACACTGATAGCAACACAGCAGAAAAATGCTAGCACAGGCTTCCGGTATCCGTTGTTTCAGATGCTGCACATCTCGTATCTTCACAGCATAGACAATTGCCTTCAGATGACCCCAAAGATAAAAGTCTAAGGGGGTCAGATCGGGAGACCTTGGTGGCCATTCAACTGGCCCACGATGATCAATCCACTTTCCAGGAAATTGTTCATGTAGGAATGCTCAGACCTGACATCCATAATTGATGGTATGGTGTGGTATAAGTGGTACAAAGATAGTGGGGCCATTCTTCATCAATGGAAACCTCAATGCCACTGGATATCTAAAATTACAAAATAATACAAGTTGAGGGGGCACCACAGGCAAATCTGGAAGGGATCCAACCTCGGCCTATACAAACAATGATACGATACAGGAAGAGAAAAAGGAGTAGGCCATAAAGATTTGAGGCAATACAAGCTTAGATAAAAAGAAAATTTGACTTAAGGTACTGTCACACTTAGCGATATCGCTAGCAATATCGCTATAACTTGTGACGTTATAGCGATATTGCTAGCGATATCGCTGTGTCTGATACTTACCTCCGACCGGCTCCCCCGCTGGTTATCGCTGATCGCGCGAGAACGTCCTGGACCGTTCCTCGTCGTCAGCTTCCTGCGGCGCTTCCTGTGGAGAGACGAGCGTGGAGCCGGGGGGGGAGGACGTCAGGATCGCCTAGTGTGACAGGTAAGTAGCGACCCCCGACCGCTACGATGTTGCTGGTGACATCTGCCTGTGTGGCAGCTCACTAGCAACCACTTAGCGATGCACCAACGATCCTGACCGCGTCATATCGCTGGTCGGGATCGCTGGTGCATCGCTAAGTGTGACAGTACCTTTAGAAAAAGGTATCTTCTCTGCCTGACTTAACTCTATATGTGCGCTGTCTATTGATAGGGCCACTCCATGATATTATTCATGGGTGGCTTTTTCAGCATTTACTATTATCCCTTACATGCTTACATTTGATTTTCCACACCGCTTGCTCTTAGGTCTTATTTCTGGCTTTTTAGGACCCCTTTTTCTAAGTCAAATTGTCTTTTTATCTAAGCTTGTATTGCCTCAAATCTTGTGGACCCCTTGTGGATAAGTTGTTCTTGCAACTGTGATCATGTGTGTATATTAAGGGTTCGTATAGAGCAAATGATTTTTGTGTGGGCATTGCACATATCTTCACTGGCAGTGCACGGGGTAAACTATATAATAGTATGCTGATTATAGGTATTGTTTACATCACTTAGGCTGTGGTCACACGTCCATAATTCCCGCGGATTTTGTATGTTTTTGCCACGAAAACGCTGTAAAAATGCATAAAATAAGCAAGCCATTGTATTCAATTGCATTCCGCACATTCTGTGCTAATACTGCGTATTTTTCGGCGGCAAAATCACATCGCAGAAAAATACGCAGCATGCTCAATCTTTGTGCGGAATTGCGGGGATTCTGCACACATAGGAATGCATTGTTCCGCTTACTTTCCGCATGTGGCTATGCCCACCATGCGCAAAGTAACCGAAAAATGTGCGGCTGGTACCCTGGGTCTGGAGGAGAGGAGACTTCCTCCAGGCCCTGGGTACCATATCCCTGTAAAAAAATAATTAAAATAAAAAATGGTGATATTCTCACCTTCCGACGTCCCACACAGCTTTCCCAGGCCTCAGCGATACTCAGACTCCCGTTCCCAGCGATGCCTTGCGACAATTACCTTTGATGAAGTCGCGATCTCGCGATACCGTGGCGGTCTCGTGAGATCGCTACGTCATCAAAGGTCATTGTCACAAGGCATTGCTGGGAACGGGACTTGCCGGGAGCATCGCGAGGATCGGGGACACTACGTGGGACGCCGGAAGGTGAGAAAAAACACGATTTTTATTATTTTTTTTAATTATTTTAAACTTTATATCTTTTCACTATTGATGCCGCATAGGCAGCCTCAATAGTAAAAAGCTGGTCACACTTGTCAAACACTATGTTTGACGACTGTGACCAACCTGTCAATCAATTTTCAAAGCAATGCTACAGATCGCTTGGAAAACGCTAGTATTTTGCAAGCTAATTACGCTTGCAAAATGCTAGTTAAAACCCGGGAAATATGCGAGAATTACACATGCGGAATTCTAGCGTATTTCCCGCAGTAGGGAGTTGCAGAATTCCCGCTGAAATTTCCGCGGCAATTCCGCAACGTGTGCACATAGCCATACAATTAGAGTCTCGTCTCAGGTTGTTGGCCCTATTATGAGCCTATGGATTGTTGAAGCTATGTCACATGTGTGACTACTTTTAATGTTTTTAATGTTTTTTGTATGTTTCTTTGTGTCCAATAAAAATATTTTCATGTGATTTCTATGCCTTCAGGTAATCCCCTCTTTATGGCCTATTCCTTTTTCTCTTGCTGTATTGGATATCTGAAATTACTACATGATGATGTGTTGCCCTCTTTATGCACTGAAGATGGCACGTTCCCTCAGTTTTTCAAGCAAGCTGGTGTACCACCACATTATGGGTGTCAGGTCTGAGCATTCCTACTAGGAATCTGACCCCCTTAGACTAGCATTTCTTCTGCGGTGTTGCTATCAGTGTGTCAAGAGTGGGAGAAGAGGGTTGCATTGACAATCCAACACAATGGGCAGCACTTTGAAGACATTTTATAAATGGTCATAAACTTGTAAATAACTCATGAAAGAATAAAGTTACATTAAAACCAAGCACACCATTGTTTTACTTGTGAAATTCTCAATGAGTTTGATGTGTCACATGACCCTCTTCCCATTGGAAAAAATAAAGTTAGATCCAAAATGGCCGACTTCAAAATGGCCACCATGGTCACCACTTATCTTGAAACGTTTCCCCCCTCTCATATACTAATGTGCCACAAACAGGAAGTTGATATCACCAACCATTCCCATTTTATTTAGGTGTATCCATATAAATGGCCCACCCTGTAGTCTAGGAACATCTGCACGCCACGAGGCAAATAGCTCTCCTTCCCTCCTGAGTCTCTCCATATGGCTAAGTAGCACTGTACAGCCACATATGGGGTATTTCTACATTCAGCAGAAAATGTGGGACAAATTCTGGTGCCATTTTTACCCATTTCCAAGGGTGAAAATGTAAAACTTTGGGACTAACACACAATCTTGGTGGTAAAAATGTAAATTATTTTTTCTTCACTGCCCAATGGTATAAAAGTTTGTGACACAACGGTGGTGTGAAAGTAATCACTGCACCCCTAGATGAATTCATTGAGAGGTTTAATTGGTAAAATGGGGTCACTTATGGGGGTTTCTGCTGTGTTGGAGCCTCAGGGGTTCTGCCAATGTAACATGGCACTCTCAAACACATGCAGCAAAATCTGCACTGTAATATGGTGCTACTTCCCTCCTGAGCTTTGCACTGTGCCTCAAAAGTAGTTTTTGACCACATATGGGGTATTGGTGAACTCAGGAAAAATTGCACAACAAACTATGGAGTCCATTGTCTACTTTTGCCCTTGTAAAAAAACAAAATTTGTAGAGAGAGAGAGAGAAAGAGAGAGAGAGTGTTTTTATGTGCCAGACTGGAAAACGCTGCTGCGGATCCGCAAAAAGAATTGACATGCTGCGGAAAAAAAAATGCTGCAAATCTTCCGCAGCATGTGCACAGCAATTCTTCAATTACCATAGACTAACATTGCCTGTGCACTACACTGCGGATTTGATGCTAATCCGCGCATCAAAATCCGCAACGTGTGCACATAGCCTTAATAAACTTTTTGAATGTGGTTTTGAGTGCACTTCTAGTGTGAGGTGGTCCCTAAAAAAATGGTTTTGCAAATTTTGTTCTAAAAATAAGAAATTGCTGGTAAATGTTTAACCCTTATATCTTCCTAACAAAAAATTATGTTTCCAAAATTGTGCTGATGTAAAGTAGACATGTGGTAAATGTTATTTATTAACTATTTTGTGTGATATCACTCACTGATTTAAGGGCATAAAAATTATAAGTTTGAAAATTGCGAAATTTTCAAAATTTTTGCCAAATTTCCGTTTTTTTCACAAATAAACACAAGTCATATAGAATAAATTTTAACACTATCATAAAGTACAATATGTCACAAGAAAATAATCTCAGAATCACCGATATCTGTTGAAGCATTCCAGAGTTATTACCTCATAAAATGACAGTGGTCAGAATTGTAAAAATTGCCTGGTCAGAAAAGTGAAAACAGGCTAGGTCTCAAAGGGGTTAAGCAATGCTTTACCGCAAAGAAAGAATCAGCTGCGATCCTGTTCTGTCCTGTCTGTATCCTTTCTTTTGCTTCCTCCCCTGCCCTGTGGTATGATCAGACCAGATCACAACACAATGGATATGAAATTACTGGTATTGAAAAGTAACTTCACATCTCAGAGAGACAGGAGGGTCTGGAAGTATAAATTTATGACGAACTTTGACACTCTCAGTGCTGGAATGAATGTGTCGCATGGATTTATGTCTTTTTACATCAATTAAGGAATTTGCTCCTAAGACCTTGTGGGGGCATCACAACACATTAGGAGACCCCAATCAGAGGACAGTAAAACATCCAGACTCCTTATCTATGAACTAGTCCAATATTTATGTTTCTCCCTATCCCATAATGACATTTCTGCTTCACGTCACTTGTCTTATCTATTGCATTTTTTCTGTGCTGTGTTGTGCATATATGTGATTCTTCAGATTTTGTATTAGTCAATGCCTGATGAAGAGACCTGAGTAGTCTCGAAAGCTTGCAATGTGTTACTATCTTTTCAGTGAAGGCCCCGTCTCACTAAGCGACTTACCAGCGATCCCGACACCGATATCAAGGTGTCAGGATCGCTAGTAAGTCGCTATGTGATCGCTGGTGAGCTGTCACACAGACAGCTTCACCAGCGATCAGCACAGCGATGCCGAGCGCCCGGCATCGCTGGCCATCCTGTAAAAAATAGAATCAAAATAAAAAATATAGTTATTCTCACCATCCGATGTCCCGCGCAGTCTTCCGGCCTCTCTCCACGCTCCGGTCCCAGTGATCCTTTGCATGAATGACCGCGAGATGTCACGGTCTCGCGGGATAACGAAGTCTCGCGGTCATTCGTGCAAAGGATCACTGGGACCGGAGCGTGGAGAGAGGCGGGATGGCTGAACGGGACGTCGGAAGGTGAGAATAACTATATTTTTTATTTTTTTTATTATTTTTTACACCTGATCGCTGGTCTCCCGCTGTCACACACAGCGATGCGTGCTGGCCAGCGGGAGACCAGCGACCAAAGAAATGTCCAGAGATTTCTTGCAGCGATCAGCGATACCGGCAGGGGGGCCGCTCGCTGATCGCTGTCACACACAGCAATCTCGCTGGTGAGATCGCTGTTACGTCACAAAAGTTGTGACTCAGCAGCGATCTCGCTACCGAGATTGCTTAGTGAGACGGGGCCTTTAGCCATTAAAAGGTATCAACCATTGAGGACTCTCAATTCTGAGGTTTTTTTTTATCTACTGGCTAACAGGTACAAAGATATACATCTTTCCTATAACCCTTGGCAGGAAAAATGCTATATAGAACAACGCATATTTTTGCGTGTGTAATTTTTCTCCCATTCTTTGGAATGGGTGAAAAATGATGCAAAAACGCTGAAAGAATTGACATGTTGCAGAGTTGAAATTGCTTCAAATCTGCAATTATAAAATAAGTAACAAGTGCATGAGATTTCAGAAATTGTATTCTGTTGCCTGGGACAGTAACATTGCATTTTTTAGGTGGAAAAATGAGGCAAAAATCCAATCTATAAAACTGTCACACTAGATAACCCCTTCAGTGAACACCGTAAATAAAAATACAAATTTTTTCATCATATCGCTGAAGACGAAGTGTAATAAAACGCGATCAAAAAGACGAATGTAAATAAAGATGGTATCTGTCGCGGAGCAGTAGTGGGAAAACAGGGGACGAGGTACCTGGGCCCCTGAACTGCCCCTCAGGCTAAGGGGGTGCTCTGACTTTCCTTAATTGGGGGTAGATTTGATGGTAGTGAGGCCCAAGTCACCGACCTGTCCCTATCTCCTGTTTAGCCCTGAGCTAAACCCCGAACCCCCTCCCCAGGAGGTGAGACAGGGAAAAAAGTGAGCTGCACCAAAAACCAAAGGAAAGATAAGACAGATACCTTGGGGATAAATCAACTTAAAAACAAAACTTAGCTTTCTCTGCTGCAATGCACCGAGCAGAAGAGTAAGGCACCAGATCAGCATTCAGCAGAAGCACCACTGCACTCAGCCAGCTCCTGTCTTGACCAGGGTTGGTACCCAAAAGGAAATGTATAACCAACAGTCAGCTGATGCACCAGGTGACCTTTTAAAGGGATGTGGGAGTGGTCACCACCTGCATCAGCAAACTCACCTAGCAATGTAATTACATCAGCAGCCACCAGGGGGAAATACTGAAATTAACCCCCGATGGCCTGAAAGAAAAAAGTTTTAATGTGAGAATTTAGATTTGACACAGATCCAAAAATGGATTGTGACAGTATCTCTAAAAACGTCATCTTGTCCCGCAAAAAATGAGCTGTCATACAACTCCATCAGTAAAAAAAAGTTATAGCTCTCAGAATAAAGTGATGCAAAAACAAATATTTATTTGATAAAATAGTTTTTACTGTGTAAAGCCAACAAAACATAAAAAATTATATAAATGTGATATCACTGTAATCGTGCAGACCCAAATAATAAAGCTGCCTTATCAATTTTACCACATGCAGAATTGCATTAAAATAAAAATCCAAAATTGCTGATTTTTTTTCATTCTGCCTCCCAAAAATCAGAAAAGAAAGCAATGTGACCGAAAATGGTACCAATAACAACGCATATAAGTCTGGTATCGCTGTAATCGCGCCAACCCAAAGAATAAATTCGTCTAATCGCTTGTATATCGTACGAGAAACAAAGTAAAAAATAAATAAAACCAATTCTTGATCTACTATTGATTTGTTCATTCTGCCTCCCAAAGATCCCAGTAAGGGCCTCATTCAATGTCCCAGCGATCCCACCAACGATCCAACGTGGATGGGATCGCTGGGACATAGCTGATCGCTGATGAGCTGTCACATAGGCAGACTCACCAGCGATGAGGACCATCGAGCATGCTGGTATCCAGGGTAAACAGCGGGTATCTAAGCGCCGCGCGGCGCTTAGTTACCCACTGTTTACCCTGGATACCAGCTCCCGCGTCTGCAGTATGGCGCTGGGAGCTCGCTGATCGTTGGTCTTTCGCTGTCACATGCAGCGATGTGTGCTGCCCAGCGGGAGACCAATGATAGATTTATGGCCCAGACCATTAGGCAACGATTAACGATCAGCCAACTGATCGTTGATCGTTGCTACATGTCACACACAACAATGTCGTTTCGACATCGCTGCAACATCACCAAACTGGTGACGTTGCAACGATATCGTTCACAATATCGTTGTGTGTAACGGGGCCTTAAGGCTCAACTCACATTCAACTTGTGCTCTCTGCTGAGCACTTACACTGGGTTGTCCGTATAAATTTCTGAAATATGTGATGCAAACGGAACCCTGATGGAAGATATATCCTATACACACGCACGCATTAATTGTCGAAAATGAGTAAATTCAAAAAATAACAAATTTTATTAGAAAACATACTATTCCACAAAATATGCAAAAGACATGATACAAACAGCTTATCATAAACAAGGCACATAAGGAGCATCTGTGTGATGGACACACAACCTTTGCACTAAGGCAGAACAAGCTGGGCAAACAGGCAGAGGTCAAAAGGCCAGAGGGAGTTGTGTATAGGATTTATCTATTTAGGAGTGTCCTCTGAATGTATTGTTCTAGTCCCTTGAAAAGGTATTTGGCCTGATTTGATAACTAGTATGTATCAGTGGCTTTTGTTTTCAGCAATTTTCTGTGTTTTCACAGCTAATACTACTGATCAGACTTTAAAGACCAGACTTTAAACCACATGAGAAAGGTGTCCTGTACAGCTTGACAAGGTTTTCAATGGGAGCCCTAGTGTGATTCTAGATTTAAATCTATGGATTTTACTGAATTGACTTCTAAAGGCCTCGTCACACACAGCGATCTCGCTAGCGAGATCGCTGATTTTGTGACGCCACAGCGATCTCGCCAGCGAGATCGCTGTGTGTGACGGGGATCAGCGACCGGCCCCCCCACCGGGTATCGCTGATCGTGCTCGATCGGCCTGGGACATTTTTTGATCGCTGGTCTCCCGCTGGCCAGCACGCATCGCTGCGTGTGGCAGGGGGAGCCAACGATCAGCGAGGCTCCCAGCGCTCTAAGCAGGCGCTGGGAGCTGGTCTCTAAGGTAAATATCGGGCTACTAAGCGGTGCGTATCACTTAGTTACCCGATGTGTATCTTAGAAACCTGCGTGCTGGCAGCTCCCGGTGCGAGAACGCAGATTTCTAAGGTACATATCGGGTAACTAAGTGACGCGCGCCGCTTAGTAACCCGATATTTACCTTAGAGACCAGCTTCCTCGCTGGTGCTGATCGCTGGTGAAGCTGCCTGTTTGGCAGCTCACCAGCGATCATGTAGCGATGCACCCGCGATCCTGACAAGATCGTATCGTTGTCGGGATCGCTGGTGCATCTTTACGTGTGACGGGGGCTTAAGTATAAGGATCTGCTCAACAAAAGAACCCGTTTATGGTGGAATAAGGCCTTTCTTGAGAGATATATTCAGTGTGGACTCATTCCAAGGGGTCTACACATTCAAGTATTTCCATCTTTCAGTGTTGACGATGAGTCTTTTAAAAATCAATCGGAAGAATTAGCTTCAGTTTGCTCTAGGGGATTCATGAGTTTGCTGATTAAAAATAATGAGATAACTCTCAGTGAGATTGATAGAGAGTTCATCTCTATCCAGGAAGAAATTAATAGATTCCTGACTCCTGAAACTATGACGATTTTTAAAAACGATATGGATCTCGACATCCAGAAATGGGATGTTAAAACTAAAAAATATCATCCTGACCTCCTGGATGTACAGAATGATAGGGTATATAGATGGCAGAAGAATCCAATAAATGGAAGATCAATGTCCAGAGCACGCTCGGTTTCCTTTTCTTCTGTAGCGTCTGTTGACGAAAGACCATCCGAGAAGCGAAAAATGGGCTCTCATAAATTTGATTCAAGTAAGGAGAGATGGCATAGAATAACAAGATATGGTAATAAAAAGAAAAATCCATCCTCACCACAGAAAGACAAAAGACCCAAGACCAGTACTCTTTCTCAACATAATTTAACTGAAGCCCAACATGAAGTCTTGAGTCTTGGTCTTTCGTTTTCTCCGTGTAAGTGTAATGACTTTGATTATTTCACAGCATTGAAAGATTTACATAAGTTCTCAAGAAAACTCGTTCTGAAAAAACTACACTCTCGGCCTTTAACTGGGGATAGCGCCTTGAACGTCACTGAACAGGAAGCCCTTTCTATGTTAGAGGAACTAGAAAATGAATCCACCAACATGTCTACAGGTATTCCTCCTCCACCTATTTAAGACAGATGTACCACATTCTCCCCCTTTTCCCTCTGTCCCCAGGACGAAATCTTCACTAAATTGGGTTCAGCCAATTTGAAGACTATCAGTAACAGACGCAAATGAGATAATTTGACCTGGTGTCAGAGGAAATCTTTGAAGGAACTGAAAGCCATGCATAATGTTGAGACATATATTTTGCTTCCACAAAATCCCCTTCCAGCTTTTTCTAAAGAATTGACTCAAATTCTTGAGGAGGCCTTTTTGAGTGGAGTAATCAATAATAAAACTCTGGATGGTCTCTGTGTGAAATCTCCTGTCGTTCCCACATTTTATTTACTCCCCAAGATCCACAAGGACGCAACTAATCCTCCGGGTCGTCCTATTGTCTCTGGCATAGGAGGACGCTGCGATCCAATTTGTAAATACATAATTATTTGAGATCGCAGGTAGAGATGCTGCCCTCCTACGGACATCCTCAAGTGATTGGATGGAGTGACCCTTGATCCTGATATGCTCCTTGTCACTTTATACCTCCATCCGCCAAGATGACGGGCTGCAGGCTGCCGCCTTCTTCTTGGAATCCAGTAACATTGATGTCAAGACCAGGGACCTTGTGTTGGAGCTCTTACGGTTCATTCTTACACACACTTTCTCCAGAGTTGTGGCGCTCCAATGGGGGCGGCGTGTGCACCCTCTTATACTAACCTCTTTTTGGGCTCCTGGGAGAGGAGCATATTTCAGAGGGGGGCGCACTAGGCCTCCCAGATTCTGGGATGGTATCGGTATATTGTTGATTTTGTTTATTTGGCAAGGGACTGTACAAGAACTGCACACATTCATGCAGGATCTGAACCGCAACAGCCTCAACATCAGGCTCATAAGTTTCACCACGGCTTTTTTTGTAAAAAAAAATTTGCCGGTACGCAATATTTGCCCCCGACCTCCTCTGTGCAGCCCCCGACCTCCTCTGTGCAGCCCCTGTCCTCCTCTGTGCAGCCCCTGTCCTCCTCTGTGCAGCATCCGACCTCCTCTGTGCAGCCCCCGTCCTCCTCTGTGCAGCCCCCGACCTCCTCTGTGCAGCCCCTGTCCTCCTTTGTGCAGCCCCCGTCCTCCTCCTTCATACTCACCCTGCTGTGCCGTCGCTGAACGTCCCTGAATCCTCTGTTGTCCAGTGCTGACAGCTTCTTCCTGCCTTCAGCAGTCACATGGTACCGCTCATGAATATGCTTCCACGCCCAAGGGCGTGAGCTTAATGAGCGGTACCATGTGACCGCTGAAGGCAGGAAGAAGCTGTCAGCGCTGGGGCAAGGAGGATGCAGGGGACGTTCAGGGAGGCACGGGAGGGGTGAGTATGACTTCCCAGCCACCGGCTCCTGCCGCCGCTCCCCCTCCCCCGCTGAAGCACCTTCAGATTTCCGGTACACGTACCAGCGCAAAAAAAGCACTGAGTTTCACTCTCAAACTATTGCATTTCTCAACATTAGGCTACTGGTCCAAGAGGATGGAGCCATTCATACCAATGTTTTACGAAAGGATATGTCCGTGAATGCATTCCTCCATGCCTCCTCCTCACGTTAGCTCCACAATTGAAGCGATCCCGACTGGGTAATTTTTACGCATGAGGAGGATCTGCACCTCTGATGATTCTTTTGAAAGGCAGTCTGTGGACCTTGGGGAGAGGAACTCCAGGAGATGTGATTTGCTTACAGTGAAAAAGCCGAAACCACAAGAGGGTTTAAAAATAAGGTATATTACCACCTTTAATCACCAATGGGAGACCATATGAAAGATTATGAGTAGACATTGGTCAATTCTTAAAACTGAACCCACTCCTGCAAGGTGCCTCCCTGAATCACCCCTCATGACTGCAAGATGAGGAAAAAACTTGAGGGGTATATTGGTGAAGAGCCACTATGTGGCAAAAGAACCAAATGCATTTGGAGCTAGTAAAAGTAAATGAGGATTTTATCCATGCGGCGATTGTTTAGCTTGTCGCAATCATGTGTGAGCATTAAGATTACTCATTACATCTCATGCAGTACTAGGTACATCATTTATATAGCGAGGTGTACATGTAACAAATTTTATATTGGTCTTACTTCTCGTTAGCTTCGTGTGAACATGTTAGAGACATTTTGGCCATGGGCGAGGTGAATGACGTTACTTCATTGAAGACTACCCCTCGCCACTTCAGGTCACATAATCCTAAAGATCTTAAGGTACTCGGCATTGACTGAATAAGGTGTGGCATTAGGGTTGGCGAAATGAAGCGCACTCTAGCACAACCTGAGTGCCGCTGGATAACCGTTTTGGATACTATGACCCCAGTAGGTCTGAATGAACAACTGAGCTTTGCTCTTATAAGTTATGACTCTGTTTCCCTATGTTTGTATTTTAATTTGTCTGTTTTTATTTTTAGATTTGATCTAGTATACCTTCGTTGTATCATTTTATACCATCAATTATTCCATCACCTGGTATGAGAAATGTGGAACTATTGAAGCTGTATTTTGGAGAGAATATCTAATTCCAATCTGACGACTGATTTATCATCATCCTTAACGGGACTCATGGACCTACGATGTATACTGTTGCCATCATGTTATTTGAGTGCCTATGTATACTTTCTTGTGGTTTTTTTTTTATTCTTTCTCTATTTTATTGTTTTTCTTTGTATATATGAGGATTAACATGATATTTATCGACTGACACATACGTATGATCTCTGACCACATATGTAGGGCTAGAATATCTGATTGTTTATAATATTGTGTATGGGCCTTTAAGGATTTATGGGTGTTTACTAGCTGAACTCATTATTTTATATAGCATACAACGATATATTGAATGACACATACATTCTCCTGCTTTTGAGGCACTCCACTCATTTATCCACCTGTTTCCACATCAATTGTTAGATTATTATGTATATGTACTGCTTATATCTATCTGCCAGGTTGTCTGCCCTCTTCCATCATGGCTATTGCAGCAGGTGCGCATGCTCCCTGTGGCCGGGTCCGGGATGCATTTCTTTGGCTTCCAGGTGGCGACACAGCAGGCCATTGACGTCATGAGGGATTTCCCACTGACCTGCCCCATCACCGTTACTCAGGGGTGACACACAGAGCCAAAGTCCCCCGAGGAAGCCCACGCGAAACAAGCGTCAGGGCTGCTCCAGGATTCACACCAGCAGGCGACATGGGTAAGCAGAACTCTGCTTGAGAGCTGGTCAGTGTTTCTAGGGTAGTATTTTTGGCTAAGGGACATAGTTTGAGTGATGTACACTCTCTCATATTAACCCCTTTCCTACATTAGACGTACTATTCCGTCCATGTGACCTGGGACCTAAGTCCCAAGGACTGAATAGTACGTCTAGCGTGATCAGCGGCGCTCACGGGGGGAGCTCCACTGATCGCGGCCAGATTATCACAGCTGACACCTGGCACTATGTGTCAGGGGCGGTCACAGACCGCCCCCGACACATTAACCCCCGGCACACCGCGATCAAACATGATTGCAGTGTACCGGCAGCATAGGAGAGAAGCGAGCAGGGAGGGGGCTCCCTCCGTGCTTCCCTGAGACCCCCAGAGCAGCGCGATGTGCTGCGCTGCTCCGGGGGCCTCCTTCCCTGCAGGTCCCCTGATCCAATATGGCGGCGGGGGCCTGTAGGGAGCCGGCTTCCTCATGTCTGCAAAGCGCAGGCAAGGAGGAAGCCTCCAGCACTGCCTGTGACAGATCGCTGAAGTCACAGCGATCTGTGATGTGACAGATCAGCGATCTGTCACATGACAGTGATGTCCCCCCTGGGACAATGTAATAAAGTAAAAAAAAAGTGTAAAAATAATTTATAAAAAATTGCTAAATAAATTAAAAAAAAATACTCCCTAATAAATTCATTTTTTTAAGATAAAAAAAACAATAAAAGTACACATATTTGGTATCGCTGCATCCGTAATGACCCGCCCTATAAAACCGTCCCACTAGTTAACCCCTTTATTGAACTCCTTAAAAAATAAAAATAAAAAACGAAGCAAAAAATAAAGCTTTATCATCATACCACCGAACAAAAAGTGCAATAACGCGCAATCAAAAAGTCAGATATAAATAACCATGGTACCACTAAAAGCGTAATCTTGTCCCGCAAAAAACGAGCTACCACACAGTGTCATCAGCAAAAAAATAAAAAAGTTATAGCTCGTAGAATAAAGCGATGCAAAAATAATTATTTTTTTATATAAAATTGTTTTCATTACATAAAAGCGCCAAAACATAAAAAAATGACATAAATGAGGTATCGCTGTAACCGTACTGACCCAAACAATAAAACCGCTTTATCAATTTTACCACACGAGGAATGGTGTAAACTCACCCCCCAAAAGAAATTCATGAAACGCTGGCTTTTGTTCATTCTGCGTCCCAAAAATCGGAATAAAAAGCGATCAAAAAATGTCACGTGCCCGAAAATGGTACCAATAAAAACATCAACTCGTCCCGCAAAAAATAAGACCTCACATGACTCGGTGGGTCAAAATATGGCAAAATTATAGCTCTCAAAATGTGGTGATGCAAAAACTATTTTTACAATAAAAAGCGTCTTTTAGCGTATGACAGCTGCCAAACATAAAAACTCGCCATAAATAGTAAATCAAACCCCCCTTGTTAGGGAAAAATAATAAAATAAAAAAAAATGTATTTATTTCCATTTTCCCATTAGGGTTAGGGCTAGGGTTAGGTGTGTGTTGGGGTTAGGGTTGGAGTTAGTATTGGGGGGTTTCCACTGTTTTGGCACATCAGGGGCTTTCCAAACGCGACATGGCGTCCGATCTCAATTCCAGCCAAAAAAGTCAAATGGAGCTGCTTCCCTTCCAAGCTCTAACATGCGCTCAAATAGTGGTTTACCCCCACATATGGAGTATCAGCGTACTTAGGTGAAATTGCACAATAACTTTTGGAGTCCTGTTACCCTTGGGAAAATAAAAATTGGGGGTGAAAAGATCATTTTTGTGGAAAAAATATGATTTTTTAATTGTATGGCTGTACGTTATAAACTTCTGTGAAGCCCTTGGGGGTTCAAAGTGCTCACCACATATCTAGATAAGTTCCTTGGGGGGGTCTAGTTTCCAAAATGGGGTCACTTGTGGGGTGTTTCCACTGTTTAGGCACATCAGAGGCTCTCCAAACTTGACATGGCATCCGATCTGAATTCCAGCCAATTTTGCAGTGAAAAAGTCAAACGGCGCTCCTTCCCTTCCGAGCTCTGCCATGCGCCCAAACAGTGGTCCCCCCCCACATATCAGGTATCGGCGTACTCAGGACAAATTGCACAATAACTTTTCCAGTCCAATTTCTCCTGTTACCCTTGGTAAAATAAAAAAAATGAACCTGAAGTATTTTTTTGTGTGAAAAAAAGATAAATGTTAGTTTTTTTTAAACATTCAAAAATTCCTGTGAAGCACCTGAAGGGTTAATAAACTTCTTGAATCTGGTTTTGAGCATCTTGAGGGGTGCAGTTTTTAGAATGGTGTCACTTTTGGGTATTTCCTATCATATAGACCTCTCAAAGTGACTTCAAATGTGATGTGGTCCCTAAAAATAAAATGGTGTTGTAAAAATGAGAAATCGCTGGTCAACTTTTAACCTTTATAACTTCCTAACAAAAAAACATTTTGGTTCCCAAATTGTGCTGATGTAAAGTTAACATGTGGGAAATGTTACTTATTAAGTTTTTTGTGTGCCGTATCTCTGTGACTTAAGAGCATAAAAATTAAAATTTGGAAAATTGCAAAATTTTCGCCAAATTTCCGTTTTTTTAACAAATAAACGCAAGTTATATGAATGAAATTTTACCACTAACATGAAGGACAATATGTCACGAGAAAACAGAATCACCGGGATCCATGTAAGCGTTCCAGAGTTATTACCTCATAAAGGGACAGTGGTCAGAATTGTAAAAATTGGCTCGGGCATTAACATGCAAACCACCCTTGGGAGTAAAGGGGTTAAACCCTTATTCCCCTTTTGGACATTCAACAGGCTGTCTGCACTCTCCATGCACTATGCACCTTTTTGTCATGGTACTGTATTTCATTGAGGTAGAGGCCTTTTGACCTCTGTCTGTCTGCCCAGCTTGTTCTGCCTTAGTGCAAAGGTTATGTGTCTTTCACACAGATGCTCCTTATGTGCCTTGTTTTTGATAAGCTATTTTTATCATGTCTTTTTAGTATTTTGTGGAATAGTATGTTTTCTAATAAAATTTGTCATTTTTTAGAATCTAGTCCCTTGAAAAGGTATTTGGCCTGATTTGATAACTAGTATGTATCAGTAGCTTTTGTTTCCCGACGGAAGTTATATATAAATATATGTGTGGTGTGAGGTAGCGCTGTCATTCGGGTAGGGGATACTCGCTTGGCAGCCAATAAATCACATCCGCCACAGATTTTCCATAAAACAATCACGGTCCAAGCGGTTTATTTACGCATCATAAACCATGACCAGCAACAAAAAGTTCATATCAAACGGCATAGCGTCCATGACAGAGCTCCACTCTGATTATCCTGTACTCACACAGGTTATGCAATGTCCATTGCGCAGGCTTTCTAGCCTCACAGTTCTCACCTCATCAGGGTTTTACCTCATGGCTGTCTCTCCATGCTGCAGACGTCCATTCCCTCCTCTGGGAATTCTCAGACACGTGCAGCCATTACACACAGGCACTTCAGGGAGGCAGACACATCTCCCAGCGAGACCTTCCAAACGGACCAACCGGGTCTGTTGTGAGTTCATTTTCCCCTCCGTCACTGAGGCCTGGTGAACTCCCTATTCTAGTGAAGGAAGGTAGTGAGCCTGATTATCAGGCACCTGGGACTAATGAAGACGATTGGCTGAGTGGAGTCACTGACTGGATTAAAGGCAGCCTACGCCCTTTCTGCCCTGCGGGTGATTTCTCTGTGGACTCTTGGACACCAGTCTGATTCCTGCTCTCCTAAAGCTAAGTTTTCTGTTTTGCCTTTTTGCATCTAAGATTTGTTTTTGTTTTTCTTGCTTTTTGGATTCTGCCACTCCCTGCTGGAGTGTGCAGTGTTCCTAGAGCTCTGTCTTCTGAAAGTACCTGAGTGCTGATTTAGTTTTTGAAGCTTAGTTGCTTCAGGGCCATTTTTATATCAGCTTGTTGGCTTTTGTCTCTGTTAGGGTTTTGGCAGATTGCAGACAGCAGCCTTCCTATCCGTTCCTATCTAGGTAGTTTTTGGGCCCCGTCTTTGCTCAGCCTGTCTTTCTGTCTGTGTAAGTGTTTTCATCTTGCTTCACCGTCATTATATGTGGGGGGCTGCCTATTGCTTTGGGGTCTGCTCTGGGGCAGTTAGATTTCCCCTTTCCTTCTTTAGGCCTATGTATCTCTCCGGCTGTGATCGAGGGGTCTAGGACATCGTAGGAACCCCGCACGGCTACTGCTAGCTGTGTTGATAGGTTCAGGGGTCTGCAATCTGATAGTTGCCAACTTCTCTGGTTTTCAGGACTAGCTAGCATTTCTGTTTTTGCCTCCTACGGTGACTCAATCATAACAGAATCACCCGCCTAACCGCAGATCCTGGGGTACTCAATAGCAGGAAAGAATTGTGTTTAAAAAAAAAAAAAAAAAAAGGTGTGTGTATATTCTTTCCTCTATATCTCTGAGGCCGTAGGGGGAATTTTTTTTTCTCTCAATGGAAATAAAGCAAGTGTCTGATCGTGTGGAGCAGCTCGCTGCTGAAGTGCGAGGAATTTCTGCCTATCTTGCTCGTTCACATGCTGTTGAACCAAAGATCCCCACATCTGATGTATTTTTTGGGGATCGATCTAAATTTTTGAGTTTCAAAAATAATTGTAAATTATTTTTTGCTTTGAAGCCTAACTCGTCAGGGAGCCCCGCGCAGCAGGTTAAAATTGTCATCTCTTTGCTGTGCGGCGATCCCCAGGATTGGGCATTTTCTTTGAATCCAGATGACCCTATTCTGACTAATGTGAACGCATTTTTTCAAGCCTTGGGGTTGCTGTACGACGAACCTAATGCTATTGATCAGGCTGAAAAGACCCTGTTAGCATTGAACCAGGGTCGAGAATCTGCAGAGTTGTACTGTCAAAAGTTCCGAAAGTGGGCGGTCCTTACTACCTGGAATGATAGTGCCTTGGCTGCTCTCTTTCGGAAGGGTTTGTCAGAAGCCGTAAAAGATACTATGGTGGGATTTCCTGTTCCCTCTGGTCTGGACGATTCTATGTCTTTAGCCATTCAGGTTGATCGGCGTTTACGTGAACGCAGGATTACACGAGAGGTGTTGCCACCGGTTGAACAGACGTCTGAACCTATGCAATGTGATAGAGTTTTGTCTAAGGCGCAACGTCAGGAATTCAGAAGGCGTAATAAGCTGTGTTTTTTCTGTGGAGATGCCTCACATGTTATTTCTGTTTGTCCTAAACGTGAGAAACGCTTTGCACACACGTTTTCTGTTGGTGGGGTTCAGCCTAAGTTTCTTTTGGCGATTACTCTGATCTGTTCCCTGTCCACATTTTCCGCCAAGGCTTTTGTGGATTCAGGAGCAGCGCTAAACCTAATGGACTTGGATTTTGCTAAACGTTGTGGATTTCCGTTGACACCTCTGCAGACGCCTATCCCTTTGAGGGGGATTGATGCTACCCCTCTGGCTAAAAATAAACCTCAGTTTTGGACCCAGTTGGTCATGCGGGTCGCCCCAGACCACCAAGAAAATTGCAGATTTTTGGTGTTGCATGGTCTGCATGATGCCGTTATTCTGGGGTTTCCCTGGTTGCAGATTCATAATCCAGTTTTGGATTGGAAGTCTGTGTCTGTGGAGAGTTGGGGTTGCCGGTGTACCTTTAGTGAGGCTCCGGTTTTTTCCACCTCTCCTCAGTCGCATGAGGTTCCTGACTATTTGGCGGACTACTATGATGTATTTAGTGAGAATGAGTCTGCGTCCTTGCCTCCTCATAGGAGTTATGACTGTGCAATTGAACTAAACCCGGGGTGTAAATTTCCTAAGGGTCGGCTCTTCAATTTATCTGTACCCGAGCACGAGGCTATGCGGTCCTATATTAAGGAGGTGTTGGAGAAGGGTCATATTAGACCATCCTCTTCACCCTTAGGTGCCGTTTTTTTTTTTGTGGCCAAGAAGGATGGTTCTTTAAGGCCTTGTATTGATTATCGTGCCCTCAATAAAATTACTATTAAATATCAGTATCCATTACCCCTGATTTCGGATCTATTCTCTAGAGTCAGAGGTGCTTGCTGGTTTACCAAGCTTGACCTCAGGGGGGCGTATAATCTTATCCGCATTAAGCAGGGGGGATGAATGGAAGACGGCGTTTAATACTCCGGAGGGACATTTTGAGTACCTGGTGATGACTTTTGGGCTCACTAATGCCCCTTCTGTCTTCCAGTGCTTCATGAACGATATTTTCCGAGACTTTGTCGATAAATTTTTGATTATCTATCTGGATGATATTTTGATCTTCTCCAAGGATTGGGATTCTCATGTGGAACATATTCGGACTGTGTTCCGGATTTTGAGAGAGAATTCTCTGTATGTCAAAGGATCAAAATGCCTTTTTGGAGTACAGAGAATTTCTTTTTTGGGATTTATTTTGTCTCCGTCAACTATTGAAATGGACCCGGCCAAGGTACAGGCCATTTATGATTGGGTTCAGCCCACTTCTTTGAAGGCCCTCCAGAAGTTTTTGGGTCTTGCTAATTTTTATCGGAAATTTATAGCAAAATTTTCTAGTATTGCCAAACCATTGACTTACCTGACCAGGAAGGGTGCGGATGTGTTGAATTGGTCTCCGGAGGCGGTTGCTTCCTTTCAGGAGCTGAAGCGTAGATTTACCTCCGCCCCGGTTCTGCGGCAACCTGATGTCTCACTCCCGTTCCAGGTAGAGGTGGATGCTTCTGAGATTGGTGCAGGAGCGGTGTTGTCCCAAAAGGATCCGGTAACATCTAAAATGAATCCTTGTGCTTTCTTTTCCCGTAAGTTCTCTTCATCTGAACGTAACTATGATGTGGGGAATCAGGAACTGTTGGCCATGAAATGGGCATTTGAGGAGTGGAGACATTGGTTGGAGGGAGCCAAACATCAAGTTGTGGTCCTCACTGACCACAAAAATTTGATTTACCTAGAGTCGGCTAAACGCTTGAACCCTAGACAGGCTAGGTGGGCCTTGTTTTTTACACGTTTTGATTTTGTGGTCTCTTTCCTTCCTGGAACTAAGAATGTCAAGGCTGACGCCCTCTCTAGGAGTTTCTTTGCTGATTCTCCTGTGGTGACCAAGCCTGCCACCATCTTAGGCGAAGGGGTAGTTCTTTCTGCCATCTCGCCCGATTTGAGACTTGCTCTGCAGGAGTTCCAGGAGGACAAACCTGAGCGTTGCCCCAGTGGAAAGTTGTATGTTCCTGACCAGTGGAAGAAGAGAGTGATGTCTGAAGTTCATTGCTCTGCATTGGCTGGTCATCCAGGTATTTTTGGTACTAGAGATCTGGTGAGTCGCTTTTTGGTGGCCCACCTTGTCTCATGATGTCAGGAATTTTGTGCAGTCCTGTGGGACTTGCTCCCGGTCTAAATCTTGTTCTCGCTCTAGTGGGTTGTTGATGCCTTTGCCAGTTCCCAGGAGGCCATGGACCCATATTTCAATGGATTTCATTTCTGATATGCCGGTCTCTCAAAGAATGACTGTTATTTGGGTGATTTGTGATAGGTTCTCTAAGATGGTTCATCTTGTACCACTCCCTAAGTTGCCATCTTCCTCTGAGTTGGTGCCTCTGTTTTTGCAACAGGTGGTTCGCTTGCACGGGATTCCTGAGAACATTGTATCTGACAGAGGAGTTCAATTTGTGTCTAAATTTTGGAGGACGTTCTGTTCCAAGTTGGGAATTCAGTTGTCCTTCTCCTCTGCTTTTCACCCTCAGACCAATGGACAGACAGAGAGAACAAACCAGACCTTGGAGTCGTATTTGAGATGTTTTATTTCCGCTGATCAGGATGATTGGGTTTCATTTTTGCCCTTGGCCGAATTTGCTTTAAATAATAGAGCTAGTTCTGCCACTTTGATGTCACCTTTTTTTTGTAACTTTGGTTTTCACCCTCGATTTTCTTCAGGGCAGGTGGAGCCTTCTGCCTGCCCAGGTGTTGACACTGTGGTGGAGAGAATGCACCAGATCTGGGACCAAGTGGTGGATAAAGTTATCTCTCTCCCAGGAAAAGGCCCAGCGGTTTTCCAATCGACATAGGACCATTGGTCCCCAGTTTAAGATTGGTGATATGGTGTGGTTATCATCAAAAAATATTGCTATGAAGGTGGCTTCTCCTAAGTTTAAGCCTAGATTTATTGGACCTTACAAGATTTTGGAGATTATTAATCCGGTCTCTTTTCATTTGGCTCTTCCTGTCACATTTAAGATCCATAATGTGTTCCAGAAGTCCTTGTTGAAGAGGTTTGTTGAGCCAGTTGTGCCTGAGGTGGCACCTCCGGACCCTGTATTGGTTGAAGGTAACTTGGAATAAGAGGTAGAGAAAATTCTGGATTCCCGTCTGGCTAGACGGAGACTCCAGTATTTGGTTAAGTGGAAGGGTTATGGTCAGGAGGATAATTCCTGGGTCTCTGCCTCTGATATTCATGCCAAAAGATTGGTGCGTGCCTTTCATCGGGCTCACCCTGATCGCCCTGGTAGCGTTGTTGAGGGTTCGGTGACCCCTCCTCAAGGGGGGGGTACTGTTGTGAGTTCATTTTCCCCTCCGTCACTGAGGCCTGGTGAACTCCCTATTCTAGTGAAGGAAGGTAGTGAGCCTGATTATCAGGCACCTGGGACTAATGAAGACGATTGGCTGAGTGGAGTCACTGACTGGATTTAAGGCAGCCTACGCCCTATCTGCCCTGCAGGTGATTTCTCTGTGGACTCTTGGACACCAGTCTGATTCCTGCTCTCCTAAAGCTAAGTTTTCTGTTTTGCCTTTTTGCATCTAAGATTTGTTTTTGTTTTTCTTGCTTTTTGGATTCTGCCACTCCCTGCTGGAGTGTGCAGTGTTCCTAGAGCTCTGTCTTCTGAAAGTACCTGAGTGCTGATTTAGTTTTTGAAGCTTAGTTGCTTCAGGGCCATTTTTATATCAGCTTGTTGGCTTTTGTCTCTGTTAGGGTTTTGGCAGATTGCAGACAGCAGCATTCCTATCCGTTCCTATCTAGGTAGTTGTTGGGCCCCGTCTTTGCTCAGCCTGTCTTTCTGTCTGTGTAAGTGTTTTCATCTTGCTTCACCGTCATTATATGTGGGGGGCTGCCTATTGCTTTGGGGTCTGCTCTGGGGCAGTTAGATTTCCCCTTTCCTTCTTTAGGCCTATGTATCTCTCCGGCTGTGATCGAGGGGTCTAGGTCATCGTAGGAACCCCCCACGGCTACTGCTAGTTGTGTTGATAGGTTCAGGGGTCTGCAATCTGATAGTTGCCAACTTCTCTGGTTTTCAGGACTAGCTAGCATTTCTGTTTTTGCCTCCTACGGTGACTCAATCATAACACGGGTCCCTGCATTCACCCATGTGACCTACCCTGGCCACCTTATATGGTCCGTAGCCACGCCCACCGGGTCACATGGCTATGACCTCATCACAGGTCCTTGAACCATTCTCACGCTCTTTACACTATCGTTCTTAACCCCACCCCAGGGTGGATTTGTAGGTAACTAGTCCCACCCATCTCCCCAGATACCTGGAGACTTCTCCCGGACACATTGAAACAGCACCTCAGCAGTATCACTGCTGATCAACACACACATAAGTCTCCATCTCAAGGCCACCCACCTTGAGATACACAACGGTCATTCCGTACTCTGCCATTCATCCTCTCTCCTAGGACATCCACACAGCGCCCCTAGCGGACACGGTGGTCACTACACCACAGTGGTCAGTACAAAGAACTGGCTCATGACATTCCTTCCAAAGACCATACTAAGGACCAGGGGGCACTTATTACGAGGTGAAGAAAGGTGATTCCGGCAGCTAAATAGGAAAGGGTTCTTTACAGTTAAAGCAGTCAGACTGTGGAATTCCCGACCACAAGAGGTACTAATGGCGCATACTATAACAGCTTTTATAAAAGGGCTGGATGATTTCCTCAATACAAATAATATTGTGGGTTATAGTTAAATTAGTGGCAAAATGTATAATTGATGGAGAAAAATTGAAATTGATGGTCGTTTTTCAACCTATGTAACCAAGATTCCTATAACGAGGCAGATGGAGACACAGTGCACGCTCTCTGGCCTGTGTCCGTCTTTTTAGTAGACCACAATGCTGTATAAAAGAAGCAGTTCCAGTGTGGAATAACAATGGTGGTTATTATTTTTACACGTTGTGCTCACATTGAGCTCTTTTTAACCCCTTTGAGATGAAGCCTGTTTTCACCTTAATGACCAGGCCGATTTTTACAATATTGACTACTGTCACTTTATGTGTTCATAACTCTGAAACGCTTCAATGGATCCTGGTGGTTCTGTTTTCTCGTGACATATTGTACTTTATGATAGTGGTAAAATTACTTCGATATGACTTTATTTGTGAAAAAAATGGAAATTTGGCAAAAGTTTTGAAAGTTTCACAATTTTCAAACTTTTAGTTTTTATGCCCTTAAATTAGAGTCATATCACACAAAATACTTAATAAATAATATTTCCCACATGTCTGCTTTACATCAGCAGTTTTGGAAACATAATTTTTTTTTTGTTAGAAAGTTAAAAGGGTTAAAAGTTGACCAGTGATTTCTCATTTTTACAACAAAATTTGCAAAACCATTTTTTTTTCAGGGACCACCACACACTTGAAGTGACTTTGAGGGGCCTATATGACTAGAAAATGCCTAAAAGTGACACCATTCTTAAAACTGCACCCCTCAAGGTACTCAAAACCACATTGAAGATGTTTATTAACCCTTCAGGTGCTTCACAGGAATTTTTGGAATGTTTAAAAAAAAATTAACATTTAACTTTTTTCACAAAAAATTTACTTCAGATCCAATTTGTTTTATTTTACTAAGGGTAGCAGGAGAAATTGGACCCCAAAAAGTTGTTGTGCAATTTGTCCTGAGTATGCTGATATCCCATCTTTTCAATGCAAAATTGGTTGGAATGTGAGATCGGATGCAATGTCGCATATGGAGAGCCCCTGATGTGCCTAAACAGTGGAAACCCCCCTCACAAGTGACACCATTTTGGAAACTAGACCCCCTAAGGAACTTATCTAGATGTGTAGTGAGCACTTTGAACCCCCAAGTGCTTCACAGAAGTTTATAACGTAGAGCCGTAAAAATAAAAAATCATATTTTTTTCACAAAAATGATCTTTTCGCCCCAATTTTTTTGTCCTGAGTATTCTGATATCCCATCTGTGGGGGTAAACCACTGTTTGGGTGCATGACAGAGCTCGGAAGGGAAGGAGCGCCATTTGACGATTCAATGCTAAATTGGCTGGAATTGAGATCAGACTCAATGTCAAGTTTGGAGAGCCGCTGATGTGCCTAAACAGTAGAAACCACCCAATTCTAACTCCAACCATAACCCCAACACACCCCTAACCCTAATCCCAACCCTAACCATAACCCTAACCACAAACCTAACCCTAACACACCCCTAACTCTAATCACAACCCTAACTCCAACCCTAACCCTAATTCCAATCTTAACCCTAATCCCAACCCTAACCTTAACTTTAGCCCCAACCCTAACTTTAGCCCCAACCCTAATGGGAAAATGGAAATACATTTTTTTATTTTATTATTTTTCCCTAACTAAGGGGGTGATAAAGGAGGGTTTGATTTACTATTTATAGTGGGTTTTTATGTTTGGCAGCTGTAACACACTAAAACACGCTTTTATTGCAAAAAAATAGTTTTTGCATCACCACATTTTGAGAGCTATAACTATAGTATTTTTCTGCTGATTGCGCTGTATGGTGGCTTCTTTTTTGCGGGACAAGATGACGTTTTCAGCGGTACCATTTTTTATTTACAGCCGTCTTTTTGATCGCGTTTTATTGCACTTTTTTCAGCGGTATGATGATAAAGCATTGTTTTTTGCCTCGTTTTTTATTCATTTTAATGGTGTTCACTGAAGGTGTTAACTAGTGGGACAGTTTTATAGAGTGGGTCTTTACAGACGTGGTGATACAAAATATGTGTACTTTTATTTTTTTTTTTTACATAAATAAATGGATTTACTGGAAAAATAGATTTTTTTCTTTATTAAGGGATTTTAAAAAAAAATATTTTTACACATTCTAATTTTTATTTTTAACTTTAAAACATTGTCCCAGGTTGGGACATCACTACATCATGTCAGATCAGCAATCTGACAGGCAGTGAAGGTGGCTTGCTGGCACCTGTTCTCAGCAGGCACTGAGAAGCCACCTCATTGCAGGACCCGCGGCCATCTTGGAGCAAGGGGTCTCCATGGAGATCACCGGAACAATGCGATCGCATTGTTCTCTATGCCGCTGTCAGTACTGACAGCGGCATCAGAGTGGTTAAATACTGTCACTTACAGCTGACCACCCGCATGCGATCGCCGCAGCGCTCAGCATGAGGCCGTGCAATTGTGCCGCCATACTAGTACTGCTTTTTACTGGAACGCAGTTCCCGCAGAGCAGTACTAGTATGGCGCATGTTGGGAAGGGGTTAAAAAACAAATTACACAGCAGCTATGTAGTTTATTCTGATAAATTCATATATAGTAAGGAAGCGCCTTTTTCATCCTTGCAGTAAATAGGCAGGGACCCAAAGTTCAACATAAAGGTCTTTATTTTCAAACTCACAAAATAAATCCAAAACTTTTATGCTCTGGTTCGCAGTCGGAACGTCCATATAAGTCCTTTGCCATGGGCGACTGCACCATCGTATCACTCATGGATGCGTAAGTGGCTTTGCTTTCTCTGGCTCTGGCCTGTGTTCAGTCTCACGGAGACCTGTCCTACACAGAGGTCCGGTTCTGGTGCTTGCAAACTTAAAACTGACACACCCAAACATTAACTGAAAGTTTAAATGGGAATCGTGGACATGGGCCAATCCCAAGACCTGGACTGGAGGGAGGGATCTGTCCCACTGCCATCCTGGCAATCATATCAAAGGAAAATAGCACCAAAAGAACCAAATACTAAAAAGATGTAAAGCTTTATTGAAAAAAACAGTTAAAAACATATATAAATTCAGGTAATAGGATAATGACAATGGTAAGCCAAGAAAGATGGAACCACAGCAATAACAGGTAACAAGCAGGCAGAGTACATAAAATATAAGATGCCCAAAAGTGCATGTGCATTGTGCAATTAGGTATACCCATGAATATAGTATAGGTGTTAGATGTATCAAGACTCAAGGGTACACAGAGAAGTGTAGAAAAGTCCAAAAAGGTTGTATGCCAAATTAGGGAAGTGTGCTGAGCAAGGAAAAATAAAGAGAGCAAATTATTGCCTGAAGGTTACCTGAAGGTTGCGGTTCCAACTGCCCCAACGCGCGTTTCGGCACAGTGCCTTCTTCCGGGGGAGTCCATTACCATCCTGCAGATCTCTCCAAATTTAAAAGCTCATGTCAGGTTTTCTTAACTCTGCCTTGGTCAAATAGTTTGACCAAATCCACCCTCTTTCATTTTGCATTGCAACCACAGCTGTGGCTGTAATTACAATGCACTCCAGCGGGTTTAGTAAGCTTCTATGCACATCCTTGGGGACACATAATGACCCTCGTATATGATACCCCTCACTGCCTCATAATATATAGTTAGCAGTCAGCATGAAATGACATGGCAAAGAGCTGCCCACATGGTTATTGAATATTATGAATGTGACAACTACGAAATAATCTATTTCCTCTCCCTAAGTGTCCTTCATGCGCTCTGACCGATTGGATGCATCCCCTGCTCCCTGTTTTCTATTTACTATAATTTACTAGTCTAGAATGATTTATGAACATTTACAGAGAACCTGCACATCTGGAAGGAGGAATAACAGTCTATTGGTAGGTGACACTCTACAAGATAAACCAGATCAAGACAGCCATATTTCGTGGTCCAAATATGAACCGTAATGGCTAAATTGACCAAGGGCATCCTGAACCTTATTATATTAATCTGAGTTTGAGTCGGGATAACTGGAAACAACCCAACATCGCAGTCCGTATACGGACTGCAAAACACTGATGTGTGAAATGTAGCTATGTCTATACACAGAATAACTCGGACATTGTCCTGACTTCAGTAAAGGAAGTACAAGGCATTATTAGCACTGCTAGCATGAGTGCACCCAGGATTATACTGTCTCAGAATATCAGCTCATTAGCAATGTGTCACAGATCTGTCAATTGTGAAACTGAGGTGTGTACATTGCTGCAATGCAGCCTAGTGAACGTCACACATGATGGAGTTCTGGCAGCGGTTCATCTTTGCATTACACTTCAGAAGCTGCTTCAAACCACTAACTACTCCTGAAGGGCTACAGGCAGCTCTTCTAAAGTGGACCTTAAAAATAGGATTATTGTTTGGGATCCACAACAACAGCGATGAATGAGCAGACAATGTGATGTTGACAGGCAGACCAACCACAAGGCACGCCATTGGGGGGATTCCAGCTAAACCGATACTTTGCAGCAGGTTATTTCACTCTTAGTACACTAGTAGTATGATGGACCCTTACAGGCATCTTTAGGTTGGGGACATCTTTGGACAGTTCTTATAGCTATAATTAGGATTAAGGAATAGTCCCCACAGGAACCCTTCTATTCACTAGAACGGAGCATTATTGTAAAAAGTCACTCTTTTTCCAGCAACTCCAGTTGCTAGTGTTCTTGAATGAGCACGAGTGGTGGAGTTGGGGTCAAGGATATTAAGGAGTCAGAGTGGGAGGATTGGCTTCCCAATTCAACAGCCCAGAGTTGAGCACTATGTAACACTACATTGCCTCATCATCAGGAATATTTGACGTGGGCCTGTCCAAATAACAAGGTAAGCTGGTCATAAGTGCATAGCTGTTTGTTTCTACCAAACCAGAAGCAAATATGTCCCAACCATGAGTCCCCTAACCCTGTAGCCAATCAGTGGCCTACACAGTTCAATTTTGGTCTTGCACAGTGGCAGCAATGGAACGGAAAGTAGAAGCCAGTAGTAAGAAAACCTTCTTTTTTCTTTTCTCCAGGCTGGTCTCATTGTGGAGTTTAAAAATACATCAGAAAAGCCCTTTAAAGGAGAATCTGTCAGTTTACCTGACATGTCTATGTTATAAGCTCACCTGGTAAGGTGGATCTCAAAGCTCTAGGTCAGGGTGAGCAACAAAAGCTGAAGGTGATGGCGAATCAGACAGGGCTTGCTGAATGGCGAGTGGATCAGGAAAGACCAGGATCATGGGATAAACTGGACGGCAGGCAGGCAAGCGGAGCAGGATACACCAGAAGACACAGAGCCAGGTGGGTAGATATATACAGGAAATTAAAAAGTATAATTAATCCAAGACTGGCTAATGGCATAGTTGCATGTTATCAGGAGACATATAATCAATGGCAGAGACATAGGCAATCAGCAAACAAAGAGCACACTGCAGGTAGAAATGATGGCATGAGAAAAACTATTGCAGCAAGCTGCGAGTGCATCCGATAATTGGATTACATGCACCCATAAAAGTCTATGGGTGCGCGTGAAACATTAGACTACACATATAGTAGATGTCATCCAAGCGCAGTCTGATTACCATGGACACAAAGACAATGGAAAAGATGGAGAAATTAAGTTTTCCATCTTTTCCGCACCTGTGATACGATTCTCTCATGCGAGAGAATCAGGTCACACTAAGGTGACACTCAGATCAAACTCCGACAGACTTTGATCCGAGTGACATTAGCATAATCGGCCCGATTGTCTCACATGAGAAAATTACCATTTAGTGCTACGTTCACGGTCAGTTGTTGGTTGTAGAGGTTGCTGTGTAAAACCTCACCAGACTGTGAGACAAAACGTGAAGCCACTCTATTGTCATGATCCCAGGGCAGATTTTGACCTGCACGTCAGGGGTTAATGTCTTGGGCTCAGTGCAGGCTTGACCTGCACGCCGGGGGTTAATTATTGTAGCCTCTCTTTGGCTCAAGGAGGGCTTCTTATTGCCCTGGGAGACTCCAATCACTGTCAGTTATACTTTTGCCTTTGGCCGAGTGTGGTGACCCCTGTGTGCCTGTGCCTTCTGATTGTCTTCTAGCTTGCTTATATGGTTCTGACCCGGTTCTGTCCCCTGTTGTGAGTTTGTCTCTTGATTCTGTACTGTTTATCTGCTTCTCTGGTTTCTGACGCATTGCCTATGTCCTGACTAGTCTCTGATTGCCCCTCTTGTACTTTGTTTCTATCTCCGTGTATGACTCATTGCTTACGTTCTGACTACTCTCTGCTTGTCCCTCTGGTACCACGCTGCCCACTCTGTGTATGACCCCCGTTTGTCTGATTTGAGGATCCCTGTAGTAGAATCCTGCACTTATCTCCAGCAACAGGATGCTAAGCCCCGCCCCCTGCAGTCACATGATCGTAGGTCCTTCACTGCTTTCTACCTTCAGTGACACAGGTCCTGTGAGCCTGGAGCACGCATCGTCACCACTGCTGCCCCGCTCCACGGGTATCTTTGGGCACAGGTTTGTACTCAGGATATGCGCACTGGCTCAGTGAGCAAGTGCAATGTGGTGTTCCTGACATTATAACTGACCTATGCCCAAAGATACCTGTGGAGCGGGGCACTGACTGTAGAAAGCAGTAAAGGACCCACGATCATGTGACTGCAGGGGGCTGGGATTAGCGTCCTGCTGTCACATGATCGTAGGGCCTTCACTTGGGTCCGATGTCAAGAAATTCATTTCTGCTTGTGAAGTTTGTGCCCGTTCTAAAAGCTCGCATAACCGGCCAGCAGGAGAACTCATACCGTTACCGGTTCCTGATAGGCCATGGACTTTATTACCGGTCTTCCACCATCCAGGGGCAATACCGTGATCTGGGTGGTGGTGGACAGGTTTTCGAAACAAGCCCATTTCATTCCCTTGGCAGCATTACCCTCAGCAGCAACATTGTCAAGGTTGTTTGTGCTGCATGTGGTCCGATTGCATGGGGTACCCCTGAATGTTGTGTCTGACAGAGGTGTGCAGTTTGTGGCCAAATTTTGGAGGGCATTCTGTAAGAAATTGGGCATCTCACTCTCCTTCTCCTCGGCATATCACCCGGAGAGTAATGGTCAGACGGAACGCACCAATCAATCCCTGGAACAGATTCTCAGGTGTCTGATCTCCACCAGACAGGAGGATTGGTGTGATGCGTTACCGTTTGCGCAGGAGGAATGCCTGGCTGCTTGTTCATTCAACTTGTAAAATTAGCAGTTTACCAGGAGCACGAAAAAAAACCTGGACTAGAGAAGAAAATGGCTGACTGCAGCTCCTAATGAGTGGTGGATGTGCTTGGCAGGAGAATCACTTAAAAGTGTGAGTGCATGTTACATTTTTAGACACGGAGGACTCAGACTACCTCCAATGAGAACAGAAGATTGGGTAAGCTGAATTCTGACATGCCCGATCTTCCTTTCCCACGACATCTACTGTCACTCTCATACACATTAGATCATTGGCAGGTTTAGTGAACATCATCTAATGTGTATGAGCATGTTTCATCTTCCAGTTACAATGGTATCTAATGTGCAGCCCCAGGCTCTTTCCAGATTTAGCTGAACTGCCGTTTTAGTAATACTGACCATTTTTAACTTCACTTGTTTTTCATAGCTCTTTTGCTAGTCTGGACTTTCTAAGGTAATTATCTACAACCTCCGTCTGTTTTGTCAGAATTCTGCTTGGACTACAACTTTTTCATTCTTTGCTTATTCCATGTGCTTTGATATGCTATCTGAACACCGCACACTGCCTACTTTCCACTAATCTAGGCCAAAGCTAGACAGTTCCTTTCAGGAAGCATAAATCATGCTTTCTAGGACCTTAGAGAAGCACTCTACCTCCCATCAACATTTGCATCCTCCTAATATGTTGCAGTCATCATATTATACAGCACTGTGTACTTACAATTGCTCATTTTGCCTTTCTACCCAGTAAATTATAGTTTTTTCTATACTCTATGTAGAAACAGGAAGTCTCTTTTCCCTGCAGAAATCATTCCCTCTTCATCTCCTGACCCAGCTGCTCCCTCTTCCCCCTGCCAGGGACGTTTGCATTGACTCATGCAGGGAAATTGACCTCCTGTTTCTACATAGAGCTTAGAAGGATTCAGCTAGTCAGTTTTTAATAACGTGATGTCATAGATCTAGAGTTAACTGGGTCGAAGGGCAAATTAGCTATTGTAAATCCACAGTCTTATATAATATAATGATTGCAATATAGTAAGAGAATAAAATGTTGATGGGTGTGCTTATTTAAAGGAAAGATTCACTATAAGAAAAACTGAGATCATTACATAGGATCCATCAGCTTGGTCTTTCCTTGATTCTCTAATGAGTGCCAGAAAAAATGTAATGGGAACCTGCGCTGCCCGAGAACTGTTGTCACAGCGCAGGTGCCGGCATACAACACAGGAGGAGGCGGCGGCACACAGGGGCGTGATGGATGGGAGGCGGCGCCCAGACGCAACACAGGGGCATGATGGACGGCTTGGAGGCGGCACACAGACGCAAGACAGGGGCATGATGGACGGCTGGGAGGCGGCACACAGACGCAAAACAGGGGCATGATGGATGGCTGGGAGGTGGCGCCCAGACACAACAGGGGCATGATGGATGGCTGGGAGGCGCCTGATACAGGGGGACACAACATACCTCTGACGCAATACAGGTATGGGGACCTATCTATAAAAGTTAATATTTCGGCATTACTAAGGGTCAGAAACCTAAGAGCCACCTTCACAGAGTGCAGCATTAGTGCTGCTGAAGGTGGCTCTTTTACTTAAAAACGCCCTGGGGAGACAGGTTCCCTTTAAGCAAAGTCTGACACTTTGGGCTCACTCACATGAGCATGTGGGTCGACCGCCAGGGCTGTGGGGTACTCGGTACCGGGCCGGTCTCTCAGAGGGGAATGTCACAGCAGCGGTGACCCGGTCCGTGGCCCTGGGCGCCCATGTAAAAGGGGGTTAAGGGTGATGGAATAAAGTTTATGAGTGAATGATTCATGACGCCACCTGTGGTGTTCGGCAATGAAGGTGTTACGCCGACGCTGCAGACAGATCCTCTGGGACAGAAGGTGGGGTGCAGCAATGATGGTGTAGTCCTCCACAGGCAGAGCTGTAGTCCCAGGGCAGAGTAGATGAAGAGGTTAGGTGTTGAGGAAGAGGGTGTAGTGTTTGGCACAGAGATGTAGCAGTGCTGGAGAGGTTGCAGGAAGAAGGCAAGGACACAATAGGGTGCAGTTTCTTTACCTTTACTTGGCAAATGCAGTCCAGGGTCCAGAATACAGATGGCACAGGAGCTGGCTAGCCTGGAAGCAACTTAGCAATCTCTCTAGGCAGATGGGTTGTGTAGTCTCCATCCTAGCGCTTAGTTTTAGGTACTTGCAGTACGGTGTTACTCTGAAGTTCCACTTGCTTATTCTCTTTAGAACTCCCTCGTATGGCAGACAGCTGTAGCCTTCCTTTTCTGGCTCACACGTCGCTGTTGTGCCTCCGAGTCTTATGTGGGAACGAGCATTTACAGCTTCCTATTCCTCCGGTTGCTGTTGAAGGAACATCAGTATCCATACAACCTTGGGAGACTGGGCTCCAGATCATGCGCTATAGCTGGGAATGAGCCTGAACTCTCTGCTCAATCTCCCAGCTCTTCTCCTCAAGTCCACACACGTTGCCCTCCTCACTCGAACTCCCAATTTTCCCTTCCTGGCCCCCAGAGAGCAGCTCTTCCCCCCAGTTTTGGGTTCAGAGCTCCCTCTGCTGGCCTGGAGTGGAAGCTGTATTGTGTGTTGTAGTTAACTGCCAGAGAGATCCTTTATTGCTTCCAAGCATGACATCACACTCCCTAGGAGGAAGTCAATGCCATTGTGGTGACCAAACTCTTGGAGGCGCCACATTCCCCCCCAGTGCAATTCAGTACTCCCGGACTGAAGAGAAACATGTAAACATATAAACAATTATAAATATAACAAGATTTCCAAAAAAAAAAAAAAAAATACAAAAACCAAAGCTCAAAAATAGTCCTAATGACAATTAGTCCAATGTCCATGGTCCAATTCCTGAACAATTAGTAAACTATATACAAGATAGTTTTGACCACACATAGTCCTGTGGTTCAGCTGTCCATTGAAACAAAATAAAATATCCAAAAAGTCTTACAGAGTCTCTGTAGGCACAAAACTTGAAACGTTGCATATTTACAGATCAACATTTACAAAACTTATCTATATGCGGAACCTTAGGGGTGGAATACCTTGGGTACTACAGACAGACCTACGTAGCACTGGTGTGGGTAAACTGGGTAGTAGCTGTCTACGAACTCTTAGACTCACTATGGGCATGACAGATTCACCACTGGCAGGGCAAAGGTTCTCTGGCTCCACTGCTGGTGTAACATCCGCTGCCTGAACTTCCTGATTTTCAGAGTTCTCTTGAGTCTCTGCTACTTCAGTTGCAGTAGGCTGGGGAAAGATTAGGACAGGGATTACAATGGCTTGATCCATTCTTGTCCAGTTTGCAGGAAATTCTCCAAATACAGTGCTGACCTTTTCTTCTTTTTCCTCTATGGGTTGAAGGTTGTTTTGTTCTTCCATCCTTTCCTTTAGCTGGTCAGGGCACAGTTTCAGATGATCTCTTGATACTGCTGATGAGGTTTCTCCTCCATCCTTACTGATAAGGCACACTTTGGTGTTGTCGAAGTTTGATGGTAAGATGGTGTAGGGTTCAGCTTCCCATTGGTCATCCAATTTATGCATCCTTCTTTTCCTCTTTAGGACTTGTTCTCCTGGTGACAAGGGAACTGCAGGTGCATGTTGATTGTAGTTCTTCTCTTGTTTTTGTCTTGCCTGCGCTAGACTCTTTTCTACGCACTCTTGTACTCTACGGTACTGTTGCCGTCACTCCGTATCCCAGTCAGCATCTGCTGATATCACCTCAGGTGTAAGGACTCCCATATCCAAATCAATAGGCAGCTTGCCAGGCCTCGCTCTGATTAGGTAGGCTGGAGTGCAGTTGGTGGAATTCACAGGAATGTGATTGTAGAGGTCGACCAGATCTGGCAACTTCTCTGGCCACAGATTCCTCTCTTCCAAAGGCAAGGTCTTTAGTAGATCGATCACCGCCTGATTCATCTTTTCACACATGCCATTGGTCTGTGGATGGTACGGTGTTGTCCTTATCTTCTTGCAACCGTACAAATTACAGAATTCCTGGAACACTTCTGCCTTAAAAGCTGGACCTTGATCTGTAAGCACTCGCTCGGGATATCCGTGTGGTCGACAAAAGTGCTGTTGGAATGCTCTGGCTGCTGTCCTGGCTGTTTGATCCTTGACAGGCACGACTACCAGGAATCTCGAGTAGTGGTCAACGATGGTAAGAGCATAAATGTAGCCTGAACGGCTTGGAACCAGCTTCACATGGTCCATGGCAACCAACTCAAGTGGCTGCTTGGTTATTATTGGCTGCAAAGGAGCTCGCTGGCTGTTATGGTCCTTCCTGCGCAGATTACATTGTCCACGCTCCTGGTACCAATTTTCAATAGCCTTCCTCATACCAGCCCAGTAGAATCTCTCCCGGAGCAAGGCCTCCAACTTCTTCCATCCGAAGTGTCCAGCTCCATTGTGGTATGCTTCCAAGACCATTGATGCCTCCCTCTTTGGGACTACTACTTGCCAGACCAACTCATGAGTGAGGGCATTGATATTCCTCCGGCACAGCTTTCCCTCATAGATGAACAGCCGGCCTCTTTCCTTCCACAACTGCTGGGTTTCTTCAGGAGCATCTGGATCTGGGCGTGAGTCAGCTTGTGACAGTAGCTCCTTTACCAGGCGGACTGCGGGGTCGCTATCCTGCATTTCTGCCCAGTCATGATGAGGCAATGGATTTAGGATGGCCTCTTTCACGATAGACTGTCTGTTTCTCACTCCTTGGGCACGTTGGGCCGCAATTGGCCGGTGGAAGGCAGGTAACTATTTCTTCGAGTGCCTCAGGGTCTTCTCCTGCATCTGGCAGATTGGGCATTCTGGACAGCGCATCAGCATTGGCATCCTTGTGCCCCGCTCGGTACTTGATGGTAAATTCATAGTTAGACAGCCAGGCCATCCATCGCTGCTCCAGTGCACCTAGTTTGGCAGTTTCCAAGTGAGTCAATGGGTTGTTGTCCGTGAAGATGGTAAACTTGGCTGAAGCTAGGTAATGCTTGAATCGTTCAGTCACAGCCCAGACTATGGCGAGGAACTCCAGTTTGAAGGAACTGTAGTTGTCAGGGTTCCTTTCAGTGGGACGAAGCTTCCTGCTGGCATAGGAAATCACTCTTTCTTTGCCATTCTGTACCTGTAACAGTACTGCTCCCAGTCCCACGTTGCTGGCATCAGTATACAACACAAATGGTTGGTCATAGTCTGGGTAGGCCAGAACTTCATCTCCTGTGAGAGCCATCTTCAGTCGAGTGAAGGACCTCTCCAGTTCCTCGTTCCATTCAAATGTAGGACTCTTCTTCCTGGCTTTCTTGGGCTGGCCCACCAGAAGATTTTGCATAAGCGTGGCTATCTCAGTGAAGCCTTTGATGAACCTTCGGTAGTAGCCTACCAACCCGAGGAATTGACGTACCTCATGGAGGTTGCTGGGCTTCTGCCAGTCCCGGATGACAGTGACTTTGTCAGGATCCGGTGCCACACCTTCTGCACTCACTACATGACCGAGGTACTGTACCTTGGGCTTCAGGAGGTGGCATTTGGAAGGCTTCACTTTCAGGCCAAAGTTGGACAAGGCTTCAAACACCTCAGCCAGGTGCTTCAGATGGTCTTCATAAGTCTTGGAGAAAACAATGACATCATCAAGGTATAACAGAACTGTCTCGAAGTTCTTGTGTCCAAGACAGCACTCCATTAGCCGTTGAAATGTCCCAGGGGCGGTGCAGAGCCCGAACGGCATGTAGTTGAACTCGCAGAGACCCATTGGGGTGGTAAACGCTGTTTTCTCCTTATCTGCCTCTACCACGGGAACCTGCCAATACCCGCTAGTGAGATCTAAGGTGGAAAAATAGTTAGCAGTTTTAAGTGCGGCTAATGACTCCTCAATTCCGGGTAATGGGTAGGCATCCTTATGTGTAATGCTGTTAATTTTTCTGTAATCAACACACATTCTCATGGTACCATCTTTCTTTTTCACTAAGACTATTGGAGCTGCCCAGGGGCTACAACTGTCTCTGATCACCCCAACCTCCTTCATTTCCCGCAACATACTTTTGGCACATTGATATTGTGTTGGGGGTATAGGCCGGTACCTTTCTTTAATGAGTGGATGATCTCCAGTGGGGATATGGTGTTGAACCCCTTTAGCCTTCCCAAAGTCTAGAGGGTGTTTACTGAATACCTGCTCATACTCCTGAGTCACTCGGTAAACCCCATTCTTTTGGTATGAAGGGATGGAGTCAGTTCCCACCTGCAGCTGCTGACACCACTCCTCCAGCTGCTTTACAGAGCCATTGTCCTCCACCTGGTCGGATGAGACCAAGGGCTCTGCTGCCCGTATTGCATTGTTACTGACAGTAAGCAGCTTAGCAACTGTGGCATACCGAGGTATTGCGGCCTCCTCCTCCCCACAATTCAAGAGGCATACAGGTACTCTCCCTTTGCGAACATCAACTACCCCTCTGGCTGTCAGGACAGTGGGCCGGCTATCAGAGTATACTGGCTCTACCAATGCTTGGTAATCTTTTCCTCTGAGGCCTATGGCTGGCCGACACCAAATTAACATTTCACATCTGGGGGGTATCGCAATGGGGAAAGAATCACTCACTCTAATGCTGCCAATTTCTCCGCCAGAGAGTTCTACCTGCTGTCTTTGCATCAGGGCCTTGATCTCCTTCTGCAGGACTCGTTGTTCACTGGAACCAGCACTCTCGGCTACCTGTTGCAACAAAACAATAACCTCGGCAAGACAATTTTCAATCACATTAGTACCAAGGGTCATCATTGGGTTACATTCTCGTCGATCAATGTCTACAACTATCAGACCTTGAGATTTTAACTCCACTCTCCCCACTTCAATGGTAATCTCTTTACATCCTACTTGCGGCAACGACTGACCATTGCTGGCAACTACTGTGAATTCATCACTTGGGCCACGGGTAAGTTCAGAGTCAGCCCAATACCGCTTGTAAAGGATATATGGCATAGTTGTCACCTGAGAGCCAGTATCCAGCAAAGCGTTCATGGGGATGCCGTCAATCACCACTGGGAGGACCGGTCGGCCTCCAACATACTTGGCTCGCCAGTTCTTTGGGCCTTTTGGTCCTACTCCTGGGGGTTGGCCCTCTGCCCCAGGGGTTGCTCGTTTAAATAACAAAACATTGCAATGTGGCCTGCCTTGTGGCAGTGACGACAGATGGGACGTCCGTCCGGGTCATAGCGATCGTTGTCTCTCCCTTGGCGTGGCGGGATCCTCTTCTTCCGTAGCCATGGGACATCCTCTGGACTGAAGGCCAGCTGGATCTTCTCCTTTGATGACACCTGCAGGGACTGCACAGTTTTGGCAAGTGCAGCCATATTTTTGGTCAGCTCTTGGACCTGAAGACGCAGTTTGGCAGATGGGTCTTTGTCCCGAGTCTGTGCATCAGCCTCCACAGGGCTGAGAGGGAAAAATGCTGCTTCTTGATGGTATGTGATCGCTGGGCGCCTAGGGGGCGCTGGACGGCTGACATTTGGGTCATGCAGCACTCGAATAGCCCTGTCTTTGAAGTCTGCAAAGTCTAGGTCAGGGTTTTGTAGGGCTATGATGCGCAGCTGTGCTCTGTCGGTACTGGATAAGAGGCCCACAATAAATTGCTCCTTTAACAGTCTGTCTCCATCTTTCACACTGTCTGGATCAATCTGCTTGATGGCTCGCAGCGCCTCCTGCAGGTTAAGAGCATAGTCCCGTACACTGTCCTGCACTCTTTGCTTACGCCCAAAGAATCTCACCTTTATTTCAGCTGCAGTACGAGTGTCAAAGGTGCTTCTTAGCTTAGACAGGATCTTTTTAGCAGTCTCTTTATCAGTGTCCTGCCAGGCTTTTATTTCCCTTTGCGCTGCACCAGTTAGCTGCCCAATAAGGATGTTCACTTTCTGGCTTTCAGACAGAGGATACACCTCAAACTGCACAGTCTCTTTAAATTCACTCAGGGTATGTCACTCCCCTGAGTACTGCGGTAGCCAGGCCCCTCTCGGTATATAGGACATGGACAGCGGCATTATGGGGACTGCTGCGGTGGGCGCTGATTCTTGCGGTGCTCTGGAGGCAGCGCTGGCTGCTGGATGCAGCGGCGCTATGGGAACCGCAGCTGCGCTGGGCCCTGCAGCTTGTGGCACTGTGGGGTTTGCAGTGGCGTCCGCTGCTGTGTCTGCTCTTGCTTCAGACATTCTCTTCCCCCCTAGTTAACGTTTGCCAGGCCCTGGGTTGCGCTGGCTTACCGTTACCTCTCCACCGGCTGGACGATCGGGGGACGCCGGGACTGCAGGCCTCGGCTTCTCACTTCTTGTGCTGGCCTCTTCCCGCGCAGCACTTCACTCTTCGCGCTTTTCGTCTGGCTCCGCCCACGACGGCCCGCCCCTTAGGCTTCCCGCGCGCGCCAATCACTGGGGTAATGGCGGCAATTGCGCAAACAGTCTATGGCACACAAGACCCGGGGACACCGGGCTCCGTTAATCCTGTTTGTGATGCCAAAATGGGTTGCCCGCCAGGGCTGTGGGGTACTCGGTACCGGGCCGGTCTCTCAGAGGGGAATGTCACAGCAGCGGTGACCCGGTCCGTGGCCCTGGGCGCCCATGTAAAAGGGGGTTAAGGGTGATGGAATAAAGTTTATGAGTGAATGATTTCTGAAGCCACCTGTGGTGTTCGGCAATGAAAGTGTTAAGCCGACGCTGCAGACAGATCCTCTGGGACAGAAGGTGGGGTGCAGCAATGATGGTGTAGCCCTCCACAGGCAGGGCTGTAGTCCCAGGGCAGTGTAGATGAAGAGGGTAGGTGTTGAGGAAGAGGGTGTAGTGTTTGGCACAAAGATGTAGCCGTGCTGGAGAGGTTGCAGGAAGAAGGCAAGGACACAATAGGGTGCAGTTTCTTTACCTTTACTTGGCAAATGCAGTCCAGGGTCCAGATTACAGATGGCACAGGAGCTGGCTAGCCTGGAAGCAACTTAGGAATCTCTCTAGGCAGATGGGTTGTGTAGTCTCCTTCCTAGCGCTTAGTTTTAGGTACTTGCAGTACGGTGTTACACTGAAGTTCCACGTGCTTATTCTGTTTAGAACTCCCTCGTATGGCAGACAGCTGTAGCCTTCCTTTTCTGGCTCACACGTCGCTGTTGTGCCTCCGAGTCTTATGTGGGAACAGAGCATTTACAGCTTCCTATTCCTCCGGTTGCTGTTGCAGGAACATCAGTATCAATACAACCTTGGGAGACCGGGCTCCAGATCATGCGCTATAGCTGGGAATGAGCCGGAACTCTCTGCTCAATCTCCCAGCTCTTCTCCTCACGTCCACACACATTGCCCTCCTCACACAAACTCCCAATTTTTCCTTCCTGGCCCTCAGAGAGCAGCTCTTCCCCCCAGTTTTGGGTTCAGAGCTCCCTCTGCTGGCCTGGAGTGAGTGGAAGCTGTGTTGTGTGTTGTAGTTAACTGCCAGAGAGATCCTTTATTGCTTCCAAGCATGATATCACACTCCCTAGGAGGAAGGCAATGCCATTGTGGTGACCATACTCCTGGGGGAGCCACACCTGTAACATGGTCAAGTGCTATCCAATGTTTTATCAGATAGTATTAGGCCTAAGGTTATACTATGGGGCAGTGCAGAGCTACAAATTTATTCTCATGCTGATTTGGTATAAGAAAACAATCACAGCATGCTGTGAATGGACCCGGAATTCAGATCACATAATAATAATAAATTTTATTTCTATAGCGCTGACATATTCCGCAGCACTTTACATTTCAGAGGGGATTTGTACAGACAATAGACATTACAGCATAACAATAGTCACATGGATTATAACAAATACCAAGAGGAATGAGGGTCCTGCTCGCAAGCTTACAGTCTGTGAGAAAAGAGGTAGACACGAAAGGTGGGTGGTAACAATTGCCCTGATTGTATGGACCAACCATAATGTTAAGTGTGTAACAGTACGGACACAGAGGGCTAATGGATGCATAAAGCATGTGGGAACATGATGCGGGGAACCTGGTTATGGTAAAACTTTTGGCTGTGCCACACAGGGATAGATTAGGTTAATGTGTTGAGGCGGTAGGCCAGTCTGAATAAATGCGTTTTCAGGGCACGCTTAAAATTGTGGGGATTGGGGACTAATCGTATTGACCTGGGAAGTGCATTCCAAAGAATTGGCGCAGCACGTGTAAAGTCTTGGAGACAGGAGTGGGAGGTTCTGATTATTGAGGATGCTAACCTCAGGTCATCAGCAGAACGGAGGGCGCGGGTAGGGTGGTATACTGAAACAAGGGAGGAGATGTAGGGTGGTGTTGAGGGCTTTTTGGGTGAGGGTAATAAGTTTATACTGAATTCTGGAGTGGATGGGTAGCCAGTGTAATGACTGGCACAAGGTAGAAGCATAGGTGTAACGATTGGATTACACTCATACAAATCTGTGGGTGTGTGTGAAACATCGAACTGCACACGGATGTCATCCGAGTGCAGTCTGACATCCACGGACACAGACAATGAAGAAATTAAGTTCTCAGTCTTCTCCAGGCCTGATACGATTCTCACATGCAAGAAAATAAGATCATGCTAAAATGACACTCAACTTAATCTCTGACAGAGTTTGATCCAAAAGTCATTTGCATAATTGGCCTGATTCTCTCACATGACAGAATCATGGCTCGTGTGACCCTGGCCTTAAAGGAGTAGTCCCATCTCCAAGATCCTATTCCAATATCTAGTAGGTGTAATAATAATAATATTACCACATACCTCCAATTAGAAATGTAGTATAGTTTTTCTGATTCGCTATGTCTCTTATGTGCAGGCACTGCAAGACTATAGTTATCCATGTATCCATGGTTATGACCACTAGCAAGTAGCTAACTGTCACTAGATCAGTGGTCGTAACCATGGATACATAAAGTCTTGCAATGCCTGCACATTTCCAATCGGAGGTATTTGCTAATATTACTACACCTTCTACATATTGGGATAGTATCTTGGAGATGGGATTACCCCTTTAAATGGAATCTGTCATGAGGTATTTGCTATGTAATCTGAGAGCAGCAAGAAGTAGTGGCAGTGACACTGATCAATGTACCACTTACTGGGCTGCTTGCCTCAATTTTAATACAATTACTATTTTATCTACAAGTTTTCTGAATGCTGAGCTCTGTAAAACCTTTCCTACACCACTGATTGGCAGCTTTCTGTGAACATATGCAGAAAGCTGCCAATCGGGCAATATTTCACAGAGCAAGAGGACTACATGACACAAGACAACCCTACATAAGTCCATGACAACCCCATCTAATAGACACAGATTAGATATTAGAAAAAACTTTTTGACAGGGTGATCAATGAGTGGAACAGGCTGCCACAAGAGGTGGTGAGTTCTCCTTCAATGGAAGTCTTCAGAGGGTAGAGAGACATTGTCTGGGATGATTTAGTGAATCCTGCTTTGAGCAGGGGCTTGAACCAGATGGCCCAGGAGGTCCCTTCCAACTCTACCATTCTATGATTCTATGATAGTACTACAGGACTGTCAGAATTTCCAGTCAATGACGCATCTTATGACACATCAATTATATTTTACATTTCTTATTTAACCCTTGATAACTCCTTTTAATAAAGCTGGAGAATGAGGAGAATCAACAAATGGCTGTGGGTCTGGCTTCTGAAAATCATCAGGGCAAAGGTAATATCACCACAAACATTTTTCTTTCACCTGGCTACACATTTACTCAGCCAAATGAATGGGCAACTGTTTAAATAACTGAAATAACTGGAGTCGCTCTTTGTTGGTAGTTGTTTGCTATGGCTAATGATTTAAAGACATTGAGTCCTTCTTTTTATGTGTAGATGTACTGTCCCCATTGTAAAATAAATACAATATCAACAATATTCTTGCATTTTTTTAAACAGTACATCAACCACAAAAGGTAAATTTATTCTCCAGGTGGTACCGGTTAAAACGATACCAATTAAGTTATTTGCACAAAACTTAAAGTAACGTCATTCTCCAACAAACAGAGGTGCTGAAATTGCTGGAACTGAGCTGCTGCGAGCGATGGGTATGCACCAAGCAGAGGTGCCGAAATTGCTGGAACTGAGCTGCTGCGAGCGATGGGTATGCACCAAGCAGAGGTGCCGAAATTGCTGGAACTGAGCTGCTGCGAGCGATGGGTATGCACCAAACAGAGGTGCCGAAATTGCTGGAACTGAGCTGTTGCGAGCGATGGGTATGCACCAAACAGAGGTGCCGAAATTGCTGGAACTGAGCTGTTGCGAGCGATGGGTATGCACCAAACAGAGGTGCCGAAATTGCTGGAACTGAGTTGCTGCGAGCGATGGGTATGCATCAAACAGAGGTGCCGAAATTGCTGGAACTGAGTTGCTGCGAGCGATGGGTATGCACCAAACAGGGGTGCCAAAATTCCTGGAACTGAGCTGCTGCGAGCGATGGGTATGCACCAAACAGAGGTGCCGAAATTGCTGGAACTGAGCTGTTGCGAGCGATGGGTATGCACCAAACAGAGGTGCCGAAATTGCTGGAACTGAGCTGTTGCGAGCGATGGGTATGCACCAAACAGAGGTGCCAAAATTGCTGGAACTGAGTTGCTGCGAGCGATGGGTATGCACCAAACAGGGGTGCCAAAATTCCTGGAACTGAGCTGCTGCGAGCGATGGGTATGCACCAAACAGAGGTCCCGAAATTGCTGGAACTGAGCTGCTGCGAGTGATGGGTATGAACCAAACAGAGGTGCCGAAATTGCTGGAACTGAGCTGCTGCGAGCGATGGGTATGCACCAAACAGAGGTGCTGAAATTGCTGGAACTGAGCTGCTGCGAGCGATGGGTATGCACCAAACAGATGCTGAAATTGCTGGAACTGAGCTGCTGCGAGCGATGGGTATGCACCAAATAGAGGTGTCGAAATTGCTGGAACTGAGCTGCTGCGAGTGATGAGTATGTACCAAACAGAGGCGCTGAACTTCCTGGAACTGAGCTGTTGCGAGCGATGGGTATGCACCAAACAGAGGTGCCGAAATTGCTGGAACGGAGCTGCTGCGAGCGATGGGTATGCACCAAACAGAGGTGCCGAAATTGCTGGAATGGAGCTGCTGCGAGCGATGGGTATGCACCAAGCAGAGGTGCCGAAATTGCTGGAACTGAGCTGCTGCGAGCGATGGGTATGCACCAAGCAGAGGTGCCGAAATTGCTGGAACTGAGCTGCTGCGAGCGATGGGTATGCACCAAACAGAGGTGCCGAAATTGCTGGAACTGAGCTGTTGCGAGCGATGGGTATGCACCAAACAGAGGTGCCGAAATTGCTGGAACTGAGCTGTTGCGAGCGATGGGTATGCACCAAACAGAGGTGCCGAAATTGCTGGAACTGAGTTGCTGCGAGCGATGGGTATGCATCAAACAGAGGTGCCGAAATTGCTGGAACTGAGTTGCTGCGAGCGATGGGTATGCACCAAACAGGGGTGCCAAAATTCCTGGAACTGAGCTGCTGCGAGCGATGGGTATGCACCAAACAGAGGTGCCGAAATTGCTGGAACTGAGCTGTTGCGAGCGATGGGTATGCACCAAACAGAGGTGCCGAAATTGCTGGAACTGAGCTGTTGCGAGCGATGGGTATGCACCAAACAGAGGTGCCAAAATTGCTGGAACTGAGTTGCTGCGAGCGATGGGTATGCACCAAACAGGGGTGCCAAAATTCCTGGAACTGAGCTGCTGCGAGCGATGGGTATGCACCAAACAGAGGTCCCGAAATTGCTGGAACTGAGCTGCTGCGAGTGATGGGTATGAACCAAACAGAGGTGCCGAAATTGCTGGAACTGAGCTGCTGCGAGCGATGGGTATGCACCAAACAGAGGTGCTGAAATTGCTGGAACTGAGCTGCTGCGAGCGATGGGTATGCACCAAACAGATGCTGAAATTGCTGGAACTGAGCTGCTGCGAGCGATGGGTATGCACCAAATAGAGGTGTCGAAATTGCTGGAACTGAGCTGCTGCGAGTGATGAGTATGTACCAAACAGAGGCGCTGAACTTCCTGGAACTGAGCTGTTGCGAGCGATGGGTATGCACCAAACAGAGGTGCCGAAATTGCTGGAACGGAGCTGCTGCGAGCGATGGGTATGCACCAAACAGAGGTGCCGAAATTGCTGGAATGGAGCTGCTGCGAGCAATGGGTATGCACCAAACAGGGGTGCCAAAATTCCTGGAACTGAGCTGCTGCGAGCGATGGGTATGCACCAAACAGAGGTGCCGAAATTGCTGGAACTGAGCTGCTGCGAGTGATGGGTATGCACCAAACAGAGGTGCTGAAATTGCTGGAACTGAGCTGCTGCGAGCGATGGGTATGCACCAAACAGAGTTGCCAAAAGTGCTGGAACTGAGCTGCTGCGAGTGATGGGTATGCACCAAACAGAGGTGCTGAAATTGCTGGAACTGAGCTGCTGCGAGCGATGGGTATGCACCAGAGTTGCCAAAAGTGCTGGAACTGAGCTGCTGCGAGTGATGGGTATGCACCAAACAGAGGTGCCGAAATTGCTGGAAATGAGCTGCTGCGAGTGATGGGTATGCACCAAACAGAGGTGCTGAAATTGCTGGAACTGAGCTGCTGCGAGCGATGGGTATGCACCAAACAGAGTTGCCAAAAGTGCTGGAACTGAGCTGCTGCGAGCGATGGGTATGCACCAAACAGAGTTGCGAAAAGTGCTGGAACTGAGCTGCTGCGAGCGATGGGTATGCACCAAACAGAGTTGCGAAAAGTGCTGGAACTGAGCTGCTGCGAGCGATGGGTATGCACTGGTTTTATTTTAATTGGGATCCTGAGCTGATGAAGCTGGGGTGGTCCAGTAGAGGACAAACCCTAATAATAGAAAGAAAATTGTGTTTCAGTTGGTCTTTACTAGACTAGAATCCCCTTTTATAGGTAAATGGAATTTTAATATCCTTTTTGAAATGTCATAGCAACATGTCAGCAGTTGTGATGGGTGGCGTCTGAGTGCTGTGCCCCTTTCGCTTCTGATTGGCTAAGCCAGCAGTGCCTGGATGCACAGAAAGGCTCCTTCTGCTTAACAGAAAGCTGCGCAGAACCAAGCAGAGCACAAGGGTCTGCTGCTGCCCTTTGGTTTTAGTAGTTGTTGGGGGTCTCAGCACCTGGATCCCTGCAGATCAATACTGCTGACACATCATTATAACAGATCACAAGTTTTTTTCTATGACAAGTACCCTTTAAAAGGAAACTTTTAACTGTCAGCTCTTGAAGCAAGGCGTATTAGAGGTGCCCTGTGACTGGCTGCTTCCTGCACACATTAAACACACTCAGGTCTCTTTCACACATCAGTATTTTTGATCAGTATTTCATCAGTATTTGTATGCCAAAACCAGGAATGTCTCCAAAATAAAGAACAGGAGTCAGTCGTTCAACTATATTTTTTTCTTGGTAAGTTCCATTCCTGGGTTTGGCATACAAACACTGATGCAAAATACTGACCAAATACTGACCTGTGAATGAGCCTTCACACACATGCTGGCAGCTCTGCAAACATTCCACCATCTAAACAATGAGAGAGGAAGTGACTCACCCTCCCACACAAAGGATGGCTTCTCAGGCTTTTTCTGTAAGTTTTCATGAACAGCACAGGGGCGAGTCCTGTGTTCACAACACTTCATCACAGCATTATGAAAGCATCTAGGAAGCAACAAGTAGAGGAGGAATAATGGGTTATTGAGGACATGCAGGAATACATTTTTACTAAAGATGCTAATTAGTGGCAATATAGTTAATACTTACAGTGAAAACTAGCTCCCATTAAAGCGAGAAATTACCATCTATAACAATATGCTACTTACAGCAATACATTTGCTTAAATGGGTTCTATCAGTAAGATCACCCCCCCAAAAAAATTGCACATATGCTAGTATGCAGGTTTTGGTCTTTGAAATGTAATACACCCACTGACACCTTTTAGATCTTCTATCTGTTGCTGCATTTCTGTTCATAAGTAAATGAGGCATTATGTGCTGTGGGCATGACAGCACACTTCCTTAGCCTTTGTCTCCCCTGGGTTATTTCCCAACCAGCAACCCCTCTTTCGCATGATTGAGCTCCCTCTCTGTGTGATGTCAGACGCCAAGAAAGGAAATAAGGAGCTATCAATCAAGTTACAGAGGGAGGGGCAGGCAGGGGAAACAACCAATGAAGGCGATGACTCCTTAAGATCTCTGTCAGGCTCAGAGCACTTAACATCTAATTTGCATATGAATAAAACCACTAATTACTCAAGAGTGCAGCAACAAATAGAAGATATAAAAGTTCTGATGGATTTACATATCAAAGAGCTTACTTGCCCAAGTGCTGTTTGAGGGGATGGATTGGTTTCATCTTAGTGACATATTTACTTTAAAATATTTACATGACAATAAGCGGCTGGTACCTTCAGTGGCAAATTTTCATTTCCCTGCAGCACAATACAGGGGAAACTAGATATGACACTCTTCTGACTGAAATCAATGGGCAGAGCATGTGATTGGTCCTTTGTAACTTGCTCTCCAAGCCAGCTAATGCCTTAATCAGACATCTATGATTTTCTGGTTCACAAAAATGGTCCTAGTGTCATAAGGGTTTTGATCCAAGTTTGGTCAGTGTTTCAGTTTTTACCATCAGTGATTCGGCAATGATTTTCATTGATTCGGCAATGATTTTCTACCTGTGGCAAAACATTTTTGTATGCCTGATCACAACAACACCATGGATATGAAATTACTGGTATTGAAAAGTAACTTCACATCCCAGAGAGACAGGAGAGTCTGGGAGTATAAATTTATGACGACCTTTGACACTCTCAGTGCTGGAATGAATTTGTCGCATGGATTTATGTCTTTTTACATCAATTAAGGAATTTGCTAAGACCTTGTGGGGGCATCACAACACATTAGGAGACCCCAATCAGAGGACAATAAAACATCCAGACTCCTTATCTATGAACTAGTCCAATATTTATGTTTCTCCGTATCCCATAATGATAATTCTGCTTAACGTCACTTGCCTTATCTATTGCATTTTTTCTGTGCTGTGTTGTGCATAAATATGTGACTCTTCAGATTTTGTATTAGTCTAGCCTGATGAAGAGACCTGAGTAGTCTCGAAAGCTTGCAATGTGGTACCATCTTTTCAGTTAGCCAATAAAAGGTATCAACCACTGAGAACTCTCAATTCTGAATATTTTTCTATCTACTGGCTAACACGGTACAAAGATATACATCTTTCCTGTATCATAAAGGATTTAGTGTACTTTTTGTTCTTGATCCATCAGAAATGGAACTGCTTTGTCTTTATCTTTCTTTTACCATTTTTTCCTTGTTTTTTTTTTCTTTTTAGTTTAGCATTAATAATATGAAAATCTTAATTAAAATAGTTTGAACAACAAAAAAAAGACAAATATGAACATGGCTCCATGGACTGTAATGTGTACGTGAACTATACATGAAAATCCCAGATGGCACACGTACTGACTTCACGGATGTCTGGATGAGGTCTAAATAGAGCTTTTCCAACAAAGGTTGGAACTACTTAATAGCATCATTTTTTTAACTAAGGGTCCAGGAGTTCAATTGTTTAATCCATCAGCAATTCAATTTTACTAATTTAGCAGAAGCTACAAAGTAGCTTGAACCGAAAGCTGGCCCAGTGTTGTGTAATACAGAAGTGGTCTGTGGTTAAGAGCCTCAGAATGTGCCCTCCTTCACTATCAATTGGTGAAAATCCAAGATGAGCCAGCTCTGCTCTTTTATATAGGTTTTAAGTGGAGAGACAGAAAATATGACAAGGTGTTGATGATCATTGATGAATTGTTCATAGATACCCCAAATCTACACCTCCATTCATCAATGAACATAACCATCTCTATTCATGGAGACCGCAGTCTTTTTTTTTCAAAGTATACCATAAAGTGTTCCCACTAGACATGGGTGTGATACAACCTATCTCTCTAAATTCTTGCATACAAATGAAGCTGTCTTTCTTTCCTGCTCTCATTTACATATAAAAGTGAGACTTGGAAAGTGCCATTGTTATGGGAAGGTCAAAAAAAACAGGTGTTTGCACAAGGCATGGGGAGAAAAAACAAACCATAATTAAATATCCAATGCACCTGGCGAGCCTTTTTTTAATGGCGAAACCATTTTAAGAACACAATCTTTTTTCCAGAAGTGGCTCCACCGTCATCTTTATAGAGATTACTTGGTGCTGCTGCTACCTTAAGGCCCCGTCACACACAGCGATCTCGCTAGCGAGATTGCTGATTTTGTGACACCACAGCGATCTCGCCAGCGAGATCGCTGTGTGTGACGGGGATTAGCAACCAGTCCCCCTGCCGGTTATCGCTGATCGTCCTCGATCGGCTTGGGCCATTTTTCGATCACTGGTCTCCCGCTGGCCAGCACGCATCGCTGGCCAGCCACGGCTCCTGGATACCAGATGTTTACATTAGAACCAGCGTGCTCGCTGGTCCTGATCGCTGGAGGGGCTGTCTAACGATGTCCCAGCGATCCCATCCATGTCGGATCGTTGGTGGGATGACTGGGACATCGTTATGTGTAACGGGGCCTTTATTCCCTTTCAAACCAACCATACACTTTTGAAAAATGCTAATTAAAAAGTGCCCTAAGCCTTCCCACATATTTCACCAGAGACCAATAAACCAAAACTACAGAGCAATGAGTGGGATTAAGGAGATAAGTACTACGATCCATATTATGATCAATGAGAGCTAATGGTGTACCTGATCTGCTCCTTGCACACACTGACCTATGTAAGGTTTTAATATTCCATTCCTTTTAAAATAAGTAATTAAAAGTTAATTTTTATGGTCTTTAGATAGGGATTTTTGTTGCCTTTTGGCAAATTCTCCTCGACCTTTCTGCAGCTTTCCACACTGTTGACCACCACATCCTACTCTCTAGGCTCCAGTCACTAGGCATTAAGGACACTGCCCTCTCCTGGTTCTCTTCCTATCTTTCTGACCGCTCCTTCAGTGTTTGGTTTGCTGGCTTCACTTCATCTCCTCTTCCTCTCACTGTTGGGGTACCTCAGGGCTCAGTCCTTGGCCCCCTTCTCTTCTCTCTACAGATTTGGCTTTCAGTACCATCCTTATGCTGATGACACAAAACTATACATGTCATACCCTGACCTTACCCCCGCTGTACTAAAGAACGCCAGTGACTGTCTGTCTGCAGTCTCTAACATCATGTCCGCTCTCTATCTGAAACTCAACCTTTCCAAAACTGGACTTCTACTCCCGCCTTCTACCAACCTCCCTAAATCTGACATTACCCTCTCCGTGGGTGGCACTATAATAACACCCCGGCAGCAGGCGCGCTGTCTGGGTGTTATGTTTGACACCAATCTCTCCTTCACCTCCCATATACAATCTCTTGCCTGCTCTTGCCACTTACACGTAAAGAACATCTCTAGAATCCGCCCTTTTCTCACCGTGGAACCAAAAAAAGCACTGTTGCCTTGATCCACTCCCGCCTGGACTACTGTAACGCTCTATTAATTGGCCTCCCAATCACTCGACTTTACCCTCTCCAGTCCATCCTTAATGCTGCAGCCAGGGTCATCCATCTGGCTAATCGGTACTCAGACACGTCCGCTCTTCCCAGTCGTTACACTGGCTGCCCATTCTTTATACAGTAGGATCCAATTCAAAGTACTTGTTCTCATCCACAAAGCTCTCCACGGTGTGGCACCCCATTATATCTCCTCCCTCATTTCTGTCTATCAGCCTGAAGCCGGTTTCACATGTCAGTGGCTCCCGTACATGTAGTGAGTTTCCTCACATACCGGAGACACTGACACACGTAGACACATTAAAATTCATGTGTCTCTGCACATGTCAGTGTGTTTGTCACGGTCATGCACGGCTGGACACAGCGCCCCTGTTAGGGCTGGCGGAACGCACCAAATTATAAAATAATAGTAGGTGCGTTCGCAGCCCGGGGTCCACCGTGCAGAGGTGGTACACTGCTGCTAAATAATGGAGGGAGAATCTAGTGGTGTGAAACCAGTCACACGTGGGTTATGTCACCCAATGTGAAAAGGGACGAACTCTGTTAATGCACAGAGCTGCACAACCGCTGAATGTAGATGCCGGAGCCTGTTAAGCTCACAGAGCCCGGCCAAAAGAGCGCACAGTGTACGGCCACAGAACTCTACCCCAAGGACACGGGGATAGAGTCCTTCTAGGCCCACTGAGCGTGCAGCATCGCTGCCGCGAACGCCGCTATAGACGCTGGCAATGAATCACGCGCACTGAGGCGTGCCGAGTCCCTGGTGAGGACAAATGCGACTCAACCACTGACCTACCTACGCCTAAGCCTGGGCGCTAGCAGGCTAGGCTGTACAACACATGCGTAGCAAGAGTAGGGGTTTCTTAATGAGTCATTCACCAGAGACAATCTTACGTGCATACATCACTCACTCCACATAGTCTGTAAATCCAGTCATATCCTAGCGCATGGCCGAGCGGCCATGCGAACCTTTTATAGCCGCGAGCGTCCGGGACCTGCCTGGCTTCTCGGATGGGCCAATCTGAACAGGAGCAGGACCTGAGCACGTGACCTTCGATCTCCAATGGGAGATCACTCCACGGGCATGCCCAGTGGCCCGACATGGAGAATCTCGCTGCTGAGCAGCATGTATTGCCATAGCTGTGCCAGAGGTGGCAGCAGCAAGCAAACCCACGGAGCTGGTCTGAGCAAAGCGGCTGGACTGACCAGTTTGCTGAGCAACCTCCTCTGTGGCTGGACAGGAATGGGAGACCGCTGGAAGTAAGGCTCGGGATTCTCGCTGTGCAGCGACAGAAATCCGACGCCTAACAGCCCCCAGCAGGGTGGATTTAGGTGACACGTGTGACACTGGATACACCACCTCCAGTTGGGCGAATTTAAATAATAACACTTGCAGCTGGATATGCCACCTCCAACAGGCAAATTTAGGTAATGCAAATCTGGAAACCCCGCCTCCAGTAAGGTGAATTTAAACAATAAGGGAAAAGCTGGGTAACAATGGTGGCCCTGCGATAGGGAATGGGGATGTGGAGACCTCCTGCACTCCCAAGTCAGTGTCTCTACACTCCTAGCGTTCCCTAGGCCGGTTCTGCACTGGGCGCCGCTCAGGATACCTTTAAACCTTAGCTCGCCCTCCACCTAAACCCGCACTAGTGAAGAGGACGGTGTGGAAACTAATCCCACCACTGCACTAAACACACATAAGGAAAAGAGACAAAACAGGCGAACACCGCTTTGCTCTGTTGCTTATGCTCCCAGCAATAGAGCCCACCACCTGCGTGCATCTTTTCCTCCGACCGGGTCCAACACCATAGTGCAATAATCCTAATGGCCACTGGGGGCAAAAACCAAACCTTGGCACACAGCCAAAGGAAAAAAAGGTTACTTTGTGCATTTAATCTGTCAATTTTTGATCGTTGGTGTCCCACTGGCCAGCATGCATTTTTGTGTTTGACGCCGACGAGCGACCTCGTTGGCGACTCAGAACTCAGGGACGCAGGGGGGAGTCGTCAGAATAGCTGCTGCGTGACAAGGTCCCAACGACCGCCGAGGTCGTTATACGGATCGCCGGATCGTTGCTGCGTTGCTGAGTAGATCTGTCGGACCGCTTACTAGCGACCATTTAGCGACATACCAGCGATCCTTACCAGGTAGTATCGTTGTTGGGATCGCTGGTGCGTCGTGTAGTGTAACGGTACCCTAAGTGTGCATGTGTAGCCCATTCACTATCCCCCACTCCCTCAAGATGGCTGGTCCATCATTGTAAATATATCACTGTAAATACACACCTGTACTTTGTATCTCACCTACCTCATTGTAGATTGTAAGCTCTCACGAGCAGGGTTGTTTAAAGCAAAATAAATCATTGTATTATTGTTAAAGTTGTTACTTTTGACTTGTGTTTGAAACTGTTAAACTGTAAAGCGCTGCAGAATATGTTGGCGCTATATAAATATAGATTATTATTATTATTTACATTCTGGGAAGCAACAGTATTTCTTTGAAAACATGGTCCTGTACAGTATACATGTGCGACTGGATGACAAACTGAAATTATGGGTGATAAGAATCTAATAGTAATTGAAATGGAAGATAAAGAGGTTCTCTGCTCAAATGTGACATCTCTCAGTGGGGACCTGAGAGGGTAAAATAACAGAAGCTATACTCACCCCTGAGGTCCACTCCCTGCACTCAGGAGCTCTAACATCTGTAAATTTAACTTTTGAGCAGGAAACCCCTGTATAAAAAAGCTCTAATCACTTCTGCTTAAAGGGAATCTGTCAGCAGGATTTCACACCCTAAACTATGTATATGCACATGTAGCTATTTCACAGACAAGTCCAGAAATACCTTTACATTAGTGATGTGTCGTTCGTGAACGATCCGATACAAAGAGCCGGCTCCCTGCTGTGAACGAAATGAGCCGGCTCTGCAGGGTGAACGAGCTGTTTTTTTTTTTTTCTCTGGCGCCTGGAAGCAGTGAAGCCTGACTGTGACTCATCTGGGGGGGAGGAGATGTGAATAAATGCACGTGAGTTAACCCTTCAGTCCCAAATATATCCTGCCAGTTCCTCCATGGCATATATGGTGTGAGACTATGTGTAAGAGGAGGGACGCACATTGTTTGTCATCATCATCATCTGCAATGACGTTACCTTTACGGTGGCTCAGTGGTTAGCGGGTCCTGGGTTCGAATCCCACCAAGGACAACATCTGCAAGGAGTTTGTATGTTCTCCCCGTGTTTGCGTGGGTTTCCTCCGGGCACTCCGGTTTCCTCCCACATTCCAAAGACATACTGATAGGGAATTTAGATTGTGAGCCCATCGGGGACAGTGATGATGATGTGTGCAAACTGTAAAGCGCTGCGGAATATGTTAGCGCTATATAAAAATAAAGATTATTATTATTAACATATTCCGCAGCGCTTCACAGTTTGCACACATTATCATCACTGTCCCCGATGAGGCTCACAATCTAAATTCCCTATCAGTATGTCTTTAAAGTGTGGGAGGAAACCGGAGTACCCGGAGGAAACCCACGCAAATACGGGGAGAACATACAAACTCCTTGCAGATGTTGTCCTTGGTGGGATTCGAACCCAGGACCCCAGCGCTGCAAGGCTGCAGTGCTAACCACTGAGCCACCGTGCTGCCCTATGCCCTATGTTAGCGCTATATAAAAATAAAGATTATTTATTTAGTCCCAAATAAAGATCCATTTTCCTGGCCCCTCATCCATGGCGTATACATACAGTATATGGTATGTGCAGGAGGAGTGGCTCAGCACATTGTTTGGTATATCATCTTCTCATAGTGATAAGCCAGGTTCACATTGCGTTTATGGCGCTGCGTTCAACGGGATCGTTACATAGCGGCACTAACGCTGTAACGGATGAGTTAACGCCCCCATTGGCCGCAATGCTACTAACGCATCCAAAATCGGCATGATGCGTTACTTCATGACGCACCCTGGAACGCGGTCTGCAGCATTTGTTGGGGGCGCCATGAAGTAACGCATCATGCCGATTTTGGATGCGTTAGTAGCATTGCGGCCAATGGGGGCGTTAACTCATCCGTTACAGTGTTAGTGCCGCTATGTAACGATCCCGTTGAACGCAGGGCCAGGAGGATTCAGGACAACACTACAGGGAGGAGGACAGACGACGCCAGTTGTTGCTGCTAACGGCTTACACTCACTTGTGAGACGCACGTGATTCTCGTGTAAGTCTCACGCATGAAAACCTGGCACTGCCACCAGCACTCGGACCGGAGCTTGTGGCTACATGTACTTCTATGCAGCCGCCCCCTCCGGTCCCAGTGCCGGCGGCAGTGCCAGGTTTCCATGCGTGAGACTCGCACAGGAATCGTCCAAGTCTCTCGCTAGTGAGTATGAGCCCTAAGGGTAGAAGGATCAACTTTATTCTCATTTGCATAAGGAAAGACTTGAAGCAATGGGATGAAACTGAATGGGAGGAGACACAGATTAGATATTAGAAAAAACTTTTTCACAGTTAGAGTGATCAATGAGTGGAACAGGCTGCCACGAGAGGTGGTGAGTTCTCCTTCAATGGAAGTCTTCAAACAGAGGCTGGACAGACATCTGACTGGGATGATTTAGCGAATCCTGCTTTGAGCAGGGGGTTGGACCAGACGGCCCAGGAGATCCCTTCCAACTCTACCATTCTATGAAGTAATATAAAGTGATTTAGGTAAAACCTGTGGAGAGATCTAAGTCCAGCCTCAATCATTATATAGGGTAAGCTGGTTTCACACTTGCATATTTTGCAATCCGTGTGAAAATGGCTGCACACGGATTCGTTGTCATCTCCATTGACTTTCAGGGGTGACGGATGGGACTTGCGTGTGCATCCAGATGTCACCGTTTTCCCACAGATCCGCATGTCTGCATATTTTATCAGATGCACAAAAACGCAACTTGTTGCAGTTCTGTGTCATCTGAAAAACACGCAGGCACAGGGAGACGCACGGATCCGCGGCTACACGTCTGGAATTAACAAGGAGCTCTATGGAGCACAGATCCAGGACAACATATATAATATAATGTAACCCCCCATAGAATATAATGCAGTCCCCCCCATATAGTATAATGCAGCCCCTCCATAGAATATATGGCAACCCCCTCATAGGATATAATGCAGCCCCTTATATAGTATAATGTAGCCCCTCCATAGAATATAATGCAGCCCCCATAGAATTTAATAAATATAATACAGCCCCCCTATAGAATATAATGTAGCCCCAAATAGAATATAATACAGCCCACCTCCCCATAGAATATAATGTAGCCCCCCCCATATTATATAACACAGCCTCCCCTTATAGAATAAAATGTAAAATGTACCCCATGGTATATAACACAGCCAGCCGCATAGTGTATAGCCCAGCAACACATGGTATAAAACCCACCATGGTATATAGCCCACTATGGTATAATACAGCCCAGCATGGTATATGGCCCCCCCAGAATGGTATAATACAACCCAGCATGGTATAATACAGCCCCGCATGGTATATAGCCCCCCAGCATGGTACAATACAGCCCAGCATGGTATATAGCTCCCCCAGCATGGTACAATACAGCCCAGCATGGTATATAGCCCCCCAGCATGGTATAATACAGCCCAGCATGGTATATAGCCCCCCAGCATGGTACAATACAGCCCAGCATGGTATATAGCCCCCCAGCATGGTATAATACAGCCCAGCATGGTATATAGCCCCCCCAGCATGGTATAATACAGCCCAGCATGGTATAATACAGCCCAGCATGGTATATAGCCCCTCCAGCACGGTATAATACAGCCCAGCATGGTATATAGCCCCCAGCATGGTATAATACAGCCCAGCATGGTATATAACCCCCCCAGCATGGTATAATACAGCACAGCTTGGTATATAGCCCCCCAGCATGGTATAATACAGCCCAGCATGGTGTATAGCCCCCCCCGCATGGTATAATACAGCCCAGCATGGTATATAGCCCCCCAGCATGGTATAATACAGCCCAGAATGGTATATAGCCCCCCCAGCATGGTATAATACATCCCAGCATGGTATATAGCCCCCTAGCATGGTATAATACAGCCCAGCATGGTATATAGCCCTCCAGCATGGTATAATACAGCCCAGCATGGTATATAGCCCCCCCAGCATGGTATAATACAGCCCAGCATGGTATATAGCCCCCCAGCATGGTATAGTACAGCCCAGCATGGTATATAGCCCCCAGCATGGTATAATACAGCCCAGCATGGTATATAGCCCCCCCAGCATGGTATAATACAGCCCAGCATGGTATATAGCCCCCCAGCATGGTATAATACAGCCCAGCATGGTATGATACAGCCCAGCATGGTATATAGCCCCCCCCCCAGCATGGTATAATACAGCACAGCTTGGTATATAGCCCCCAGCATGGTATATAGCCCCCCCAGCATGGTATGATACAGCCCAGCATGGTATATAGCCCCCCAGCATGGTATAATACAGCCCAGCATGGTATATAGCCCCCCAGCATGGTATAATACAGCCCAGCATGGTATATAGCCCCCCTAGCATGGTATAATACAGCCCAGCATGGTATATAGCCCCCCCAGCATAGTATAATACAGCCCAGCATGGTATATAGCCCCCCAGCATGGTAAAATACAGCCCAGCATGGTATATAGCCCCCCAGCATGGTATAATACAGCCCAGCATGGTACATAGTCCCTCAGCATGGTATAATACAGCCCAGCATGGTATATAGCCCCCCCCAGCATGGTATATAGCCCCCCCAGCATGGTATGATACAGCCCACTAGTGTTTTGGTACGGTGCGTTGTGATGTGTAGCAATCCTGATGCATCCTGATCCAGATTAGATCCCTATACTTAACATAGGGACGCACGGACCTGCGTTTGCATCAGGATCAGGATGCATCAGGTGCACCAACACATATCACAGCACTTACTAATTCACAAAGGACATTAACAAAAAATGCCACAATACATGTTAAGACTACAACCGAGGAGGAGCCGGGGCCTGACCACAAGAGCTGACAATCTGAGGAAGCAGCAATGCTGAATAACAGTCTACACTGCGTCACACAGGGGGAGAATGAGGCCCTCACTTCACAGGCAAAGACCTAGAACGATGACTGTGGAAAACGGATTTCTATTTCAAAAAAGAGCCGTATAAAGAGCTAAAAGAGCCGGCTCTTTATGGTGAGCGGAGCTAATCACCAAAAAGAGCCGAACTTCCCATCACTACTTTACATGGTCAGTCCACTCCTCCATTACAGAGAAATCAGTGTTTGAATTGAAATGAAGATTTGACGCCTCTGTCACTCCAGCTCTATTCCCTGGTCAGCGCTGCCGCCTCCTACTGCTGCTGCTTAACTGACAGCTCCTTTGCCAGTATTCACACAGCATAAAGGATAGCAATAACATCAGTCAGACTGGTATTTTTCACAGAAAGATTGTGTGATTATTATTTTGCCCTGTAATTAAAGTGATTCTCTGGGCATAAAGTATAGATGAACTACCTACAATATGAGATCAGTTGAGGAGGGTCGACATAAGGCCCCCACTGATCTATTTGGAGCCACATGTAACCATTAAACAGCTCTGTTCAATGTGCAGATTACATGCGTTTTTGATGCGTTTCAGCCTCTATATATGCATGTGCAATTTATACCTATGGATTTTCCACATCTAATGACAGTCTATGGACAAAAATTGCACCGAGAATCCAGCGTATCCGCAAGAGAAATTGACACGAAGTAGACATGAAACACGCACGGAGAGTAAAAAAAGCACAGTAGGCAGATTACTATATATTCCATCCCCTTTACTGGAACTGTAGGACGCTGCGCTTTTGATGCAATGAAAATACACAGTGTCAAAAACTCACCAAGAACTCTTCATGGCATCATGTGCACACAGCCTAAGGGAACCTAGCAGCTGACACATGCTGTCCGAAAGATGGCAGCGGGGAGAAGCCACCGGATACCCACCTGTCCGACTAGTCTCCTGTGCAGCTAGGTCCCCTATTAAATCATGTTTTTCTCTGAAACGCTGCAGTATTTCAGTTATATGGCTGATTTACATGCGGCCTGTGGATGGAGCAACATAGATCAGCTCTCAGGGGGAACCCGTCACTTCCAGAAACGCGATTTACCTGTAGATAGAGTGCTAATCTGCAGGCCTCTCCTGAGCCTTTCTTTCTCTCTCCTGTCTCTTTTTCTCTCTCCTGTCCCTTCTCTCTCTCCTGTCTTTCTTTTACTCTCTTCTCTCCCTCCTGTCTTTCTTCTCTCCTTTCTTTTTCTCTCTTCTCTCCCTCCTGTCTTTCTTCTCTCCTGTCTCTTTTTCCCTCTCCTGTCTTTCTTCTTCTCTCCTGTCTCTTTTGCTTGTCTCTTCTTCTCTCTCGTCTCTTCTCTCTATCCTGTCTTTCTTCTTTCTCCTCTTTCTTCTCTCCAGTCTCTTCTTCTCTCTGTCTCTTCTACCTCCTGTCTTGCTTTTTCTCTCCCTCCTCTTTCTTCTCTCTTCTTTTTCTCTCCTGTCTCTTCCTCTCTCTCCTGTTTCTTCTTTCTCCAGTCTTTCTTTTTCTATCCCTCCTCTTTCTTCTTCTCTCCTGTCTCTTCTTCTCTCTCCTTTCTTTTTCTCTCCCTCTTCTCTTTCTTCTCTCTCCTGTCTCTTCTCTTTCTTTTTCTCTCCCTCCTCTTCTCTCTCGTTTCTTTTTCTCTCAAGCCTCTTTCTTCCTTTCTTTGTCTCTTTCTCTCTCCCTACTGTCTTTTTCTCTTTCTGAAAACTAATATAGGACATCTGCAGGAACCTAATCTCACCTACACTGGCCTTGAGCATTTCTCCCCTCTCCTACCTCCAGCGCTGACAGACTACTTAAGGGCTATCCTCTTCTATCTCAATCCTTACCTAGCCCCCGGATCAGTGATACTGGTTGGATCTGTGGCTGCCACCGCTGAGACCCCACCGATCAGCAGCCAGTAACATGGTGCAGTGGGTTGTGCCCAGACGGACGCCTGTAATGGACGCCATATCCGGCACATCTCCGTACGCTCTGGGTGCCATGCTGATGCCACAGAATATTGTACTCTACTGTTTTTCTATTTTATAGGGTTTATTGATGTATGCCCATATAGTAACAATGGTAACAATCCTGATAAGGCCTGTTTCACACATCCGTCTTTCAGATCAGTTGTTAACCGCCAAAATGGCGGAAAACGGATCTGTCGGCGGACTGACAAGAACGTGTGGCACCGGACCGTTGTTCAGACGGATCCGGCGAAGGCTGAATTTTAAAGGAACCCGTGCCCGGAAAAAAGGAGAGGGAGAGAGATAGGGGGAGAGAGAGAGAGAGAGGGAGAGAGTGGGAGAGAGAGGGGGAGAGAGTGGGAGAGGGAGAGAGAGAGAGGGGGAATTTTTTTTATCAGCCGCCATAACTGGATTTAGGGTTAATTCTTCCGGGCATGCGCAGTGTACAAATGCGGATCCGGCCACCAAAAAAATGTTTGTCTGTCCTGTCCGCGGACGCCAAAATTTTGGTGGATCCTTTAAAAAACGGATCCGCCGATAATGCAAGTCAATGGGAAGAAAAACGGATCCGCCAAGAAAAATGGCAGATCCGTTTTTTTTTTTGCAAAACGGCGGATTTTGACTGATGGAGAAAAACGGAAGTGTGAAAGAGGCCTAAGCAGTTTACACTTTCCAGCATCATCCCGTCCTTACTATATAGCATTACCCAAGAAGTGGGAATAAGTCCCTGCACACACGTCAGTGCTAAGTCCACCATTCTCCTGCACTTTCCTCACAGCCTCTCACCACATACACGAGCGTTTAGTTTCCGTTAGCACACGTGGCGCCCCCTATAATGTCTGGACATAGTGAGGCGGTGCTGGTGACGGCAGTGCACGGGCTTCAGGCGGCCGCCTCAGTACAGGCCTCCATGCTCGCACACACGCAGCGTCCCCACGGCCTTTCACCCTCACAAAGTCCTCAATGAACTTGGCCACATTTCCCTGTTGTCACATACGGGCACTCGCCGTCCAATCAGATAAACCGAAGCCTCCTAGCCCCGTGTTCAAACTCTACTGCGAGGGCCAATCAGCAGCGACCCGGTCTGCTCAGTTCTTCCGGACCAATCAGCGAAAGGCATGACTGTCTCTGCGCTCGTCAACACAAGAGGCCAGCCAATCAACACGACCCAAAACATCAAAAAGGGCGAGTACAACACTGGCTTAGTGAATTCCACCAATCATCAAGCGGGGACAGCCAAAACAAGCATATCAGCCAATAGCCGGCCGAGTGACTGAGTGAAGCGATGCGGAGTGATAGGTCTTTCTTCCAATGAGCATACACGGTTTATCGAGTGGCCCCACCCTACGGTGGGTGACGCGCCGGGTCCTGTGGTTAAGGACATAACGAGGCTGCCGGGCGGGGAGTGCGGAGTGGGCCCGAGATGTCGATGAACATGGAGGAATTGCGGCATCAGGTCATGATTAATCAGTTCGTGCTGGCTGCAGGGTGCGCGGCGGACCAGGCAAAGCAGCTACTGCAGGCGACAAACTGGCAGTTTGAGGTGAGACGGCTCACACCATGTTTATACACACGCGCAGTGTACACAGCAGCACGCCGTGCACGCCAGGGCCTCGCTGGGAGCCGCACACGGTTGCTATTGACTACCTGATCTCCTGAGGTATCCGTTGGGCCTGTTCACATACATGTGAATCCCATTTGTCGCACAGTCTATAGTTTGCAGGCAGAGACAGTCCTGCTGAGTGCTACCACCCACAGCCCATGGCCCAGTATTGCTATTCCCACACTGCCATAACAGCCCAGGCCAACGTGGGTGCGATCGTACAGCCCAGGCGGCGAGGCCGGCGTGGGTACGAGCCCACCGCCCAGGCGGCGAGGCCGGCGTGGGTACGAGCCCACCGCCCAGGCGGCGAGGCCGGCGTGGGTACGAGCCCACCGCCCAGGCGGCGAGGCCGGCGTGGGTACGAGCCCACCGCCCAGGCGGCGAGGCCGGCGTGGGTACGAGCCCACCGCCCAGGCGGCGAGGCCGGCGTGGGTACGAGCCCACCGCCCAGGCGGCGAGGCCGGCGTGGGTACGAGCCCACCGCCCAGGCGGCGAGGCCGGCGTGGGTACGAGCCCACCGCCCAGGCGGCGAGGCCGGCGTGGGTACGAGCCCACCGCCCAGGCGGCGAGGCCGGCGTGGGTACGAGCCCACCGCCCAGGCGGCGAGGCCGGCGTGGGTACGAGCCCACCGCCCAGGCGGCGAGGCCGGCGTGGGTACGGTCGTGCAGCCCAGGCGGCGCGAGGCCGGCGTGGGTGCGGTCGTGCAGCCCAGGCGGCGCGAGGCCGGCGTGGGTGCGGTCGTGCAGCCCAGGCGGCGCGAGGCCGGCGTGGGTGCGGTCGTGCAGCCCAGGCGGCGCGAGGCCGGCGTGGGTGCGGTCGTGCAGCCCAGGCGGCGCGAGGCCGGCGTGGGTGCGGTCGTGCAGCCCAGGCGGCGCGAGGCCGGCGTGGGTGCGGTCGTGCAGCCCAGGCGGCGCGAGGCCGAGCTTTTCTTACTCTGTAGGATCACCCCTGGTATTGGGGACCGCTGTATAGCAGCACCTTAATATTCTATTCTGGGAGTATGAACAGTGTACAGGTCACTGTACAGAAGCCTGTATTCTGCAAAGCAGAGACCCCAAAATCCGCACATCCTACACCCCTCCTTATATATGAATGTCAGGATTGCCAATAGACATCCATTGTGGGATTGCTTTTCATGCAGTGACCTAATATGCAACAGTCATTTGATTCTTAAAGTGAACCTACCCTTTAAAATGATTAGGCCAGTAGTTGGGTAAGTTGGCTCTCTAGAAAAGGGATCTGCAAACCTTTGACACTTCGCTCCTGTTGCTTGTCGGGAATGCTGGGTGGTGTAGTTGTGGAGTGTTGGCTGCTGAACCCTGTTCTAGAGATTTCTAGGGGTGACGGTCATCCTTGGAGGAACAGCATGGGCCTACACAAATTCTACAGACTGTATGGAGAAATGTTGCTCTGTTGGGAGTCTATTCCTTTTCTATGCCGCCTGTGTACTGCGGCCTGTGGTGCACGGCTGCTTCTACTGCGTTCTCAGGCCGTGGTCTTGTTTACTGTACACAATAGGAGAAGTGCTGGTGGAAGACATGGTGGAGCATTTAATGTTTACTCTTACAACAGTAAAATCTACAAGGCTGTCTATAAATCCAGTAATTGGATATAACAATACCCTGTCATGTCATTGTGATCAGTGGTCCGTAGGCTGGCAGTTGGGTCTATGGGAATATGCATATCGCACGGTATACGTGCCGGACCCCTGTATGGGCCCGTTCTACTCTGGACATCTCTCCTTGTGTATTGCTGGAGAGGTTTGTTGGGTTGCCAGACAGGTTTTTAAGCAAAACATAGCAACTAAACCATTCACCAAAATCCTATAGAAGGGGGGGGTTGGTGACAGAAAAACCATGTGACCACTGGATCTATTTATAAGCACGGTAATTGTATCCATCATATAGCCTTGCCTGCGCTCTGTGCCCAGAATATAACTACCCTGGACAACTGTCAGGAGATGGTTTATGGCAGTGGGATCTGGAATATGGGTTATTGCACATGGCTACTGAGGGGTTAAATGAAATGGAAATAGAATAACAGTAAATGGGGTAATCAAAATAATCACATGAGATTGTGTGTGTGTATATAACATATATAAATACACACACGATATTGGTTATAAAAGATATATTTGTTTTGCCAATGTTGGTCCGCTATATGTACGTGCAAATTATATTTTGGTTTATTTTGATATATTTGCCGTTAAGCGGAATACCCTCTCTTGTCCCTGTTTTTGTACATACTAGATACGGTAATCTTCACGAATAATATAAATGGCCACACACCAGGTGTTAGTTTTCTGTGGTTCCGATGCGCAGTGCTGCTATATATTACTATGCCATGTGCTGAGGACGGGGAAGCTTTCTTGTTAATGATAGTAACATACATCTATGTAGACCAATCTAGAACACACAAATTAGGGTTTATTATATGTGATATACAGGAACCATTTTCCCATTCTATCTTTGGCTTGATTTACTATAAATGATGAATATCTTTCTCGGGAAATGCTGAAGTCATTGTGAACCTGTCAGCATTGAGGATTTTTTTGACAATTGTTTATTTCTGATTTCCCAATTTGAGGCTTTAGGAATCTATAGGATAGCCGTGCATTGTGCAGACCTGATGGGTATGTCGCAGGATCGTGCTCATTCAGATTCGTTGCTCCCTTTTTTGTTATCTTTGTTTGATAAACATTACTGAATTGCTTCAAGACCTTTTAGCTTTCCTATAGAATACTGTGTTTTGTTTTGTTTTTTGTTGTTGTGTTCCACACTTGCACTTGATAAAAGTCCCATATATAGAATATATTGCCATTGCTGCTTTCTTGTGAATTCCGCAGTGTGACTCTTGGGTGGTGAAAGGGTTAACCCTCATTGTTGTTGTCAGTGGTGTCTCCGCCTCGTTCTGCTGAACACAGGCATATATACTGGTGTGTGTATATATTTAGGCACAGCTACCTTGTTGGATTTCCTTTGTGTGCCCGCACAATTAGGGGGTGCGATGTGTATTGTGGTGTTAGGGGAGTATGTGAGGGTCATTGTTTACAATGATACATGGAGTAGAAGGGGGCAGGGCGGCTTTCCTTCCTCTGTGCGTTCTGCATATGTTGCATAACAAGCACTCGCTGTGTGCCAGACAAATGTATTATTTTTATCCATACAGTTGACATATACTATTACTACATGTCCATGGGGATAAGAACTGTTCTCTTGCGCTGTCATGGCACACCTTGTATGTTTGTTTACACACAGTGTGTGCACACTTCCCGTCGGCAGCTTTGTGTTGTCTGCTATCCTGACTGAGGATTACACACCACTGCACAACAGTGTACATTGGGGACAAAGGGCTCCCATTTAGTGTTACCCCGATCAATGTGTGAATACATACCTGGCGCTTCTCTATTGTCTTGCGGCTGCTGTAGTAGATTTTCCTGTGATCAGCATGCTGTGAATGCCTCCCACAATGTAATTTGCAGCACTGCAATACCTGAAAAGTAAGTCGCCTGCCAGTCCTAAATCGCAAAATGAAGCTTTGCTTTTTTTTTTTTAGTACATGCAGTAATTGTTTTTAACTTTTTGGATAAAAATAGCTTTGTGTGTACCTGGGGGGGGGGGGGGGAAACTATCTAATGTGTATTAGTGCCAAGCTTCCCTTCCTAATGACTGCCATCATTATTTTGTCGGAGGTGTTTGAACGCTCCCTTCCTGTTTCTCATGCCGGGGGAGTGATGTCATTGCCATCCACAAGACAAATCTGGGTTAATGTTCCTTCCACAGTGTTGTGTTTGCTGACCTGTCATCCTACCTCCTATATGTGCACACGGAGCTGGCCTTTGTATTGTACATACATGCAATTCAGGGGATACATGCCTCAGTTTTAGTGGGTTGTGTATTTGGCTTATGGCATATTTATTTCCACGTGTTGGGTGACCACCCTTTGCTACATAAAGGGTCTAATGCAAGTTTTTTTTCTCTGTTTTAGACTGCTCTCAGTACCTTTTTTCAAGAATCCAACGTACCCAGCGCTCAGCATCCTCCGCACATGGTGAGTAGTAACCCTCTTCTTTTGGTCCTTGCCTAAGGGGTTAAAATTAGCCCATGAGAGGTGTGTGTGCACGCACTGTCCCCACTGGCAGGAATGCATAGCACACACAACTGTGATTCATGGCAGCGTGCATATCCCCCCCCCAATAACAAAATGGCCTCCAGGAAAGCGAGAGCGTGGCAGGGTAGACAGCTGCACAAATAAATTCATGTATGGTTCACAGCAGTTCTTCATGATGTAGCACTGTTGTGCAGACTGATTCCTAGTTATGCTAGATGTCTTATGCAGCACTTACTGTTGGCTTGTTAAACACTTAAGTATCTTTATTAATGTTCCTGGGGGTGGGAGCAGTTTGCAAAAGCCTGAAATGCATGCCATGAGCAAATTCTTGGACCTGTATGCTGACTATATCATGCAGTTGTGTACATTGATAGCCGTGTATGGGGCTCATCTATAGCTCCGCTGTGTAGACATTTTCCTTAAAGGGATTTTACTATTAGTACACCCTACTGCCATATTAATTAGAGATGAGAGAATTGATTCACAGGACTCCAGTCGGTCAGCCATCTGTCTCTGCTGGACAGGAGTCCGGTGAATCGCCTTACCTTCCTGCATTCTCAACTCTTATAGCTGAGTTGGAGCGATGTCTTCATTGCAGCATGATGGACGCACCGGCCTGGCTAATCACAAGAGTGCAGGGCGGTAAGGAAATTTGCAGGGATCGTATCCAGTGGTCACAGATCACTGACCTTGCCGATAGAAAGCATTTCTGGGAATTGATTCACCCATCTCTAATGTTAAGCATATATGAAAGTCATAAGGGAAGTGTCACATCCCCCCCCCCCCCCCCCCCCTTCGTTTGCATAAACAAGGAGCCCTTCATAAAATAGTACTACGTGTGCTAATGGTCAGTTATGTCATTTCTAGCTACTAAACTGTCCCCAGTTTTTCAATCAAAATGGCACCATAACATCTCCAAAAATAACTTTGTATAGTTATATAGTACCTTCTCATTCAGTCATAGGGGCGGGCTTCAGTTCATTTCAGTTATGGGCTCATCATATGGTGAATGCACACCCACTTTCCCTTGACTTTGTTGCACCCTGGAAGATCAATCTGCCCTAAAATCCCAGGCTTGCATGGTCACAGAGCCTGTGACTCAGACTCCAGCTTCACTGACTGTGTGCATGCGCTGGGTACGTACACTGAGTCAGTGTGCATGTGCTAGAAGCCGCTCTTCATTGCTCATGTGTTGGATTTTAGAGCAGATTACCGTGACGTTGGCGCACCCTGAAGCATCAGAGTGTGGGTGTTGACCCTATTAACGAGTCCTGGACTGAAAGAAAGAGGATTATGGTGCAGTTTTGATTTGAAACAGTGTTAGTGATGCACATTGTCCCCAGTGTGTTAGTGATGCAACGTGCATCACTAAGGGTGGTTTTACATTAGCATTTCAGGGCGCAGCGACTGCCTGCACATGGCCGTTGCTAAGCCCCCTGCCACGCCTCCTCCGGTAGCTCCGCCTACGGGCGTATGACGCTCCATGCGTCCTGCATCCCCTATCTCTATCACTGGGGACGCAGGCCGTGCGCAGTATGCGTTTGGAGGTGCATGCGCCCTTTTGACGGTGCACCGAGCGCAACCAAATTGCAACAGGTTGCGTTTGGCGCTTGTCGGCGCACCGTCAAAAGGACGCATGCGCAGCCAAACGCATACTGCAGTGCTCACGGCCTGCGTCCCCAGTGATGGGGGATGCAGGACACATGCAGCGTCATGCGCCCGTAGGCGGAGCTACCGGAGGAGGCACGGCAGGGACTTAGCGGCTGAAACGCTAATGTGAAACCACCGTATCACGTTGTTTTCAATCAAAACGGCACCGTAATTCTCTCAAAAAATAACTTTGTGACTGAGCAGGGAGCCGCTCGACACTGCGCAAGTGTCATTTTAGAGCAGATTCCCTTGACTGTGTCACCCTAGAAGATCAGAGTGCATGGGTGATGACATTATGATGAGACCGTGACTGAAATAAAATGAAGACCACCCTTATGATTAAGAATGTACTATACAAAGTTATTTTTGGAGATGGTTACGGAATCACCGCATAATATACATAGGACGGTGATATTTATCTTGCAGAGTCTGAGCGTCTCCACAAGATAGACATGCTGTGGTCTAGAAAGACGCACCGCATGTCCGGTTACGCAGGAAAGCCAGAGGCGTCCCTGCAAGCATAGTGGATATGGGATTTCATAAAATCCCCTCCACTTTGCTGTAACATCTGGACTCTGAGGCTGTACGAAGCCTCCAGTCCGCATCGCTTACTGACCATGGGAAAATACCCTTAGGGTGGTTTCACACTTGTGTTTAAGGCCGCAGCGTTGGCCTGCGCACGGCCGCTGCGAAGCCCTGCCTCCGCCAGTAGCTCCGCCTACGGGCGCATGACGCTGCATGCGTCCTGCGTCCCCTATCTTTAGCACTGGGGACGCAGGCCGTGCGCAGGTATGCGTTTGGCGGCGTATGCGTCCTTTTGATGCTGCGCAGAGCGCACCAAATTGCATGCATTTGGCGCTGGTCGGCACAGCGTCAAACGGACGCATGCGCCGCAAAACGCATGTCTGCGTCCCCAGTGCTAAAGATAGGGGACTCATGCAGCGTCATGCGCCCATAGGCGGAGCTACTGGCGGGGCTTAGCGGCAGCCGTGCGCAGGCCGACGCTGCGGCCTTAAATGCAAATGTGAGACCACCCTTAGTGATGCAGATTGCATCACTAACAAACTGGGGACAGTTTAGATGCTAGAAATGATGTGACAGGTTCCCTTTAAGAAAATATATAGGAGCAGCTGCCATCTTAGATATGGGGCCTCATGTCTCAGCTTGGCATCCATTTTGGTCTGAGTTCACCAGAATTGCAGGCAGCCAACTGCTCCTACCCCCCCCCCCCGGGCTTGTGTGCATAGTGAATAAAGCAGGAATTAGTGCTCCAATGTTGAGTAGCATGGCCTTTTAGTAGGATAATGAGATAAGGCCCAAAACAGAACTTCAAAGCTTAGGTAAGGTGCCGTGCCAGCATGGGGCAGGAAAATGCCTGAGGGCTTTAATTACAATATACCTGTCAGCCAGACACAGGAATACACATCCATTGTGTGTCCCAGTCGCTCCGGCTCCATCCTAGGATCAAGGATTATGAGCACATCTTGCGAGTTATGGACTCATGGAAATATCCGAGTGACCCTGAGGAAATCGCGCATCTGGCAGTGTGGCTCCTGAGTCGGTGAGGGCGCTGGGACCTGAGATATAGAGGATGGCCCTCCACAGCGACCCAATGGGACCATGTTTGCTCTCCACACGACAAGCAAAACAAACCGCACTCACTGGTACCTCTCATTTCCTGATCCGACCATGCTGTAGAAAGTTACCCCCTTTCTTAGGCTGGTTTCACATTAGCGCTTTTTAAGCGCACGCACGGCCGGGGGTAGCTCCGCCCCCGAGCCGTCTCTCTGCCCGGCGTGCCCGCCCCTTGCTTGTAGCGCCGCCTCCTAGCGGACAGCGGCGCCTGCAATCGGCGCACCCTATCTTTAGCATCGGGTGCGCAGATCGTGCGCAGGCCGTGCGCTAGTTGCGCTTTGACCTGCGCTGCGCACTTTTGACGGTGCGCCGTGTGCGCCAAAATCGAACTTTTCGGATTTTGGCGCACACGGCGCACCGTCAAAAGTGCGCAGCGCAGGTCAAAGCGCAACTAGCGCACGATCTGCGCACCCTATGCTAAAGATAGGGTGCGCCGATCGCAGGCGCCGCTGTCCGCTAGGAGGCGGCGCTACAAGCAAGGGGCGGGCACGCCGGGCAGAGAGCCGGCTCGGAGGCGGAGCTACCCCCGGCCGTGCGTGCGCTTAAAAAGCGCTAATGTGAAACCAGCCTTAGATATTGGGAATAAGTTCTGCAGAGAGCTAAAGGGTGGAGATTATTAGCCCACCCTCTGACATAGCGGGAGGAACCTAGCATGTTTGAGAACTAGCAGCCCATGGCAGAGACACACTCACACAGAAGAAGCAGACGATGATGATCTAAGAAGGAACTGGGGACAGATCTGCCAAGGGGCGCAGCGGCCCATGCTTTGGGGGTCTGTCTGGCAACTAAGATTCTTGTACCTGTGGACTGCAGAGCTCCCGGCACCCACATGCAACCTGGTAAATTGACCTCCAGCTTAATATCTCTAAGTCTTGTACCTTATTGTTATATTTTACTCTGACTGCAAATCCAATGTAATTCCATTGTATAGCTTTCTGTATATTTCTGTAATTATCTAGTGCGCCCTTAAGGCAATTAAACTATACAATTAATCTTGGGCTGATGCTTTTACTCTGATCCCGAATCTTAGAATACCCAGCGGGTAACAGGACATCCTCCCCGGTGGCCATTTGCTCTAGGTGCAGTTCCCTTACTGACCTGAGAGACCGGGGGGCGCCGGAGAGCTGTGCCTGTGTAGTTACGTCACAGGGGTGACGTGGGAGGAACGGGTCCTGTGTCCTCCATAATATATTATATTACAAAGGGCGCCATACTATTGATTTCTCTCTGAAATCACAGCTGATCAGCTCATTGGGTATTTTGACGTAATACAAATCAGCTGTGAATCAATGACCCTAGTATAGGTTATCCATTTTAGATGGCTGTTTGAGGTGGTCGTGGCCCACTCAGATCTGCATTGTAGCAGCTTTACATTGTCCATTGTTTGTACTTGCAGATATCATATTTTTGTTAGTGGCTATGCTTCATTTCATGGCTATGACCTCTTTGTAGGGTTGATTGAATAGCTTTGGATAAGCTCTTATCTGAATAGCTATAGTGCTTCACAAATAGCTGCATCGGGAACCCGGACACCTGGAGTGCTCCCGATCAGCTGTTCGGCGCCGCGGCTGCATGTGTCGTGGCTGTGTGATTGAGCCTGTTTGGCTCTTCATACATGTGTTGTGACAGTCAGACATCAGCACCGTACAGCTGATTATTGGGAGCGCTCCAGGTTACTGAAGCAGCTATTCGGATAAGCACTTATCCGAAGCTATTCTATCAACATTATCACTTAGAAACAGTCCCTGATATCAGCACTCTACCACATTCTCTGTAATGCCAAGGTTTGGCCAGAGCTACAAGCAGGGCAAACTAGAAAACCTGATCTTTATATCTGGCAGAATTTACAAACCGAGGTAACATGCATACTGCTTCTGCAGCAGCTAATTACATGGGCAGGTGCCTGCAATGAATGGCTTACAAATGGTTAACCTCTACATAGGGCAGATGATTGGGTAAAGCCACACCTGGGGTACCTGTGGGCAGGGAGGACACGCTCATTGTTATAAGCAATGGCTGCCATCCTCCTCTGATGGATTCCTTTCTTCTGGAACAGCAAGGCTGAGTTCTCCCAGCTGATTGACATTTGATCAGGCTTAAAGAAGAGCGCAATGATGTGTGACTAGTTCATGCTTAGTCCACCTTGGAACTTTGCTCACTTTCCTATGCCTGGCCTATCTTTATAGGCTTTATGGTAGAGCTAAGGTTAATCCTATCTCATGTGAATTGTTTATCCGGACTGTGGGTATTATCTACAGCTGAACACACCAGTGTGTTTGGTAAGGCTAGATATTAGATATGGCTTTGTAGCATAGTCGGTGCTTAAGGTACTGTCACACTAAGATATCGCTAGCAATATCGCTATAACTTGTGACGTTATAGCGATATTGCTAGCGATATCGCTGTGTCAGATACTTACCTACGACTGGCTCCCCCGCTGGTTATCGCTGATCGCGCAAGAACGTTCAGGACTGTTTCTCGTCGTCAGCTTCCTGCGGCGCTTCCTGCTGTGAGGACGAGCGACGCGTGGAGCCGGGCGGGAGGACGCAGGATCACCTGGTGTGACAGGTAAGTAGCGGCCCCCGTCCTCTCCTACGTCGCTGTGAGATCTGCCTGTGTGGCAGCTCACTAGCGACCACTTAGCGATGTACCAGCGATCCTGACCGCATCATATCGCTGGTCGGGATCGCTGGTACATCGCTAAGTGTGACAGTACCTTTAGAGTGGAAACCTACCCTTTTTGGGGCTTCCTTAGAGCTAGCTATATACCTTAGATTGGGCATTCTGCAGACAGCAATCTTCCATACCCACCTCCCATAGACGTGTATAGGGAATAATTAGGAGTTCTTTACCACCCTTTTGATAGGAGTGGCGGCTACCATCACTCCAATTTGTTCACAATACTGACAAGATGCTTGGCTGTCTGAGTAATGAGCAATGGCTGCACACATGCATGTGACCTTTCTGCTCCATTCCTTTGGTAAAGCCTTTAGTAGTTTGAGACCCCTATTCTACTGATTTCAGTGGGAACCCAGGCAATCTTCTACTTCTGTGGGCCGGGGAGGTAATTTTTGGTCAAATCCCTCCCCTTCCTCAGTGTCTTAAATGCTTCTAAAAGTAAGACTTTTTTTTATCTTGGGTATTTTTAATGATCTGTGGAGAAGCTGTCTGAGTAAAATGCCAGAAAAAGACGTACATTTTGAACATACTGTGTTTTCAGTGAAAAAAGGTTAACAAAATGCTCTGTATGTGGACTTCTACATAATTTCCTATAGCCTTTAACACCTGGCTGTAGCATTTTTGACAAAAATAAAATGGTGTTGCAAAATGGTTTGAATCCTAGAACATCCTTTTTCAAAAACAATTACTAAATGTCCTATTAATGGGGTTATCCAGGACTATATTGTATTTTATTACGGGCCTAAGAACTAACAGACAAGTCATCTGTATAGCCAGCAACTTGCAACAAATATACCCTTGTATGTGGCCATGTGTTATTCATCTAGCAAAAGTTTTCCACTATGGTTCTATTTTTTTTTTTTTCCCCTTTATTTATTACAGTGGGGAAAATTAAGTATTTGATACTCTGCCGATTTTGCACGTTTTCCCATCTATTTTATTTCTAAACACTGTTTTTCGGTGATTCCTTTGTATCCCCATTCATACTGCACCCACACACATATGATACACCATTTGAAAGGTAAACTTGCCCCTTCGGCAAGAAAATAGCAAAACAAACCACACTTCCACGGTTTGATCATAAAATACAGTTTCAACATTAATTTTCATAAACCTGCAGTAAGGAAAAATGACCTGCAGGTGGCACCACAGTACCCCAAAGCACACTACCAACACACTTCTAAACATACACTGCTTTTTCGCTGATCTCTTCGCCCCACACACGATACACCATTTGAGAGGTAAACTTGCTCCCTTCAGCAAGAAAACAGCCAAACAAACCACACATTCACGATTTTATCACTAAATACAGTTTAAACATTCAATTTCATAAACCTTCAGAAAGACTCAATGACCTGCAGGTGGCACCTCAACCAGAAAACATTTTTTGGCCTCTACTTATCAAAACAATTTATTGTATTACCAATTACATATATGAATACCTGTCTGTTCATCAGCTCATGAAATGCATTTACATTTAACCAGCTTGCTTTTTCTGAAATTGGTTGTTGGGGGCGCAGGCAATGTGTGAAAACTTTGCACGGGCCAAGCTAGTCTACACAATGTAGCGGTCTATAGTTTTTATCATAGATGCAATTCAACTGTGAGACAGAATCTAAAAATAAAAACCAGAAAATTACATTGTATGATTTTATATTTTTTTCAGAATTAAATTTTATTTTATTGCATTAAATACCGTATATACTCGCATATAAGACGATCCAACCCCCTCTGGGAAAACTTATTTATTCGTGTATAAGCCTAGGGTGGAAAATGCAGCAGCTAATGGTAAATTTCAAAAATGATAATAGATACCAATAAAAGTAAAATTGAGATCAGTAGGTTAATGTCTTTGAATAGCCATATTGAATCAGGAGCCCCATATAATGATCCATACAGTTCATGATGGGCCCCATAAGATGCTCCATACAAAATACCAGTGCTGTGGAGTCGGTAAGCCAAACCTGCGACTCCGACTCCTCAATTTCCCTTACACCGACTCCGACTCCCACACATATTGCTTATATTTAAGTGAAAAATTTACTGTAGTACAATGTGAACCTCAGACATTTAATCATTTTTATGATCCAATAATCAAGATATTTAGATAGAACAGAATATATATTGGTGTACTACCCGGTTTTCATTCTTTTTGGTACAGATACGATATGGATAGACAGATATGGATAAATGGATGGATAGAGCAGATTTCTAATCTGCTTTTGCTATTGAAAACATTATCTATGAGCTCAAAAACCTTTCAGGTGATGCAGTTTTTTAAAAAGATGATCAGCTTTTGCAGCTGAAAAACGTATCCTCAAAAAACACAGGAAAAACGCTGTGTTAATGTAGCCTTAGATCAGGAATATAACAGCCATTTATAGGACATTTCATAACTTTCCCAAACTCCTATGAAAAAATATTCAGCACATCCTGCATTGAATTACTGTACCCAATTTATTATATATTTTAGGAGTCGGTCCATTTTATACCGACTCCGACTCCGACTCCACCAAAATGAGCACCGACTCCACGACTCCGACTCCACAGCCCTGCAAAATACACCCCATATAATGCTGCACAAAGGTTAATAATGGCCCGATAAGATGTTCCATAGGTTATGCCGCTGCTGCAAATGAAGAAAAAAAAAAAAAAAAAAGACATGCCTCGTCGCTGGGGGCCAGGTGCCGGTGTCCTGAGCAGGCGGCTCAGGGCCCCGGCGATATTCACCTGTCCCCGGTCCATCGCTGTGCCCGCTCTGTCTTCCGGGTCCTCTGTCAGTGACGTTCAGGCAGCAGAGGGCGCAGCGCGCACTGACTACGTCTTCACGCCCTCTGCTGCCTGAACGTCACTGACAGAGGATGTTGGAGGACAGAGTGGGCACAGCGATGGACCGGGGACAGGTGAAAATTGCTATACTTACCCCCTCCTGGCTCTGTCTCTGCAGCCCCTGTGTCTCCAGCAGGTCTTCCTTCCTTCAGCAGTCATGTGGTACTGCTCATTAAAGTCATGAATATGCACATATTTATGCCTTTAATGAGCGGTACCACGTGACCGCTGAAGGAAGGCTTGGGAGAAGCAGGGGGGCTGCGGAGATGTGCCAGGGGAGGGTAAGTATGATCTCTGACACCCCCGCTCCCCCTCCCCCGCCGACCCCTGGTATGACTCGTGTATAAGCTGAGACTGAAATGGGCTGAAAATCTCGGCTTATACGTGAGTATATACGGTATTTTCCCCACTTTAAATTTTTGCTTGTTTCTTATATACTGTTAATAAAAACTAGCGATTTTTTATTGGCTTGCATTTTGTGTTTATATAGTTTAAAAAGGGAAAATTGAACAAAATACATAAACAATAGTAATAAAACAAGTAAAAATGATGTATTTTTGATCTGGAGAAAATCCTCTCTTAAAGTCCCTTATCTAATTTTGTTGGTTTATTAGTAGAGATGAGCAATTATCTTCAGCTCCCTCGTCATTCGGCAAGCTATAGAGCACTTACCGAATAAGCTGCATTGGGAAGTTGGATACCTGGAGCGTGCCGGCTGATCAGCTGTTCTTTACCACAGCTGCATGTGTCGTGGCTGTGACAGTAAACACATGCATGGAGAGCCTGTGTGCTGGGCTCTGTGTGGGAACCTTATCATACATTGCTCTCCTTATGACATGCTGCTAGGAATTGAGGATTCTCCCTGTAGCAACAGCTGATGAAAGGGGCACACAGCAGCATGCATCCTGTGGAACTAGATTTCTTGCAGGGTCTCTAATGATGACTTCGTTACCATTTCCTGCTTGTGCTGGGAGATTGGTTGGGGGCCCACTTGATGGATGCAAAAAGGCATTGCAACAGGGGTGCTCTGATTATATTAAGGATGCAGAACCTCATCATGGCTTGGCTCTTAACTTATTTATGTGGCACATTGTTGCTATATAGTTAAGGGGAATTGTCATCAGAAAATGACCTACTGTGAAATTCACATTTTTATATACTGTACAATAAAAAAAATCTACCTGTTTTACATTGACCACTAGGATTAATATCAGATCCCTCTTTACAGTTGTTGCATGGACTTTACTGACATCAGACATATTCAGGCCTTGCTGAATTGTATTGTAGTATTTAAAGGGGTGTTATCATGGACTTCGGTGTTTATTTGGCTATTAGGCTAAGTACGTCACTGGCAGGCAGTAAAGGCCCCTTTACATTTAGCGATGCACCTTCGATCCTGACCACGATACGACCCGGTCAGGATCGCTGGTGCATCACTAAATGGTCGCTAGTGACCTGCCAAACAGGCAGATCTCACCAGCGACGCAGCAGCGGTCGTACTTGCCTTTCAGATTCAGCGAGGATTTCTTCTTCCGCCTGCATCCATGTCTCGCTCGTCAGCGCCAGTAGGAAGCCGACGACGAGAAATGGACCAGGCCGATATCGCATGATCAGCGATAGCTAGCGGGGAGCCGGTCGGAGGTAAGTATCACATGTAGTGATATCGCTGCTGCGTCACAAAATTCGTGACGCTTTAGCGATATCTGTGTAAAGGGCCCTTTAACTGCCTCCCTGTTCTGCCCTAAAACATTCAGCTTCTGCTCAAAGCAGTATTGGACTGTTCCTGTCAGTGATTCTTGTGTTTTTGGTGAAATATCCTCAACAGAGCAGCTCTTTCTCTTCCGCTCTGTTCTGTCGCGTCACTGCTGACGTAATGATTGACAGCCAGCTCCCCTTTGCCTAACATGAGGTCAAATCTGGAGAATGGCTGCCTCAGCCGGAGCAGAACGGTGCAGGCAACTACCTTCCCAAAGTCCTGAGCAACCCCTTTAATGAGCACACAGTGATTATTGGGGAGCGCTGACCTGTGAATGATGAGATTCCAATAAAAGGTAATTATTCTATGCATAGTGGATGATAATGAGAATACTGAAGTCTTCTGGACAGAACAAAGTTTAAGCCTTCTGTATTGCCCAAAGGCCAATGTGATTTTTGTATGATTTTATTTATATTGATGTTGGAAAACTGATAAATTAGGACAATAACTTAAAAGGGATTTAAATACTAGTCCTTTTTTGATGACCCATGCATTTTAGTGCCAGCCAGTGACCTGTACTCTCACCCCGCTGTTCCATAGCGTTTGTAGCTGTTCCCTTCCTCTTGGTGGTAAGTAAACAGGGCTGATGCACTGCAGTTGTTTTCGGGCTGTTGCAATAATTTCCTGATCGTTGCCCCAGGGACGCTTTATGTTCTGTGAGATTACAGTCAAACAGGAAATGGAGAAAGTGTTTGTGACACGAGGTGGAGACGCACATGATCTCACCAGCCTCCATGTTTACGGTGCTGCTGGAAGAAGACACTTTAGTTTTCTTGTAGAGATTCTTCAGAGTTGTGCAATCAGTTACAAGGAAGGGCCTGCAGGTTGTTTGGTCTGGACACGTCCTGGATGTTTCTGCCGGGGTCTGCATCGGTAACCCTTGCTCGGCTCCTCCTTGAACACATACATTATAATTATTCACCTTTACACCCTGACCACTCCCATTATAGGTTGTATGATTTCACCAAAGTGGTTTTATTCCATATCACATCCAGGAGCTACACACAGTACAAAGGGCTCCGATGCGATTATTCCACCCATCGGTCTCTTGCCTATATTATATTTATAGTTGAATGAAATGTGTTCCCCTTTTATTAGACTCTTCAGACTTGGGATCCATTGATTGCAGCACCACAAAAATGTCTGCCCATAGGATCACAATGTCAGCCCAGAATCAAGGTATTGCGGTGTCAACTAAAATAAGTGGCCCATCAGTAAATCGCAAGGATGATCCTCAAGAGACAGCTTTGCTCTGGGGAGGCTCTCTAGGTCCTGTATGGGGTGACCCCCACTCTGTACAATGTTAGTAGGACATTAAAAAGTAGTTATCTTATGGAAAATTGGAGGAAGCCACTGCTAGGCTTGTCTCTACAGGGAAACATCAAAAAGGCTAGAAACAGCTGTTGGTGGGTTTACATTAACCAATTTGTGCCACTAAAAGACCACCAATCAGTAATTGTTTACAGCATTTGTGTAATAGCCTGTTTAGACCGCACTTAAAGATGAGCACGGAACGATCAGTAATGGCTTGTTCTGTGTGCATAGGCTACCATAGCGCTCGAACTGTTGAGGACTGTTTACATCGGGTGAGGTACTGCCAAGATTGATCACCGTTCGTGCAGCATTAGGCTGAGTGCAGACGGACTTTTTGGCCCTGCGGATTATTCCGCACAGAATGGAAGAAATCCGCAGGTCAAATGACCTGCATTTTTCCTGTGGATTTCTTCCATTTTTCATGTGGTTTTCTTGCAGCTTTCCACTGCGGTTTTCCCCCTGCGGATTTGGAGACAGGGGAGATGGAAAACCGCACAAAAGAAGTAACATGCTGCGGACTTTGTACCGCAGGAAAACCGCGCGGAATAATCCGCAGCATCTGCACAGCGTTTTTTTTTTTTATTGATTTTAAGGCTACTGTACATCACAATGCAGATATGCAACGTTTCTGCGCGGTAAAATCCGCTGCAAATCTGCATCGTGTGCACACAGCCTAAAAGATCATTTCACGTGACAAATGATTGTGTTGCTCTTTCACCGCGTGATTGGCAACCTGTTTACATTTATTGTGTGGTAAACCAATGAAACTGCTGATATTAGTTTGTCCTCTACCCTGACTCCATAGGTGGTTTTGTCATCAATGCTTAAAGGGGTTCTCCTACAAACAAAGTTCATTTTAATCAATTGATCTTGGAATAATAACTGAGAGTCTGATAAATGTGCCCCTGTGCAATGGCTGTGTCTGACCGTACAGGAACATGGTCTGATCATACTACAGCTCCTGGGCAGGGGAGGAAGCAAAAGAATGTACAGACATTACAGCAGGGGATCACAGCTGATGCTTTCTGTGAGGAAAAACATTTCACTGCCTGTTTAAAAACTTATTTTACCTCACAGAATCATGCCTGTATACTCTTTCTTCCTCGCTTGCCCAGCAGCTGCGGTATATCCGACCATGTTCCTGCATGGTCAGACACTTCCATTGCACAGGGGCACATTTATAAGATTATCTTGGGACAGGAAAACACCTACTATTGTGCAACTTGGCAAAGAGATAAGATCTATTAACCCCTTTACCCCCCCCAAGGGTGGTTTGCACATAATGACCGGGCCAATTTTTATAAATCTGACCACTGTCCCTTTATGAGGTAATAACTCTGGAACGCTTCCATGGATCTTGGTTTTCTTGTGACATATTGTACTTCACTTTAGTGGTAAAATTTCTTTGATATAACTTGCGTTTATTAATGATAAAAATGGAAATATGGCAAATTTAGAAAATTTTGCAATTGTCAAACTTTGAATTTTTATGCCCTTAAAACAGAGATATCACACAAAATAGCTACTGAATAACATTTCCCACATGTTTACTTTACATCAGCACAATTTTGGAAACAATTTTTTTTTTTTTTTAGGAAGTTATAAGGGTTAAAAGTTGACCAGCAATTTCTCATTTTTTTACGACAAAATTTACAAAACCATTATTTTCCCAAGGGTAACAGGAGAAATTGGACCCCAAAATTTGTTGTCCAATTTCTCCTGAGTTCGCTGACACCCAATTTGTGGGGGGAACCGCTGTTTGGGCACATGGCAGGGCTCAGAAGGGAAGGAGCGCCGTTTGACTTTTTCAACCTAAAATTGGCTGGAATTGAGATTGTACTCCATGTCGGGTTTGACGAGTGCCTGATGTGCCTAAACAGTGGAAAACCCCATAAGTGACCCCATTTTGGAAACTAGACCCCCTAAGGACCTTATCTAGATGTGTGCTGAGCACTTTGAACCCCCAAGGGCTTCACAGAAGTTTAAAATGCCCGGGCATGATAATAAAAAATCATATTTTTTCCACAAACATGATCATTTAGTCCCCAATATTTTGTTTTCCCAAGGGTAGCAGAAGAAATTGGACCCCAAAAGTTGTTGTCCAGTTTGTCCTGAGTACGCTGATACCCCAAATGTGGGAGAAAACTGTTTAGGCACTTCAGGGGCTCTGAAGGGAAGTAGTGATGTTTTGGAATGCAGACTTTGATGGAATGGTCTGTGGGCGTCATGTTCCGTTTGCAGAGCCCCTGATGTGCCTAAACAGTAGAAACCCCCCACGAGTGACCCCATTTTAAAAACTAGACCCCCTAAGGAACTTATCTAGATGTGTGGTGAGAACTTTGATCCCCAAAGTGTTTCACTAAAGATTAGAATGCCTGGGCGTGAAGATATAAAATCCTATTTTTTAAAAAAAATTTTTCCCACAAATAATCTCTTAGGCTATGTGCCCATGTTAGCATTTTTAAACGCTCAGAAAACTGATCAGCCCCCCCTCCCTTCCCAGAAAACACTCGTTTTCCGCACATTTCCTGCACAAAAGATGCATGTTTTTGACGCACGTTTTCTGGGAACATTGGAAAAGGCTAAAAAATGCTCATCAATGCGGAGATTAAGCCTTTTTAGCCGCTAAGCGATTCGTGAGCGTTTTAAAACGCATGCATTGGCACAAAAAGCCAAAAAAACGCATGCAATTTAATGTGAAGCTTATTTTAAGCGTTTCTGCAGCATCTGAGCCGGCACAAACGCTGCGGAAATGCTTAAAAAAAAAAAAAAAAAAGCAACGTGGGCACACAGCCTCAGTCCCCAATTTTTAATTTATTCAAGGGTAACAGGAGAAATTGGACCCCAAAAGTCATTGTCCAATTTGTCCTGAGCATGCTGGTATGCCACATGTGGGGAAAAAACTGTTTAGGGACACGTCGGGGCTCGAAAGGGAAGTAGTGACGTTTTGGAATGCAGACTTTGATGGTCTGCGGGCGTCATGTTTTGTTTGCAGAGCCCCTGAGGTGCCTAAACAGGAAAAAAAAACATGTGACATCATTTTGGATACTAGACCGACCCCCCCCCCCCCCAAAGAACAAATCTAGATTCGCTCCCAACTAATCTAATGTGTCTGGTAAATAAAATTAGTAGTGCATGGAGGTGTGGTAGAATTTGAAGCAATACTTCATACACAGGCCAGGTTTTTCAGGGCAGGTGTCACATTGATAAATGGTGTCCCTGTGTATTCCCTTTTTGTAGCACTCAACTTTATTTATTTTTTTTTGAGGCTTACCTTTTCTTTGAGTTGACAGGACCACCCCCGGAAAATGCTGACCTGGTACAATACGAGACACCTTCAGTTCCAGAAGTACTGGGGCCGCTCCTTCCTGAGTGCCAGACATCAGGGCCTTAACCACTACCTCCTGGAACTGAAGGTACAACATATCGGTGTGGCGTGCACATCATGATAGCAGGAATGCGTTGAGCATTGCCATTTGGACGATGTGCACGGCCAGCTTTTTATACCACACCTTGGCCTTCCTCAAAGCATTGTACGGTTGAAGGATTTGATCGGAGTGATAAATGCCCCCCCCCTTTTTTTTTTTTTTTTTTCTTTTTTTTGTACCCCAGTACAGTCAGGCTTGCTGACCTGTGTAGAGGTATCCCGAACAGCAGGGCTGTGGAGTCGGTAACCTATACCTCCGACTCCTCAATTTCCCTTACACCGACTCCCACATATATTGCTTATATTTAAGTGAAAAATTTATTGTAGTACAATGTGAACATCAGACATTTAATCATTTCTATGATCCAATAATCAAGATATTTAGGTAGAACATAATGTCTATTTATTGGAATACAACTTTAGAACACAAAACTGTAATAAATTGTAAATATGTAATACACTGTATAATATCGATTACATACGGTACAGACCAAAGTTTGGACACGCCTTCTCTCATTCAAAGAGTTTTCTTTATTTTCATGACTATGAAAATTGTAGATTCACTCTGAAGGCATCAAAACTATGAATTAACACATGTGGAATTATATAATTAACAAAAAAGTGTGAAAGAACTGAAAATATGTCTTGTATTCTAAGTTCTTCAAAGTAGCCACCTTTTGCTTTGATTACTGCTTTGCACACTCTTGGCATTCTCTTGATGAGCTTCAAGAGGTAGTCACTGGAAATGGTCTTCCAACAATCTTGAAGGAGTTCCCAGAGATGCTTGGCACATGTTGGCCCTTTTGCCTTCACTCTGCGGTCCAGCTCACCCCAAACCATCTCGATTGGGTTCAGGTCTGGTGACTGTGGAGGCCAGGTCATCTGGCGTAGCACCCCATCACTCTCCTTCTTGGTCAAATAGCCCTTACACAGCCTGGAGGTGTGTTTGGGGTCATTGTCTTGTAGAAAAATAAGTGAGATGGTCCAACTAAACACAAATTGGATGGAATAGCATGCCGCTGCAAGATGCTGTGGTAGCCATGCTGGTTCAGTATGCCTTAAATTTTGAATAAATCCCCAACAGTGTCACTAGCAAAGCACCCCCACACCATCACTCCTCCTCCTCCATGCTTCACGGTGGGAACCAGGCATGTAGAGTCCATCCGTTCACCATTTCTGTTTGACACAAAGACATGGTGGTTGGAACCAAAGATCTCAAATCAGACCAAAGCACAGATTTCCACTGGTCTAATGTTCATTCCTTGTGTTCTTTAGCCCAAACAAGTCTCTTCTGCTTGTTGCCTGTCCTTTGCAGTGGTTTCCTAGCAGCTATTTTACCATGAAGGCCTGCTGCACAAAGTCTCCTCTTAACAGTTGTTTTAGAGATGTGTCTGCTGCTAGAACTCTGTGTGGCATTGACCTGGTCTCTAATCTGCGCTGCTGTTAACCTGCGATTTCTGAGGCTGGTGACTCGGCTGAACTTATCCTCCGCAGCACTGGTGACTCTTGGTCTTCCTTTCCTGGGGCGGTCCTCATGTGAGCCAGTTTCTTTGTACCGCTTGATGTTTTTTGCCACTGCACTTGGGGACACTTTCAAAGTTTTCCCAATTTTTCAGACTGACTGACCTTCATTTCTTAAAGTAATGATGGCCACTCGTTTTTTCTTTACTCAGCTGCTATTTTTCTTGCCATAATACAAATTCTAACAGTCTATTCAGTAGGACGATCACCTGTGTATCCACCAGACTTCTGCACAACACAACTGATGGTCCCAACCTCATTTATAAGGCAAGAAATCCCACTTCTTAAACCTGACAGGGCACACCTGTGAAGTGAAAACCATTTCTGGTGACTACCTCTTGAAGCTCATCAGAGAATGCCAAGAGTGTGCAAAGCAGAAATCAATGCAAAAGGTGGCTACTTTGAAGAACCTAGAATATAAGACATACAGTATTTTTAGTTTCACACTTTTTTGTTAATTATATAATTCCACATGTGTTAGTTCATAGTTTTGATGCCTTCAGAGTGAATCTACAATTTTCATAGTCATGAAAATAAAGAAAACGCTTTGAGAAGGTGTCCAAACTTTTGGTCTGTACAGTATGTATACACTGTGTGTATATGTATGTGTGTGTGTAAAATATATTACACATTACACACTCACACTCTTTTCTCGGCTAAGATAAAGCCTAGATCCTCAGGCTACATTCACACTATGGGCGTAGCCAGGATCAAACCTGGAGGGGGGGGGGGGAGCAGAACCGCATACTGTTCTGCAGAATTTCATACTGCTGCACACCTCAGCTGCTGCAGAACCTCATACTGCACACCCCTACACTTGAAAATAAAGCCTGCACCTTAAGAAGATGTGGTGATGAATGCAGTCTATTTATTCCAACTATCAATTGATGTTGATTTATTACTGAAGACGAGCAATGCCTGTCCGGGGCGTCCTTTTGGGCAGCTATGAGGTGTACCTGACTGGTGCTAAAAAAGTGTTCTGTGTGCTATCCGGCTTTCATTCTTTTTGGTACAGATAAGATATGGATATATAGAGCAGATTTCTAATCTGCTTTTGCTATTGAAAACATTATCTATGAGCTCTAAAACCTTTTCAGGTGATGCCGTTTTTTAAAAAGCTGATCTGCTATTGCAACTGAAACATACACTCAAAAAACGCTGTGTGAATGTATCCTTAGATCAGGAATAGAACAGTCATTTATAGGACATTTCATAACTTTCCCAAATTCCTATGAAAAATATTCCGCACATTCTGCATTGAACTACTGTACCCAATTTATATATTTTAGGAGACTGAATCGGTCCATTTTATTCCGACTCCACCAAAATGAGCACCGACTCCACAACTCCGACTTCACAACTCCGACTTCACAGCCCTGCCGTACAGTGCAGAGGGCGCTGCCTTCACAGTGTATGGTGGCCAAGAGAAGGACATCCTTCTTGTCCTTGACCACAAGCAGGTGGTCGCTACACTGAGCTCTGCCCAAGTAGCGTCTACAGGAGGCCTCTGATTTTTGCGGATGGTACCGCAGGTTGCGGTACCTCGTGCAGAGGGATTTGTAGAGTGGGATGCTGGTATAAAAGTTCAGTGTAGAGGTGATAACCTTTTATGCAGCAGTGGGTGCACCAAATCCAACACAATTTTCCCACTCACTCCCAGGAAAGGAGGACACTCGGAGTTCAATCCTGGTGTCCTTCCCTTTGTACACTCTAAACCTGTGCGTGTACCCTGAGGTTACTCTCACACAGCTTATAGGTCCAGGTACCGAATCAAACTCTTACTGGGCAGTTATTGACGGAATCGCAGCCTTCCCTTGAAATGAACCAAGGACTCATCCACGCAGATGTCCCTTTTGAGTGCGTACACTTCAGCAAACTTTTTGTTAAAGTGTTTGATGACTGGCTGAACTTTGAAAAGACGGTCAAAGTTGGGGTCATCTTGTGCGGGACACTGCATTATCAGTATAATGCAGAAATTTGTGGATGGCCTCAAAATGCGTCCGGGCCATGACCATTCGGGACACTGGAGTGTTATATAAAATATCAACACTCCATTATTGCCAAAGTTTGGGCTTCTTCAGGATCCCCATATGGAGGACCAGGCCCCAAAACTGCGTCATTTCAACTGCGTCTACAGGAGACCAGTTTGAAAATGATGAACGCGGGTTTTGTTCCAAAAATTGACAAGTGTACAAATTGGTTTGTGCCACCATGAGGTTAATAAAATCCTCAGAGAAAAAGACTTCGAAAAAGTTAATTTCTGTGAGGCCGGTGGTGTCAAACTTGTTCCTGATTCTGCCACAAAATCAGGAATCGGTGGCTGGTAATTTTCAGGGGGCGAGGTCCATACGGGGAGTGCTGGTTCAGCTGCAGGCATGGTGGGTGCTGCCTCATCTTCTGTCCTGGAGTGTCTGCGTGGCGGTACCGCAGGACCTGAGGGGGAAGAGGATGAAGAATCAGAAAAATTTAATGTGGGATCCTCTCCCTCGCTGTCTGAGGCAAGGAAAGAATGTCTCCCTCCTCCATTGAATAGCGCTGTTGGGACAAATTTGATATATTTTGTGTGAATATGGTGCGCTTGGGTGTTCTTTATTGACAACTGTGTGGGGGGGGGGGGGAGATAGTGATTGGTGTGAACTATTCTGAAAAGGAAAAGCTGTAGAAAGTCTAAAACAGCAGGCCCTAGCTCTAAGTGAACTGCGTGTCACTTATCAAAATTAGGCTGCTGGCTGTGCACACGGGGGTGGCGAAAATAAGTGTCTAAAACAGCCGGCATGAGCTCTGGTAAGTGAACTGTTTTGCTTATCAAAGTTCGGCGGCAGCTGTGTGCGCATGGGGTGGCCCAAGAGGAGGGATGAAAACAAAAAAAAAAAAAAGGAAAACTGCAGGCACAGACTCTAAAGGCCCTTTTACATTTAGCGATGCACCAGCGATCCGACCCGGTCAGGATCGCTGGTGCATCACTAAATGATCGCTAGTGAGCTTTCATACAGAAAGATCTCACAGCGATGCAGCAGCGACGCAGCGCACGATACTTACCATTCACACACAGCGATCCTGCGTCCTCCCGCCCGCCTCCACGCGTCGCTCGTCATCACAGCAGGAAGTCTCAGCAGGAAGCGCCCGACGAGAAATGGAGCCGGACATTCTCGCGCGATCAGCGATGGACAGCGGGGGAGCCGGTCGCTGGTAAGTATCACACATAGCGATATCGCTAGCAATATCGCTATAACGTCACAAAACCAGTGACGTTTTAGCGATATTGCTAGCGATATTGCTTAGTGTAAAACCCCCTTTAGTGAATTGCGTCACTTATCAAAGTTGTGTGGCTGCGGGATGTGTGCGGAGGTGGCGCAAAAGGGGCTGAAGAAAAGCGCGCAGCCTGGGAGGCCGACACCATCTTCCCTAAGGTGAGATGGTGGTTGGAATGTTAATGCGATCACCACGGCTTAAGTTGCAGTATCGCATTAAAGGGCTCGACGTACTATCCCGTCCACGGTCATACAGGCCCTGGTACCGTGGACAGGATAGTATGTCAGAAAGGGGTTAATTAGAATGTACTTTTTGTGGGGTAACCCCCTGTAAAGATGATGCCCCTAAAGAACCTTTTCTACAAAGTTTCATTGTCTTATGCCTTTCTGCTTCTCATCCTGTGCCCTTGCACCAACCAGTTATAGTTACTTCTTCCTTTTGAGATTGCTTTGCTCCCTTCTTAGTGCATTATTTCCCATCATTCCTGGTGATGTGCTGCAAGCCAGCAGTGAGCACAGACCTGTAAGGCTAAGTGCACACGTAGCAGAAAATTTCTGCTTGAATACCTGACTCCCTTCCCAGAAACCGCACCTATTTTTCCCGCGGTGGTTTTTGCGCGTTTTTGATGCGTTTTTTTCCACAGCGGTTTCAAAATGTATGGAAGCCAAAACCGCTGAAAAAGCCGCAAAATTAGCATGCTTCGTTTTTTATCGCGGTAAAAAAAACCGCATCAATGTGCAAAATGCATAGAAATGACTGGGAAGCTTATTTTTAGCGGTTTTATAGTAAAAACCGATAAAAAAAAGCTGTGTGTGAACACAGCCTAACTCCTCCCCCAGAGTCTCACACCGCATCAGCACAAACTCCTGTATAGAACACTGCTACAGGGAGTAGAAGCGACGACGACCCCCCCTCGCGTTCACAGTAATGCTTTGCGGCTTAGACCGCTGATGACGTCACTCTCGCTAGAGCGAGAAAGACCGACGTCATCAGTGGTCTGAGCCGCAAAGCATTACTGGGAACGCAAGGCCAGGCGTGTGGAAAGAAGACATGAGGCCATCGGAAGGTGAGAATAACTTTTTTTTTTTTTTTTTTTTATTGTAATTCTTTCTTACAGATTAAGGCCTGCGCCTGCCGCTGATTGGTCGTGGCCTGGCAGCCACGACCAATCAGCGGCAGGCGCAGGCCTTAATCAGCGGCAGGTGCAGCTTACCGTTATAAACAGCTGCGTATATAATCGCATCTTGTAGCTCAATACAATGTCAATGAGGAACACAGAAGACAAAGGAGAAGAATAGAAAGCCATACAGATACCATAAGAAAAGCAAAAGTTGTAGGTAGCAACCTGAGCCCATATATAGTTCTACTAGCTATTGAATCCATTGTGCGCCTAGGTGGCGAGCATTTTTATTGGCACATTTATGTAGTGTCTTCAATAAAATGGTGCCCGAGATCACGGACTCTGTTGCCATTTTAAAAATGTAATGTAATACAACCTCATTATAGCACTGAGCAGTCAAAATGGCTTGCACATGCGCCAGCTACTAGGATAAGGGCGACGGCCGGCACGTGCACACGACTGTGTTGTCGTAGTACAATTCTTCAATAAAATTGGTGCCATAGTCAATGTGTGTGCGTCCTGCGATATCTGATGCCATTTTGTTGACACTGTCTACAAATTCTCATTCAGTGTGTTCAATAAAATAACGAGGTAGTGTAGTATGCGCACGTACTGACTCCGGCACCACGCTGTGCAGGCGCCGCCCATCCCGGCTTTGGACAGAAGGACGCATCCACTATTATAAGATTTCTGCAAAGTAACTCCGTTAGATGAGCCGGATGTGCTGTCTTTTACAGTAAGATCTTTACTTAAAAGTCTTTTGAAAAAGTTACTTAGATTTGTTCTCTGCTTTGATTTTCTTAATTTGTGTGGCACGTGGGAGTAACTCATCTGTGGATATTGTCAGCTAGAGCAGCTTCTGCTGACGATTGGGAAGAGACACTCCACTCCTTCCCCCTCTGAGTAAGCTCTGTGTGCCTGTGGCCTTGCTGGTATGCCTTCTGTTAGTCAAGAGCATTGTAGTCGGCCATTATCCTGGTACATGGTATCTATATGTACGGGTACTGTGCCGTTACTACAAATGGTGGATCCCTGTGCTCTGACCTAAAGTCATGCATTAGACATAGCCGTTTTGCCCAGGTTGTTAAGCATCGGTTGTCTTGAAGTTTCTCATGTCCATCGAAACTGACATTTGCTCACTTATCCTGGACTGCTGGGCTTTTAGTTCTGAAAGTAGCTTTGAACCAAAAATTGTAAAGTTACATTGTTCCGTGTCACTGAATATCTTGCTCCGCCAATATTCCCCTGGTACCACTGATGGAGTATAACGTGAGACATCTGTGTAGAGTAGTGGCTGAGACAGAAGGCTGTAATTGAGCTACATGTTTATATGGCTTTGTGCCTAGTATTTCATGTTATTCCTACTAACTGTGCCTTCTTGTATTTCAGATGTGTACACCAAGTAACACGCCGGCCACTCCGCCCAACTTCCCGGATGCTTTAGCCATGTTTTCTAAACTTCGAACCTCGGAGAGCTTGCAAAATAGCAGCAGTCCTGCAGCTTCAATTGCCTGTTCTCCTCCTGGCGGTTTTAACTTTTACTTGCCTTCATCACCTACCAGCCAGCCGCAGCCAGTCTGGCTGCCTCCATCCTCTCCAACCTCACACTACCTTCTCCACCATCATCCACCACCAGCTTGGCCCCCAACCTCCAAGCCTGCAGGGGGGCCCCAGACAGCCATGACTGCCATGGATGGGCAAAGATAAGACTGGGCTTGAGTGCACTGAAGAGGGGAGGCGGCAGAGTGTTTCCTTTCTCTCATATTGATTTCTATGAACTGACTTTTTTTTTTTTTTTTTTTTCTCAGTCTTTTAATTTTTTATAAATAAGAGGCTCTGATTTTTTTTTTTTTTTTTTTTTTTGAAAGACCAGAGAAAGTGAACGTAGGGGGGTAATAAATGTCACCCCCTTCTCCCCATTTCTTTTTAATATATAATTATAATATATAAAGATTTGAATTTATGTGATATTTTGGAGGAGGGGGGACAGAACTTGTTTTTTGTAAAGTAAAGGCGCACTGAATACGTGTACCCAGATCTGAATCGAGGAGCACCTTTAACAGTTGCATCAAATGGAAAGAAGCTTTAACTGATTGTCCTTCCTGCCCATTGCTCTTCCCCAGTCTGTGAAGAGTGTGAACCTACCTGAAACATTGTGTAGAAGTATATTGTGCCCACCTACCCATAGCATGTTCTTCAGAAGAGAGCAAGCAATTGGCAGGATCATGGCGTCTGCATTGCTGAGTGAACGGCAGTATTATGAAGCCTACGTAGAAAGCAAGAGCTTTAGTGTAACGAATGGAGATGGGCTTTTCCAGACGGACAGCTTTGTGATCCAGCATCAATGGAGCTGGGAGTTTTAGTACCCACTTCATGAACAATTTAATTTTGTCACTTTATTGCAACACTTCAACATAGCCCAATGGCTTGGTCTTCGCAGACTTAAATTCAGAATAATCCAGAAGACATGGTAACATTGGTGTCTTGTTATAATAGAATATAGACCATTGCTCCATTATAACTTTGGTTGACATCTTGGGATAAAAGAACCTCTGTTCCTGAAACCATGCCTGGATATTCTGTAACCTTGAGCTGTCACCTTTTTATACACTGCTTAATGAGGCACCATCCAATGATTTGTTAAGACATTGTTTCTTTTCTACCATTTCACGTCCATGCCCACGTGGAAGTATTAGAGCTACGATGTACTTCCCCCAAAGCAATAAGGGCGCACCAGAGAATCCCCCTGACCGCCATCCTACCTGATCCAGGGCTGTCATCAATGTGATATAATGCCCAAGTCAACTAACTTTCCTGTAGCCCCATGGCAAAACATTCACTAGATAGTTGTGTGTGCGCTCAATAATTTTTTTTAATTTTTTTTTTTTTTTGTTTTGTTTGTGGGCATCTTATGTTCTCCTTGTTTCAAATCTATAACCTCGGATCAGCGATGTGAAGCTGCTGTGTATACGATTTGGGTTTGACACTGGTAAAAATCATTCAATAAAATGTCACTACTTGGTCGCTGTTTAGGAATGCTATAGGGGTTTCTCATTTTTATAGAGGGTTCCTTTAGGCTCGTGCACACAGCAGAGCCATGTACTCGTAGTCTTATACAAAGATGTTTTCCCCTATGTGAAGTGCCTGCAAACGTGGCATGTTTCATAAGAATTACGTAGGAGGCACGTGGTAGTGTACAGCAGACTTCCATGCCAGCCGTATTATGCACATTGGCTACAAAATGGTTCAGTTCCTAGCACCTCTCCAGACTGCACCATGTCTTATCCCTGGCATTCTTGGGCTGCTTATTTCTCGGTTTTGTAAGAATTGGTGGAGACCATAAGAGCGGTTCTCCCGTTAGATAGATCTGTAGAGACATTTGTAGAATTTCTGATGTTGGTAAACCCCCACATGGTCTTCTGCACCACTAGCTGAAACGTTGAACCTGGCCATAGAGGAATATGGGCATTTTGACGATTTGCATTATGTTGCCATTAGCAGTTGTGTAGTTTGTGGAAACAGATCAGGCCGGTTGTAATTAAAAAGGTATTGTAAGCATTAATTAACCGCAGTTTAGCTCTGTAGCCCTCTAATTGGTTTTCCTTGCTCTTAATGAATGGGAGCAGAGACTGGAGTATGGCTAGTTCCCTACATAGCTGGGAGGTGGGGTCAGGCCTGGTCAGGGAAAAAACCTTCCTGGGGATGCGGCACTAACCAATGCTATGGATACTCCATTGTCCTAAAATGATGGCACATCTTAGCAATGTCTTCACTCTATAATATAGGAATAGCCCTTTAAATGGCTTTTTATTGCCAATGGAATGTTTTTCCAGTGCATTGTAAGAGGCTCGCTTGTGGATGGCTTCCATATGGACAAGGCCGTCCTCTCTGGGGAAGCAGTGACACATGAGGCCTGGGATCCAGCCCACAGTGGAACATTTCGTTTTCTCCATGCATATGATGACTTGGTCATTCTACAAGAGAAAAACTAGTTCATGAATCAGACAACAAGCTGGAACCTGAGCAAAAGTTTCCTGTAAATCAAATTGTTCTCCTGTGCACTGAATTCTATGACTAAAAGCTGAAATAACTGAGTTGCGGAACAAACCGGCCCTTTAGATCATCACATGAATTCAGGGGTGAGCAGCCGTTTACCAGGAGTAACTGTGGAGATGCCCTTATCACAAAACTTTTTACTCTAAAATGCACTGAAATGTTCTTACAGTTCTTCTAACTCAGCCAAGAAAACAACAATTTACCTTATTTTGTTGATTGAAAGGTTATTTCTCCAAAGCCTGGCATAAGCTGCTTCTAATGCAAGGAATTTGCCCTTACCAGTGGGTGGCGCTGTTCTGCAATGTTAATCATCTCACGCCTACAAGTAACGCTTACATTTTCACATATTGGCTGGGGATACATGGCAGCTGTAACTTTGTGTTCCTGATGTGTACCATCCTGTTATTACAGCTTTTAGTGCTAAAAAGTGGAGGTAACCAGCGATATCGGGCAAGTGGCGGTGTGTGTTCTGTATTTCTTGGCAAAGGTGGGAGCGGATCAAAGAGGCGGAAAATCTTTTTCCAGGACAACTGATTTTGAATGCGAGGATGGTCAGCATTTTTTACGTAATAAGTTGTATGACCTCAAATATTTATTTATTTTTTTCCCATTGGTTAATTGTGGTATTGCAACACAGTCCCCTTCTAGTTAATTTGGCATAGCTGCAATTCTAACCATAACACATTTATACTGTACCTGTATCTTTAAGTACTTTCACCTCCACAGTATGAAGGTACCACGAGATTGTGAATATTCTTTCCCATTAACTAATGTTTACATAGATTTTAAAGTGTCACCAGATTCCACAGTACACACTGCACACATTGTTAAAGGGACTATCCGCACAGAATGACTGTTCAAACCAAGGACAGCCGCACAGTGCGGACCCTCATTTATACACCCCTTCCCACCTCCTCGTTCCTTCGGTCTCCACCTTCTCTGGCCCTATGAAGCCATACACACCTTCCCACCTCCTCGTTCCCTCGGTCTCCACCTTCTCTGGCCCTATGAAACCATACACACCTTCCCACCTCGTTCCCTCGGTCTCCACCTCCAGCCCTATGAAGCCATACACACCTTCCCACCTCCTCGGTCTCCACCTTCTCTGGCCCTATGAAGCCTAAGTGGTCAATCAAATAAGAGGGGGGTGCAGAGATTGTGGAAAGGCGTATTTAAATCACTGGCCCTGCCATGATGTACAAGGGCCTGTATTTGGTTCAAACAGTCATTCTGTGCTGACCGTCCCTTTTTAAGGGAGATTTCTGGTGTCAAAACATTATTTCCCAAGCAGTCTGTAAATTTTTTTTTTTTTTTTTTTCCAATTTAAAAAAACAAGCCCTTGTGCTTTACTCTCCTTCCCAGAGTCCAGCTCCAAGTCACCACTGCTGTGCCAGGTATCTGCACAGCGCTGTGCAATCTGTAAAAGGGCAAGTAAAGCCGTGTGTTTTTTTTTGTTGTCTGTTATTACAATTCAGCTCATTTTCATATCTGGCAGGACAAAAATGTAAGTACTATTACACAGCCGTTTCAACTTGGCTCTTCAGAGTAAGCACATCAGCTTCATCAGGTGTATTGTACACTTGCTTGTACAGTGAAATCTGGTGATGGAGATTTTTTTTATAAAACGTAATGTATAATTATTGAACTTGTCAAGTAGCTGCTACTCGTGTGACCAACACTTGTCTTATGGTTGGACAGCACCATCTTACCACTTGGGTGCGCAGCGGCTGTGATGACCGCTTTTGCGTATCTGGCACCGCTTTTCCTGGAGCCTAATGCTCCTAGTATCTCGACAGATTTTGTAAGAAACCTGTATGATGCAAAATGAAATATCTATGCATCCAGTGATTTGAGAATGTGCTGGCCAGCATTGGCGTAGCTAATATGGGTCACACCAGAGGTGATCTATACTTCCAGAGGTGATCTATACTTGCATAGATATACGGTAAGTAAGACGCTCAGGCATGTCTGTTTTAGCATCTTCCCACTACCTCTGAGCCTTGTACCATACCACAAGCCTGTGCCCAATCTGATATGTTGGAAAAAGGCTAATAGGGTAGCTCTGGGTGACGACTTGTGTCCTCCTAAAGTCCCCACTGTTGTATTTATATGCTGCTCAGCCATTGTTCAGTAACCTTGTACACAACTGCTTGGTGACAACCATGGATGACAGTTGCTGACCTGCCCGTATTGTTGTCACCCAGATTTTACAAGTATAGGTTATCTGAATCTGTAATATTCCTATAATCGTGCGGATTTACATGACTTTTGGAAGACTGGGTGACACCTTTGGGACATTCGGGATCTTTTCCTAGAAGTTCTGTACGCAGCCATGTTCTGTTGTGCCATTTTTTTTTTTTCCAGTCTCATTGAAACCAATACTTGACATCTGAGTGCTGTGAGCACTCAATGTGATCTATATTTGTACAGACCTTGAGAAAAAGGCTATCCTGTCACTGGTAATATATAAGCCATGGAAATGGCTCCCAAGCCTAAAGGTAGCCATTGAGACGAAACTGAGAGATCTTGAATTTAAACCTGTCAAATCCTTTGTTCCCAATTATTAAAGGCCGCTCCCCTGTGTCTGGCAGTGGCTTACTCCCTTCCCCTAGTCAGAAGACGACCACGCTCGTCAGAACTGAGCGAATATGGGATGGACAGGAGGAAAAGGTGACCATAGCAGGTGGAAGAATGTGGATAAGGAGAACCCAGTATGTCAGTAATGGAGTTTACGACAGCAGGGTAGATGCTGTTCTGTACTCATGGCTGTGACCGTGTTCTTAGGATTTTTTTTTTCTCCAGGTGGCTCAGCATCGTTGTGACCTGGGCAGCCATTGTAATGCCGTGTTGGTGGCAGCTCATGTGACTGCTAACAAATGAGGACAAGTGGAGCCTCAGCTGTAGCATTTTGAGGTTATAGTTAATATAATAAAGTACACTGGTATTAGATGAGGTTGTAACATGAAAAGTGAATCATCGACTCTATCAATGTGGGCCTGAGGGTCCCTGTGGATAAAATGAATATGTATGCACAGTAAATGGTATAATGGAGGGGGACATGCAACCTGTGCTTTCCCCCCACACACGGGTGGTTATTGGGTCAAAATCATGTTTATAACCCAAGATCTGATGAGTATTCTTTTTAATTTAAATAAAAAAAATAAAAACCTTTTTTAACCCAAATTAGTCTGTATTGTCTTTGTGTGTTTCATGATTAATGGAATAAAAACTTGACAAGTTGATACATTTTATGAAAAGGTGACGTATTGTGAGAAGATTGGACTAGAATTTTGTTTAAAGGAAGTCTGCCACCATAAAAATACAGTCTAATATGGTGGCATGTCCTTATAGAGTGGGGGGAGCTGAGCAGATTGATAAATGGTTGTGTGAGAAGCATTTCAGTATAACCTGTATTTTTATTACTTGAAGCTCTTCTGGGGTTTTTTTGTCCAGTAGGTGGTCTAATCAGTGACTGACAGCTTTGTATAAGTTGGCATACAGAACTAGCTGTCAGTCACTGATGGCACCGCCCACTGGACTGAAGATCCCAGAAAGCAAAGGATTAAAGGGATAGTCTCATCTCCAAGATCCTATCCCAAAATATAGTAGGTGTAATAATAGCAAATGCCTCCAATTAGAAATGTAGTAATAGGTTATCAGGAGAACTCTCACTTACCTCTTGTGCAGGGCATTGCAGTAGTTTATATAGTCATGGTTACAACAAATAGCTACTAGTTAACTGTGAGTTGTCGTAACCATGGATATGTAAGCTACAGCAATGCCTGCACTTGGGGTAAGGAACAGCAAATCAGAAGAACTATACTATATTTCTAATTTGAGGAATCTGTTATTACACCTAGTACATTTTGGGATAGGCTCTTTGAGATGGGAATACCAGTTTGAGCATGTTAAACTGACCACATCATGCAATAGTGGCTGCAGAGCTGAGTAAACTACAGTTTATTTTTATAATTTCTCCTCTATTGCAGAAACATTAGCTTGTAGCTTTTACATTATAATTTAAGCATTACCAGAGTCTTTTCAAGTGATGTGTACTTTCATTTTCTCCACATGTTGACCAGTCATAAAGGAGGCATCCTTGCAGAAGAAACATGTAATAGTAATGATAGCTGTGCTCTGAATCTATACTGTTGTGTAGGTGCAGAGATCAGGGCTGTATAAGTGTGGTTACATCTTCAGCTTCCATCTCCTGGCAGTCAGCGTGGGGTGTAGAGCTGAGTGTAATTACAAACACCTCTGCAGATCTCACATAATGCTATGTGCCCACGTTGCAGAAAGTTTCACCTCCACAGTATGAAGGTACCATGAGATTGTCCGCAGCATTTCCGCAACTCTCTTGATGCATGCGTTTTCCTGCAAAATACAAGCATTATGCAAACGTTTTTAGCTTGCAGAATTCAAGCGATTTGAAGCATCGCTTGGGAAAGTGATTTGACAAGTGTGACCAACCTGTCAGCATAGTACTTGACAAGTGTGACCAACTTTTTACTATTGATGCTGCCTATGCAGCAACAATAGTAAAATGCTAAAAATAAAAAATCTGGATATACTCGCCTTCTGTTGGCCCCCAATCTCAGCGGTGCTTCTGTTCCCAGGCGTGCTTTACGAGAATGACCTTTGTGACGTCACATGACCGACGTCACAAAAGGTCATTTTGTCGTAAAGCACACCTGGGAAGAACCGCTGGGGGCTGACAGAGGGTATGTATAGCCCTATTTTTTTATTTTAATTCTATTTTTCACAGGAATATGGGTACCAGCCGCTCATGAGACGCTCACTTTACGCATGGTGGGCATAGTCACATGCGTAAAGTGAGCGTTTCACTGCAATCCTGTGGCGGTGGAATCGCCCTTGCCGCTGCGGAAACTCTTAAATGCAACATGGGCACACAGCCTAACAACTCTACTGTATACACTAACTGTCATGCGATAAAGGGAGGACGTAAGGATAGTTCCTCATTGTTAAAGTAGAGAACAACCTGTTCAAGTGATGATCACACACAATTTATTTTTTATGTATTTGTTATATCTTCTGTGTGTGGTATATCTGCCATGGTAATTATGTAAAACTGGCTGAAGAGCCCGGCGCTGCCTGGGCATAGTAACTAACTATGGTTAATTATAACAAATTATAATTATATAATCTGAGTGTATAGCCCCCCCCCCCCCCACTCCACATAGCCACAGTCACTATAATATCCCACATCATCCCGTCAGCCTGGAGTCAGAACCAGAGCATTTGAAGGCTAATGCCCTGACTTCCATACTGGGGATCCCTTTAAGAGAACCTGGGGTCAGAACCAGAATGCTGAGTGGAATTGCCCTAACTTCCATACCTGGGAACCCTTTGAGAGGCCTGGAGTCAGAACCAAAGCGCTGGATGGATTTGCCCTGACTTCCATACCAATGATCCCTTTAATAGAAGCCTGGGGTCAGAATCAGAGCGCTGAGGGATTTGCCCCAACGTCCATACTGGAGATCCCTTTAAGAGGGGCCTGGGGTCAGAACCAGAGCGCTTAGTGGAATTGCCCTAACTTCCATACCGGGGATCCCTTTAAGAGACCCTGGGGTCAGAACTACAGCGCTGAGTGGAACGGTCCTAACTTCCATACTGGAGATCCCTTTAAGAGGGGAGCTTTGCCTACGGGATGGAGGATGTGTGATGGGTATATGGGCAGGGAGAGGGTGATTCATTTCTGTCATGTGCTCTCTTGCACCTTTCTGGGGGGCAGACAATGGCTGGGAGCTTATGTTACCGGGGATGCTAGATTCCTTCCACTCGGTCAGTGTTTGCTGAGGTGTCAGTGTTTGCTGAGGTGTTTTCTGGAGTGGGAAAGCTTGTTCATAGCAACCAATCACAGCTCTGCTTCTTTTAAACAGCTCTGGTGGAATGAAAGATGCTTCATGATAGGTTGGTAACGCACGCACACATGATTTTTACCCCCTTTCTATATAACAGTCCTGTGGATCCAGCTTGAAGAATGTGAATGATTCCTGCAATGGTTTAGGATATCCCTATGTTTTTACTAATGCAATTGTGATGCAAGAAGGAACAGATATTTCCTGTACAATATAACCACATCCTAATGATAGCCCACTGACTAGTTTGCCAAATGTCAACAGATGGCTGCTGGTTAACCCTTTTATTTCACCATCTCTGATGCAAAGTGAAAAACTGAACAAATGAGGTACGTTCACCTAACCATATTGTCAGTGTTTCATTCAATATTCTGTTTTGCACACCCCCCCCCCCCACCCAAAAAAAAAAAAAAAGTTCAAAGAAAGCCTGACCTATAATGTGATTGATTATAGTTTTTGGCACAAAATATGCAGACGAGACACGGAATCAATTTTTTTTCCCTTCTAAAATAATACAAAAATGGACATTTGTTATTGTCCTAATCATGTTTCCCTGTGGAATGATATTGCCAGGTTATATTTACCACACAATAAACACTGTAAAAACAAAGGTGGAATTATGGGGATTTTTTTTTTTTTTCGATTTCACTGCACTTTTTTTTTTTTTTCTTCCTCATTCTCCAGTACTATGTATAGTAAAACGAATGGTGTAATTGAAAACTATTGTTTGTCCAACACCAAAATACAAGCCCTCATAATGCTATGAAGAATAGGGGGGTTTCTTGATCAATAAAAGGATAAAGGGGTCCAGTCACTTGCCATATCTCTGGAATGTCCGGTTCAGTAGGACCGCGCCATTTACACCAAGTATAATCACTTACAGCTTTATGGCAAGTGACTGGTCCTCGTTCACATAAGCCGTCCTTAAAGGGCATAATGTAAGGGGGCAAAGTTCTCACCTGTCATTTCTAAGTGACCCTATCAGCCCAATTTGTGCCCCTTTATTCTGCACCTTCAGTTGTCAGGACTGAAAGTGTAAGCTGAGACAGTGTTTTGGAGCCACTCCTGGATTTGGCTTACTAATACTGACCCAAAATTCTGACTTGTGAATATGGCCTAAAGTGGTATTCTAATGTCAATAAATTCTTTTTGCAACTTTGCCATACATTTTCTACATTTCAAGGTCTCTGTACACTAGTTAAAGGGAATCTGTCACCTCATTTGCCCCATAAGCTGCGGCCACCGCCATCAGGGGCTTATCTACAGCATTCTGTATTGCTGTAGATAAGCCCCCGATGAAACCTGAAAGATAAGAAAAACACGTTAGATTACTCACCGGGAGGCAGTCGGGTGTGGTGGGTGTCGTGGTCCTGTCTGGCGCCTCCCTTCTTCATACGATGATGTCCTCCTTGTTTCTCCCTCGGCTCCGGCGCAGGCGTACTTTATCGGTCCTATTGAGGGCAGAGTAAAGTACTACAGTGCACAGGTGCCGGGGAAGGTCAGAGCGGTCTGGCGCCTGCGCACTGCAGCACTCTGCTCTGCCCTCTACAGGGCAGATAAAGTATGCCTGCGCAGGAGCCAAGGGAGAAGCGAGGAGGAGGACATCGTATGAAGATGGGAGGTGCCGGACGGGACGCCGGGGTAAGTATAATCTAACTTTTCTTATCTTTCAGGTTACATCGGGGGCTTATCTACAGCATTACAGAATGCTCTAGATAAGCCCCTGATGGCTGTGGCCGCAGCTGATAGGCCAAAAATGGGGTGACAGACTCCCTTTAAAATTAAAAAAAAAAACATTTAGTGTAGCCAGTTTGGCCACTAGATGTCATGCGGTAACAAAATGTTTATAAATGGACAGGTATAAAGTATTCCCCACTTTATTTAGTCATCTGAATATATGTGCCGTATATATTCGCGTATAAGCAGAGATTTTCAGCGCCCATTTTTTTGGGGCTGAAAGTTCCCCTCTCAGCTTATACGCGAGTCACATAGCCAGGGGTAGGGGGGGAGCAGGGATGTCACATCATACTGACCCCCCCCCCTTTGGCGCGGTCTCTGCAGCCCCCCTGCTTGTCCCAAGGTCTCCTTTCCTTCCTACAGCGGTCACATGGTGCCGCTTATTAAAGTCATGAATATGCGCATATTTATGACTTTAATGAGCGGTACCGCGTGACCGCGGAAGGAAGGGAGAACTAGGCTGCAGAGACGTGCCAGGGGGATGTAAGTATATGCTATATTCACCTGTCCCGGTTCCAACGCTGCTTGCTGCTGTCTGCCCGCCGGGTCCCTGTCAGTGACATTCAGGCAGCAGAGGGCGCGATGACGTCTGCCCGCCAGGTCCCTCTGTCAGTGACTTTCAGGCAGCAGAGGGCACGATGACGTAGTCAGTGCGCTCCGTCTGCTGCCTGACGTCACTGAGAGAGGGACCTGGCAGGCAGACAGCGGCGAGCAGCGTTGGAACCGGGACAGGTGAATATCCCAGGCGACGGGTCCTGAGCCAGCAGCGACACCTGTCCTCCATAGCACGCCGGTGTCCGCCTGCTCAGCACACCGGCACCTGGCCCCCAGGGACAAGAGGTGAGTATGTCTTTTTTCTTTTTTTTTTAATACCTGCAGTAGCGGCAGCAGCATATAGGGCATAATATATGGAGCATCTTATGGGGGCATATTCAGTGGAGCATCTTATGGGGGCATATTCAGTGGAGCATCTTATGGGGATAGCATATGGAGGCATATTCAATGGAGCGTCATATGGGGGCATATTCAATGGAGCATCTTATGGGGGCATATTCAATGGAGCATCTTATGGGGGCTGATTCAATGGAGCAGCATATGGGGCAGATTCAGTGGAGCATCTTATAGGGGCAGCATATGGGGCATAATATATGGAGCATCTTATGGGGGCATATTCAATGAAGCATCTTATGAGGTCAGCATATGGAAGCATATTCAATGGAGCATCTTATGGGAGAATATTGAGTGGAGCACCTTAGGGGGGCAGCATATGGGGGCATATTCAATGGAGCATCATATGGGGGCATATTCTATGCCTCATTTGCTGCCCCATAAGATGCTCCATAGATGCTGCCCCCATAAGATGCTCCATAATCTATGGAGCATCTTATGGGGCCTATTCTATGGAACATTTTATGGGGCAGCATATGGGGCATAATCTATGGAACGTCTTAGGGGGCCATAACCTTTATGGAGTAGCATATGGGTCATATTATTCTATGGAACATCTTATGGGGCCATTATTAACCTTTGTGCAGCATTATATGGGGCATATTTTGTATGGAGCATCTTATGGGACCCATCATGAACTGTATGGAGCATTATATGGGGCTCCTGATTCAATATGGCTATTCAAAAACATTTAACCTACTGATGTCTCAATTAATTTTACTTTTATTGGTGTCTATTTTTATTTTTGAAATCTACCAGTAGCTGCTGCATTTTCCACCCCAGGCTTATACGCGAGTCAATAAGTTTTCCAAGTTTTTTGTGGCAAAATTAAGGGGGTCGGCTTATACACGTGTGTGTGTGTGTGTGTGTGTATATATATATATATATATATATATATATATATATATATATATATATATATATATATAGCTCAAAAAAAAAATAAAGAGAACACTTAAATAACACATCCTAGATCTGAATTAATGAAATATTCTCATTGAATGCTTTGTTCTGTACAAAGTTGAATGTGCTGACAGCAAAATCACACAAAAATCATCAATGGAAATCAAATTTATTAACCAATGGAGGCCTGGATTTGGAGTCACACATAAAATTCAAGTGGAATGTAATGTCCTTAAAACAAGTCAAAATGATGCTCAGTAGTGTGTTTGACCTCCCTACAATGCCTGGGCATGCTCCCGATGAGGTGGCGGATGGTCTCCTGAGGGATCTCTTCCCAGACCTGGACTAAAACATCCGCCAACTCCTGGACAGTCTGTGGTGCAAAGTGACGGTGGATGGCGCGAAACATGATATCCCAGATGTGCTCAATCGGATTCAGGTCTGGGGAATGGGCGGGCCAGTCCATAGCTTCAATGCCTTCATCTTACAGGAACTGCTGACACACTCCAGCCACATGAGGTCTGGCATTGTCCTGCATTAGGAGGAACCCAGGGCCGACCGAACCAGCATATGGTCTCACAAGGGGTCTGAGGATCTTTTCTCGGTACCTAATGGCAGTCAGGCTACCTCTGGCGAGCACATGGAGGGCTGTGCGACCCTCCAAAGAAATGCCACCCCACACCATTACTGACCCACTGCCAAACAGGTCATTCTGAAGGATGTTGCAGGCAGCAGATCGCTCTCCATGGCGTCTCCAGACTCTGTCTCGTCTGTCACATGTGCTCAGTGTGAACCTGCTTTCATCTGTGAAGAGCACAGGGCACCAGTGGCGAATTTGCCAATCCTGGTGTTTTGTGGCAAATGCTAAGTGTCCTGCACGGTGTTGGGTTGTGAGCACAAACCCCATATGTGGACGTCAGACCATCCTCATGGAGTCGGTTTCTAACCTCTTGTGAAGACACATGCACATTTGTGGCCTGCTGGAGATAATTTTGCAGGGCTCTGGCAGTGCTCCTCCTGTTCCTTCTTGCGCAAAGGAGGAGGTAGCGGTCCTGCTGCTGGGTTGTTGCCCTTCTACGGCCCCCTCCATGTGTCTTGGTGTACTGGCCTGTCTCCTGGTAGCGCGTCCAGCCTCTGGACACTATGCTGACAGACACAGCAAACCTTCTTGCCACAGCTCGCATTGATGTGCCATTCTGGATGAGCTGCACTACCTGAGCCACTTGTGTGGGTTGTAGAGTCCATCACATGCTACCACAAGTGAAAGCACAACCAAGATACAAAAGTGACCAAAACATCAGCCAGAAAGGCATTGGTACTGAGATGTAGTCTGTGGTTCCCACCTGCAGAACCACTCCTTTATTGAGGGTGTCTTGATAATTGCCAATAATTTCCATCTGTTGTCTATTCCATTTGCACAACAGCATGTGATGTAAACACTTATGTCCCCCCAAAAATTGAGAAAAGTATTCAAGGAGTGATACCTTTATTGGCTAACCAGAGAAATTATACTTGCAAGCTTTCAGGGCTCAGAAGGCCCCTTCATCAGGCTCTTTTACAAGTGAATTACTGAGAAGAGGTTCACACTGAGCACATGTGACAGAGTCTGGAGACGCCATGGAGAGCGATCTGCCTGCAACATCCTTCAGCATGACCGGTTTGGCAGTGGGTCAGTAATGGTGTGGTGGCATTTCTTTGGAGGGCCGTGCAACCCTCCATGTCTTCGCCAGAGGTAGCCTGACTGTCATTAGCTACTGAAATGAGATCCTCAGACCCCTTGTGAGACCATATGCTGGTGCAGTTGGCCCTGGGATCCTTCTAATGCAAGACAATGCCAGACCTCAAGTGGCTGGAGTGTGTTAGCAGTTCCTGCAAGATGAAGGCATTGAAGCTATGGACTGGCCCGCCCGTTCCCCAGACCTGAATCCGATTGAACACATCTGGGACATCATGTCTCGCTCCATCCACCAACGTCACGTTGCACAACAGACTGTCCAGGAGTTGGCGGATGCTTTAGTCCAGGTCTAGGAAGAGATCCCTCAGGAGACCATCTGCCGCCTCATCAGGAGCATGCCCAGGCATTGTAGGGAGGTCATACAGGCACGTGGAGACCACACATAATACGGAGCATCATTTTGACTTTTTTTAAGGACATTACATTCCACTTTAATTTTGTGTGTGACTCCAAGTCCAGGCCTCCATTGGTTAAGAAATTTGATTTCCATTGATGACTTTTGTGTGATTTTGTTGTCAGCACATTCAAATTTGTGCAGAACAAAGTATTCAATGAGAATATTTCATTCATTCAGATCTAGGATGTGTTATTTGAGTGTTCCCTTTATTTTTTTTCAGCAGTGCATTTTAGTAAATTTCTCATATTTTAGATGTGTGGAAGTGACTCCAGTCTATTGAAGCTTCACTTTGTGCACAGCAAGGTCCATGTCCCTTTAAAAGTCTTGTGTTTTCACTTGGCCGCTTACTTTCAGAATGCTGATTTGTGAAGATTTTCCAGAGATGGGACTTCTCAAATTTAGATCGTTTCCCTCTCCCCCTAAATGACTTGATACCCGTGACTGAATCCATCATGTGTCAGATCTTTGTTGTCATAAGATCTAGTATATTGTCACCCACTGTATGAAAATGAGAAAAAAATCTCACTGGGGCACAAAAAATGGTGCCGTTTACACTCAAATTTTTTAACCTGGTAAGGACTGGATCTAACTTAATCTTAATGACTAAACATCATTTTTTTTTCTTTTTAATGTTGCATTCCAGGATTTAAAGTATATTACAATTTTTCAGCATCATGGGTTTGGCTTTTTTTTGCAAGGCGAATTGCATTTGCCCCTAACTTTAATTAATTCTGTTCACTCTTTAGAAATAGAAAAAAAATATTCTGCTGTTTGTTTTTTAATGTTTTCACATTTACTTATTCATTTGCAGCACAAATAAAGTGTTACCTTTATTCTATAGATCAGCTTATTTTTGGGTTGACATATCCTGAGATCCATAACTTTATAACATTCTTTTTCTATCAACGACAGCGTGACAAGATGTTGTTTTCATTGTTATCATTTTGGGGTAGATTTGGCTTTTTCATCACTTTTTATTATAGTTTTTGGATGGTGAATGAAAAAAAAAGCAATTCTACATTTTTTTTTTTAAATCCCTCAACACTCCATGACAGATATATCCACTGTGGATCAGGCTCATCGTGTGCCTCTAAGGCTGGTTTCACATTAGTGTTTTTTTGCGCAGCGCATCCTGCGCTTCCATGCGCACCTATGTTTAATATGGGGGCGCATGGTCTAGCGTTTGCACGCATTCGTATGCGTTTTCATGCGCATGCGTTTTTTAAGGTGTGCGCCTAGGTGCGCCAGATGCAACCTGTTGCATTTTTAGGTCTGTCCGACGGCGTCAAAAAAATGCATGCGCACACTTGCGTACGTAATGCGACAAAATAACGCATTACAGTCTATGGGAACGCAGGCGTGCACATGGATATGTGCACGCCTGCGTTACAAAACGCATGCGCTTTAAGAGTTAACATGGCTTGAAACTGGTTAAAACGCTTGCGCCTAAAAATGCATGATGCGTTTTTTGCATGCGTTTCTATTGCGCACAAAGCGCTGCTCTAAAAAACGCTAATGTGTAAGTAGCCTAACAGCTGCAAAAATTCTGAATTTTATTAAGCCACTATAATAGTAAGAAAACTATACATGTTTGGTATCACAAGACTAAGAGAATAAACCGTAGCACTACTGTGAAGGTGCTCAAATAGGTTCCCAAGCCAGTAAGATAGAAGTAAGAAACTTGGCACTCAACTTATGATTAGAAAATCCAGATTTTTTATTTAGGCAGTCACATAAACAAAGGACGTTTCGGTCCCAGTTGGACCTTCATCAGCCCGACTGCTGTATGAATGAGTAAGTATAGATATAGATACAGGGCTATATGTGCCTGTAGCTGAAGGTGGTGTAGCAGCGACCGTAATTAGAGATTAGTCAAGGCGCTGTGCTTAGCCTCTCCTACACTTACCCGGAATCCACTCTGCTCTGTTCTCAACAGGGCAGAGCAGTGCGCCTGTGCAGGAGCCGCGACGGGAAGCAAAGAAGAGGACGTCACCATTAGAAGATGGGAGGCGCCGGACGGGACCGCGATACCCATCGCACCAAAACCGGACCCGGACCGCTCCTGGGTGAGTATAATATAACTCATTTTTCTTATCTTTCAGGTTACATCGGGGGCTTATCTATGGAATTACAAAATGCTGTAGATAAGCCCCTGATGTCAGTGCCGGCAGCTGATACTTGAAAAATGGGGTGACAGATTCCCTTTAAAGAGGATCTATTGCCATATTTTTCACGTTAACCTTCATACACAATCTAATAGTCACTGCAGAGTGGAATAAAAATTAGTTTTTCAATTTCACCTCTCCATTGAGGAGATAGTAGTAAATAAAGTATTTTGCTCCCTAATAAGTAAATTTTTATGATGCAAACAATTAAATTTTTTGTTGCAATGTCTTAAGAAGAAATGAAATGATGAATGCAAATAAAATACATATGTACCTGAAAATAATACCAGTAAAATCTACAAATCTTCACCCAAAAATACTGGCTCTATGCACACGGGTGTACGCTATAAATATAAAGTGACCATGCGCCATGGTCTATATCCACATTGTATAGAGGCCAACGTACAGTAAGCGCTTACTCATGTGGATCAGACACTACATACTCTTCTCAACCCCAACTAGCGGCTTGCGTTATGCTTTTTAAATTCCTGAAAAATCAAAGTGCTCGTTCGGGCTGAGGGGAGAACACAGTGTCTGATCTATGTGAGTACACACTCATACATTGGTGTCCATACCTGTGATTGATAGAAAGTGGGAACAGGCTGCAGTGCATGGTCACTTTATATTTACACTGTGTACCCAACCACATAGACCCCGAACTCTTGAGACTAGGATATGCACATACTTATGTTTTACGATTTGATCTGATTAATCAGTAATTGCATCACTGGTTACCCCTCCTGCATGTGAATGCCTCCGATTTATTGCAAATATTAATGTTGTACTAAAAAATATTGTGATTTTTTTTTTTGTATAGTGGTTTTGTGGTGGATTATGACTCTTGTAGTAATTTTTTTTTTGCCATGTAGTTACTGGGGAGTTTCCACTAGATGCACTAGTAGTAAATGTGACATATGAAACACTATGTACTTTTGAAGTGTTTTTATATTTTCCAGATACATACATGCTACCTTGTGAATATATGTTGACACGTAAGCCCTCATCTCGGGCAACTCCATAGACGGAAAATAATAAAAAGTGATGGCGACACGTTTTTGTTCTTTAAATAGTTTTTTTTTTATTGTACAAACATAGATAAAACTACCTAAGTTTGGCATATCCCCAGTCGTACTTATCCATAGAATAAAGTGAATGTGATTTATATTTTATACCACATGGTTGTTGCTATATAAAGAAAAAAATCCTAATTGGAAAAATATTTTAACTTTTTTGCAATCTGCCACTCTGTTATGCACGCAGGTGGTGCATGTGGTTTTACAGATCCACTGTGGCATGGGGCCAGGCTTACCTAGGAGTGCGGTACTGACAACACCGGAACCAGGGGCTCTCACAACTTCACTAGTAGAACCGCACACTACTTAATGACTGAATGTGTTGCTTGGCACCTCCCTATTGGGGAAGGTGCCTTTTAAACAAGATGCCTCCCAGCTATTGGCTGGGAGTCATCTTGCAGGTGAACACTTACACTAAATGCCTCTCAGCTATATGCGCGTGCTGCCCCTTTTAAAGCAGGGGAGCGTGCGCATGTGCGCCACTGGGACTCAGACAAAGTAGGGAGCACACTGGGTGGCCACACTGTGCGACCGGGGTGGTAAGTATGCCTGCGTTCCTGCATGGAGGGAGAAAGGGATCAATTGCCATAGTGTTACACACGCAATTATTTTTTTTTTTACACTTTTGGGGTCAAAACACCATTTGTTAAATGGATTGAAGTGTTTAGTTCACAAAATGGGGACACTTCTGGGGGAAGGGAATTCCATTGCACTGGTACCTCAGGGGCTTTGCAAAAGAATTCATGAACATTTTGTTACATCGCTGCTTTGATTGTTACATGAGGTGGGATTAATTCCCTCCTCTTTGTCCTTGCACCTTTTCTTACTTTGTAATTAAGATTTTAATTATGTTTCAATAAAATTATGTTTTTAATTTACTCATTTATTATACTTCACTTTATTTACCTGCACATATATAGGGGTGAATAGAAATGAGACATGGTGTCTGCAAACTATTCCAATAAAATCTGTTTCCCCAAACCCAAATGGTGCTCCTTCCCTTCTGTGCTCTGCCATGTAGCCATACAGTAGCATACAACTGTATAGAGGTGTCTCAAACACACAGTTTGATGGTCCTACAGCTCCGCTCTAAACAACAGAATGGCCCCACAGTGACTCTCTACACAATACAATGGCCCCACAGCTCATTTACACACTATAGAATGGCCTCACAGCTCCTCTATACACTATAGGATGGTCCCACAGCTCCTCTATAAAATCTGTGCCCCCAAACTCAAATGGTGCTCCTTCCCTTCTGTGCTCTGCCATGTAGCCATACAGTAGCATACAACTGTATAGAGGTGTCTCAAACACACAGTTAGGATGGTCCCACAGCTCATCTACACACTATAGGATGGTCCCACAGCTCTTCTATACATTAAAGGATGGTCCCATAGCTCCTCTGTACACTACTGGATGGTCCCACGGCTCCTCTGTACACTATAGGATTTCTGCACAGCTCCAATATACACTATAGGTTGGTCCCACAGCTCATTAATACACTGTAGGATGGCCCCACAGCTCCTCTATAAATTATAGGATGGCCCTACAGCTCATCTACACACTATAGGACAGCCTCACAGTTCCTCTATTCACTATAGGATGGTCCCACAGCTCCTCTATGCATTATAGTATTGCCCCACAGCTCCTCTATACATTAAAGAATGGTCGCACAGCTCCTCTGTACACTACTGGATGGTCCCATGGCTCCTCTGTACACTATAGGATTGCTGCACAGCTCCAATATACACTATAAAATGGTTCCACAGCTCCTCTCTACATTATAGGATGGCCCCACAGCTCATCTATACACTGTAGGATGGCCCCACAGCTTCTCTGTACCCTATAGAATGGCTCCACAGCTCCTCGATACGCTACAGGATGAATCCGCAGCTCATCTGTACACTATAGAATGGCCCCACAGCTCCTCTATACACTATAGAATGGCCCCACAGCTCCTCTATATACAATAAAGGAACTATGGTGCCATTATATTGTATGCTGCCCATTTCTTGGAGGATCCTCCCAGGCAGTGCAGGCAACATCAAACATGTTGCATGATTTGCTTCAACAGATGCGGCCGCTCACTGCGTGCTTTGTGGCCGCGGGTCAGAGACCCCCTGGTATAGATGTTATTGTTGTGCATAAAAGAAAAGGCACACAATAATTTGTTACCTAATTTCCCCTATTACTCCTTGTGAAAATCAAAAATTTTATGCAACTACAACAATTTTATGGGGAAAAAAATGTTCATGTTTCAATCTACTTTGCATTAATTGCTGCCAAGCACCTGAAGGGATAACAAACTTCCTAAATCCTATTTAATACATTTAGGGGTTTAATTTTTAAAATGTGGTGATTGAGGTATATGGGGTTCTAATACATAGGCCTCTCAAAAGGCTCTTAAGAACTGAACCAAACCCTAAAAATTAAGTATCTGAAAGTTTATTGAAAATGTGAAAAATTGCTACTAAACTTAAAAGCTATTTAGTATTCCCAAAATATAAATAGACAAATAAAAGACACTGCCAACATAGACAAATGTTCGGCAGAGCTGCGGAGGGCTGCGTAGTTCCTATGTGAAGCTCCGCCCATTGCCACACCTCCTCTGGTTAGCTCCGCCTACGTCTGCATGCGGCTTGCGTACCCAATGTTAAAGATAGGTACGCAGGCCGCATGCAGATGTAGGTGGAGCTTCACGGAGGAGGTGCAGCAGTGGGCAGAGCTTCACGGAGGAACTACGCAGCCCTCCGCAGCTCTGACGAACGCAAATGTGAAAACGGCCTTAATGTTATTTTCTGTGGCATGTTTTTTAAGTTCATCTTAAACGTTTGAAAAGTGCAGATTTTTCCAAATTCTGATTTTTTTAAACAAATGTAAAATATATCAACTTAAACTTATTAATGCAAAATAAAAATAGTCTCACAATCATTTACACATTCCAAAAATAATACTATGTAAAGTAACAAGATGAGAGATGTAAAAATAAAAACACAGTTGTGTGTCCTAACGTCCCATATAGGCTCCTTTATTAAGAGGTTAAGGTAATGCCTATTATAATTATTATTTATTTATATAGCACCATTGATTCCATGGTGCTGTACAGGAGAGGGGGTTACATCCAAATTACAGATATCACTTACAGTAAACAAACTAATAATGGCAGACTGATACAGAGGGGAGAGAGGACCCTGCCCTTTCGGGCTTACATGCTACAGCATGGTGGGAAAGGAGACAGTAGGTTGGGGGGTTGCAGCAGCTCCAGTGATGGTGAGGTGATATCTCCGGTAGTGGTGAGGAGGTAGCGGGGGCATTGCAGGCTGTAGGCTTTCTTGAAGAGGTGGGTTTTCAGGTTCCGTCTGAAGGATCCGAATGTGGTTGATAGTCGGACATGTTGGAGCAAAGAATGCCAGAGGATGGAGGCTATTCGGGACAAGCCTTGGAGGCGGTTGGGTTAGAAGCGAATACGTGTGGAGAGAAGGAGGTCTTGGGATGACCGTAGATTACGTGAGGGAAGGTATCGGGAGATTAGTTCAGAGACATATGGAGGAGACAGGTTATAGATGGCCTTGTAGGTCAGTATTAGTAATTTGAACTGGATACGCTGAAGGAATGGGAGCCAGTGAAGAGATTTGCAGAGGGGAGAAGTGGAGGAGTAGCGAGAGAGATGAATTAGTCGGGCAGCAGAGTAAAGGATGGACCGGAGAGGTGCGAGGGTGTTAGCAGGGAGAACACAGAAAAGGATGTTGCAGTAGTCGAGGCGGGAGATGATGAGGGCGTGCACAAGCATTTTAGTAGATTGAGGGTTGAGGAAAGGCCGGATTCTGGAAATATTTTTGAGCTGGAGGCGACAGGAGGTAGAAAGAGCTTGGATGTGCGGTTTGAAGGACAGGGCAGAATCAAGGGTTACTCCGAGGCAGCGGACTTCCGGTACTGGGGAAAGCGTGATGTCATTAATTGTGATAAATAGGTCAGGTAAGGAAGATCTGTGAGATGGAGGAAAGATGATGAGTTCAGATTTGTCCACATTGAGCTTGAGTAAGTGAGAGGAGAAGAAAGAGGATATGGCTGATAGACACTCCGGGATTCTGGACAGCAGAGAGGTGACATCTGGGCAAGAGATGTAGATCTGAGTGTCATCAGCATAAAGGTGGTACTGGAATCCATGGGACTTTATGAGTTGACCCAGGCCAAGGGTATAAATTGAGAAGAGTAGGGGTCCTAGAACAGAGCCTTGGGGGACTCAAACATAGAGAGGGTGGGATGAGGAGGTAATGTGGGAGACGCTGAATGTGCAATTTGAAAGGAATGAGGAGATCCAGGATAGGGCGAGGTCTTTGATGCCAAAGGAGGAGAGGATCTGTAGCAGGAGACAGTGGTCAACTGTGTCGAATGCAGAGGAGAGGTCTAGAAGCAGGAGTATAGAGTATTGTCCGTTTGCTTTGGCTGTAAGTAGGTCGTTAGTAATTTTAGTCAGGGCTGTCTCAGTGGAGTGATGGGGGCAGAAACCAGATTGCCTATGTATCGGCCTAATAACCACTACAAGCCCCTGCTAATAGTAACCTAAATGGCTGTGCTCCCCTATGCGCTATGCAACCACAATGTGACATACCAAAGCATATAACGTTACCATGTGGGCTAAAGCAATCTACTTAATGTAGAAGACATAACTTGACCCCACCTATCACATGCAATTTGTTGTATCGGTTTCTACAATTTAGACAGAGGGATCTCCAGGGTGTGGGTGCTACCGAAACCTCTTCACCCCTGTAGTTACTCCCCTGCATTCTGCTGAACATGTGAACCCTGCTATTACTCATGTTTACTAGCGCATCAATGGCTTTTCTGTGTAGTCTTTTTCACTTTCGATTACAATTTACACCGAGCCACTTCCTCTTCTCATTATAAAAAACACTTTGTTTCTGTGAAAAAAAACCCACTGAGGAAGTCAGAACATCCCGGAAAGAGTAAATGTGTAATGTTTCTTTGATTATGGGCAGAAAACTTTCATTTTAAAGATATTTCTTAGTGTCAAACTTTGTTTAGGCGTTGAGCAATTTTCTACCACTGGATTCCATGGTGATACTGTAATTTTCTCCCTAACTTCTTCCATATGACTCTATACACAGCATGCCAATATGGATACAAGTTACCGGAGCCACTCTCTGTGGACTTGCCAGTCTATCATACACGTGCACCACCTATATCCGGTCTGTAAAGAACTGCAAACGTTATTCAAATCAGACGAAGGACGCTACATTGTGTGGGGTCTTCTTTTATGCCACCCTAGGCCTTGTGCACACGACCGTATTTTGAGTCCGAATGCCATCCATCAAAAAAATCGGATTGCTCTGTGGCCAATGTTATTCAATGAGGCAGGGCAGTTGAACAATTTTTTTCTCAGACAGATTTTTTGTCTCAAAAAAGAAACATAGTATGCACAATTTGACTCCGAGAATCAGATGCGACTCACCCGTTCAAGTGTTAGTGCGAGAAAAAAAATTGGATCACACCAGGACCATCTGTGTAGCGCCCGACTTTTACAGATCCCATGTAAAATGACCCGGAAACTTGAACCTTGTCAACACAGGAAGTTCTACCATTTGAAAGTAGTTTGAGCAGAAAATCTGATGTCTACATGCCTCCACGGAGTACTATGCCTCCGGCATTAAATGTGGAAATGCTGATTATGCTCATCCAATTATCCTCTGAGGTTCTGTGGAATGGTCCTGGTGTATCGCTGTGGCCTTATGGATACCCTTAAGGACGCTCTGGCTTTGCATACTCCTCCCTGTTCTTTGTTGAAGGCCATGATTCAGGCCATTCGTATGGATTGCAGAAACTGGAAGAGACTTGTTGGGCGACAGGGGGTTTCATTCTTCTCGAGTCTGTTTCCTTACCCTGAGACAGAACCAATTGAATTTAGAGCAGCCAGCCCTCGGACCGTGGAGAAGAAACGTCGGCACGATTTCAGACTCTGCCTCTACTGTGATCAGTAGAATAGAGGGACAGCATGCAAACTTGAGTGAAGTTAAAAATATTCTTTTTATTCTGCCAAATACAGTGCAACGTTTCCACAATACCAGTCATTATCAAGCTTGATCATTCTACTGATTAATTTACCCAAGTGAGCTCTATTAAATTTTCTATAGTAATTAGCGAATCCTAAAAAATGCTGTCGTACATTAAAGGTCACGAGGTTGAACGAAATCAATTATAGCTTTCACCTTCACAGGATCCATCTTAAACCCTTCAGCAAATACAAAGAACCCCAGAAACTATTTTTCTTGAGCAGAGAAAGTACACTTTTCTAATTTAGCAAACAAAGGATTTTCCCTGAGTCTTTGTAAAACATAACGAAGATGCTCATAGTGCGAATCCAGATCAGATGAAAAAATTAGAATGTCATTAAGGTATACCACAACAAACCTTCCAATGATATCAGAAAAAATGTAATTTACAAAGTTCTGAAAGACAGGTGGTGAATTGGTTAAACCAAAATTCATGACCAGATTCACAAATTGGTCCTCAGACATTAAAAGCTCTGTCTTCCACTCATCACTCTCCCAGATGCCTGTCAGATTATAAGCCCTTCTAAGATCAAGTTTAGAAAACCGTTTAGCCCCAGTAAGCTGATTATATAGGTTGGGCCATTTATATGGATACACCTAAATAAAATGGGAATGGTTGGTGATTTCAGCTTCCTGTTTGTGGCACATTAGTATATGGGAGGAGAAACTTTTCAAGATGGGTGGTGACCATGGCGGCCATTTTGAAGTTGGCCATTTTGGATCCAACTTTATTTTTTCCAATCGGAAGAGGGTCACGTGACACATAAAACTTATTGAGAATTTCACAAGAAAAACAATTGTGTGCTTGGTTTTAACGTAACTTTATTCTTTCATGAGCTGTTTACAAGTATATGACCACTTATAAAATGTGATCAAAGTGCTGCCCATTGTGTTGGATTGTCAATGCAGCCCTCTTTGTTATGATTGAGTCACCGTAGGAGGCAAAAACAGAAATGCTAGCTAAGTCCAGAAAACCAGAGAGGTTGGCAGCTATCGGATTGCAGACCCCTGATCCTATCCACAACAACTAACAGTAGCCGTGGGGGGTTCCTACGATGCCCTAGACCCCTCGATCACAGCCGGAGAATTAAATAGGCCTAAAGAAAGAAAGGGGAAATCTAAACTGCCCCAGAGCAGACCCCAAAGCAATAGGCAGCCCCCAACATATAATGACGGTGAAGCAAGATGAAAACACTAACACAGACAGAAAGATAGACTGAGCAAAGACGGGGCCCAAGCTAACTAGATAGGAAAGGACAGGAAGGCTGCTGTCTGCAATCCGTGAAAAACCCTATGAAAATAAGAGCCAACAGACTGACAGTGAAAAAGGCCCTGAAGACGCTAGGCTTCAAAAAAGCTATGTCAGTACTCAGGAATATTCTGAAGACAGAGCAACCGGCAAAAGGAGATTCAGCTCACCCCAGCAGGGAATGGCAGAATCCAGAAAAGCAAGGAAAACAAAAACAAAACACAAATGCTAACAGGCAAAGCAGAAAACTTAGCTTTAGAGGAGCAGGAATCAGACTGGTGTCCTAGAAGTCCACAGAGAAATCACCCGCAGGGCAGAAGGGCGTCGGCAGCCTTATATCCAGTCCGTGACTCCACTCAGCCAGTCATCCTCATTAGGTTCAGGTGCCTGATAATCAGGCTCATTACCTTCCTTTACCAGAATAGGGAGTTTACCAGACCTCAGTGACGAAGGGGAAAATGAACTCACAACAGTACCTCCCCCTTGAGGAGGGGTCACCGAACCCTCAACCACGCCACCAGGGCGATCAGGGTGAGCCCGATGAAAGGCACGCACCAATCTTTTGGCATGAATATCAGAGGCAGAGACCCAGGAATTATCCTCCTGACCATAACCCTTCCACTTAACCAAATACTGGAGTCTCCGTCTAGCCAGACGGGAATCCAGTATTTTCTCTACCTCATATTCCATGTTACCTTCAACCAATACAGGGTCTGGAGGTGCCACCCCAGGAACAACTGGTTCAACAAACCTCTTCAACAAGGACTTATGGAACACATTATGGATTTTAAATGTGACAGGAAGAGCCAAACGAAAAGAGACCGGATTAATAATCTCCAAAATCTTGTAAGGTCCAATAAATCTAGGCTTAAACTTAGGAGAAGCCACCTTCATAGCAATATTTTTTGATGATAACCACACCATATCACCAATCTTAAACTGGGGACCAATGGTCCTATGTCGATTGAAAAGCCGCTGGGCCTTTTCCTGGGAGAGAGATAACTTATCCACCACTTGGTCCCAGATCTGGTGCATTCTCTCCACCACAGTGTCAACACCTGGGCAGGCAGATGGCTCCACCTGCCCTGAAGAAAATCGAGGATGAAACCCAAAGTTACAAAAAAAAGGTGACATCAAAGTGGCAGAACTAGCTCTATTATTTAAAGCAAATTCGGCCAAGGGCAAAAATGAAACCCAATCATCCTGATCAGCGGAAATAAAACATCTCAAATATGACTCCAAGGTCTGGTTTGTTCTCTCTGTCTGCCCATTGGTCTGAGGGTGAAAAGCAGAGGAGAAGGACAACTGAATTCCCAGCTTGGAACAGAAAGTCCTCCAAAATCTAGACACAAACTGAACTCCTCTGTCAGATACAATGTTCTCAGGAATCCCGTGTAAGCGAACCACCTGTTGCAAAAACAGGGGCACCAACTCAGAGGAAGATGGCAACTTAGGGAGTGGTACAAGATGAACCATCTTAGAGAACCTATCACAAATCACCCAAATAACAGTCATTCTTTGAGAGACCAGCATATCAGAGATGAAATCCATTGAAATATGGGTCCATGGCCTCCTGGGGACCGGCAAAGGCATCAACAACCCACTAGAGCGAGAACAAGATTTAGACCGGGAGCAAGTCCCACAGGACTGCACAAAATTCCTGACATCATGAGACAAGGTGGGCCACCAAAAAGAGCGACTCACCAGATCTCTAGTACCAAAAATACCTGGATGACCAGCCAATGCAGAGCAATGAACTTCAGACATCACTCTCTTCTTCCACTGGTCAGGAACATACAACTTTCCACTGGGACAATGCTCAGGTTTGTCCTCCTGGAACTCTTGCAGAGCAAGTCTCAAATAGGGCGAGATGGCAGAAAGAACTACCCCTTCGCCTAAGATGGTAGCAGGCTTGGTCACCACAGGAGAATCAGCAAAGAAACTCCTAGAGAGGGCGTCTGCCTTGACATTCTTAGTTCCAGGAAGAAAAGAGACCACAAAATCAAAACGTGTAAAAAACAAGGCCCACCTAGCCTGTCTAGGGTTCAAGCGTTTAGCCGACTCTAGGTAAATCAAATTCTTGTGGTCAGTGAGGACCACAACTTGATGTTTAGCTCCCTCCAACCAATGTCTCCTCTCCTCAAATGCCCATTTCATGGCCAACAGTTCCCGATTCCCCACATCATAGTTACGTTCAGATGGAGAGAACTTTCGGGAAAAGAAAGCACAGGGATTCATTTTAGATGTTACAGGATCCTTTTGGGACAAAACAGCTCCTGCACCAATCTCAGAAGCATCCACCTCTACCTGGAACGGGAGTGAGACATCAGGTTGCCGCAAAACCGGGGCGGAGGTAAATCTTCGCTTCAGCTCCTGAAAGGAAGCAACAGCCTCCGGAGACCAATTCAACACATCCGCACCCTTTTTAGTCAGATCAGTCAATGGCTTGGCAATACTAGAAAATTTTGCTATAAATTTCCGATAAAAATTAGCAAAACCCAAAAACTTCTGGAGGGCCTTCAAAGAAGTGGGCTGAACCCAATCATAAATGGCCTGTACCTTGGCCGGGTCCATTTCAATAGTTGACGGAGACAAAATAAATCCCAAAAATGAAATCCTCTGTACTCCAAAAAGGCATTTCGATCCTTTGACATACAGGGAATTCTCCCTCAAGATCCGGAACACAGTCCGAATATGTTCCACATGAGAATCCCAATCCTTGGGGAAGATCAAAATATCATCCAGATAGATAATCAAAAATTTATCGACAAAGTCTCGGAAAATATCGTTCATGAAGCACTGGAAGACAGAAGGGGCATTAGTGAGCCCAAAAGGCATCACCAGGTACTCAAAATGTCCCTCCGGAGTATTAAACGCCGTCTTCCATTCATCCCCCTGCTTAATGCGGATAAGATTATACGCCCCCCTGAGGTCAAGCTTGGTAAACCAGCAAGCACCTCTAACTCTATAGAATAGATCCGAAATCAGGGGTAACGGATACTGATATTTAATAGTAATTTTATTGAGGGCACGATAATCAATACAAGGCCTTAAAGAACCATCCTTTTTGGCCACAAAAAAAAACCCGGCACCTAAGGGTGAAGAGGATGGTCTAATATGACCCTTCTCCAACGCCTCCTTAATATAGGACCGCATAGCCTCGGGCTTGGGTACAGATAAATTGAAGAGCCGACCCTTGGGAAATTTACACCCCGGGCTTAGTTCAATTGCACAGTCATAACTCCTATGAGGAGGCAAGGACGCAGACTCATTCTCACTAAATACATCATAAAAGTCCGCCAAATAGTCAGGAACATCATGCGACTGAGGAGAGGTGGAAAAAAACGGAGCCTCACTAAAGGCACACCGACAACCCCAACTCACCACAGACACAGATTTCCAATCCAAAACTGGATTATGAATTTGCAACCAGGGAAACCCCAGAACAACGGCATCATGCAGACCATGCAATACCAAAAATCTGCAATTTTCTTGATGGTTGGGGAGACCCGCATGACCACCTGGGTCCAAAACTGAGGTTTATTTTTAGCCAAAAGAGTAGCATCAATCCCCCTCAAAGGGATAGGCGTCTGCAGAGGTGTCATCGGAAATCCACAACGTTTAGCAAAATCCAAGTCCATTAGGTTTAGCGCTGCTCCCGAATCCACAAAAGCCTTGGTGGAAAATGTGGACAGGGAGCAGATCAGAGTAATTGCCAGAAGAAACTTAGGTTGAACACCACCAACAGAAAACGTGTGTGCAAAGCGTTTCCCTCATTTAGGACAAACAGAAATAATATGCGAGGCATCTCCACAGAAAAAACACAGCTTATTACGCCTTCTGAACTCCTGACGTTGCGCCTTAGACAAAACTCTATCACATTGCCTAGGTTCAGACATCTGTTCAACCGGTGGCAACACCTCTCGTGCAATCCTGCGTTCACGTAAACGCCGACCAACCTGAATGGCTAATGACATAGAATCGTCCAGACCAGAGGGTACAGGAAATCCCACCATAGTATCTTTTACGGCTTCTGACAAACCCTTCCGAAAGAGAGCAGCCAAGGCATTATCATTCCAGGTAGTAAGGACCGCCCACTTTCGGAACTTTTGACAGTACAACTCTGCAGAATCTCGACCCTGGTTCAATGCCAACAGGGTCTTTTCAGCCTGATCAATAGCATTAGGTTCGTCATACAACAACCCCAAAGCTTGAAAGAATGCGTTCACATTAGTCAGAATAGGATCATCTGGTTTCAAAGAAAACGCCCAATCCTGGGGATCGCCACGCAGCAAAGAGATGACAATTTTAACCTGCTGCGCGGAGCTCCCTGACGAATTAGGCTTCAAGGCAAAAAATAATTTACAATTATTTTTGAAACTCAAAAATTTAGATCGATCTCCAAAAAATACATCAGGTGTAGGGATCTTTGGTTCAACAGCATGCGAACGAGCAAGGTAGGCGGAAATTCCCCGCACTTCCGCAGCGAGCTGCTCCACACGATCAGACAATTGCTTTATCTCCATTGAGAGAAAAAAAAAAATTCCCCCTACGGCCTCAGAGATATAGAGGAAAGAATATACACACACTTTTTTTTTTTTTTAAACACAATTCTTTCCTGCTATTGAGTACCCTAGGATCTGCGGTATGGCGGGTGATTCTGTTATGATTGAGTCACCGTAGGAGGCAAAAACAGAAATGCTAGCTAAGTCCAGAAAACCAGAGAGGTTGGCAGCTATCGGATTGCAGACCCCTGATCCTATCCACAACAACTAACAGTAGCCGTGGGGGGTTCCTACGATGCCCTAGACCCCTCGATCACAGCTGGAGAATTAAATAGGCCTAAAGAAAGGGGAAATCTAAACTGCCTCAGAGCAGACCCCAAAGCAATAGGCAGCCCCCAACATATAATGACGGTGAAGCAAGATGAAAACACTAACACAGACAGAAAGATAGACTGAGCAAAGATGGGGCCCAAGCTAACTAGATAGGAAAGGACAGGAAGGCTGCTGTCTGCAATCCGTGAAAAACCCTATGAAAATAAGAGCCAACAGACTGACAGTGAAAAAGGCCTTGAAGATGCTAGGCTTCAAAAAAGCTATGTCAGTACTCAGGAATATTCTGAAGACAGAGCAACAGGCAAAAGGAGATTCAGCTCACCCCAGCAGGGAATGGCAGAATCCAGAAAAGCAAGGAAAACAAAAACAAAACACAAATGCTAACAGGCAAAGCAGAAAACTTAGCTTTAGAGGAGCAGGAATCAGACTGGTGTCCTAGAAGTCCACAGAGAAATCACCCGCAGGGCAGAAGGGCGTCGGCAGCCTTATATCCAGTCCGTGACTCCACTCAGCCAGTCATCATTAGGTTCAGGTGCCTGATAATCCGGCTCATTACCTTCCTTTACCAGAATAGGGAGTTCACCAGACCTCAGTGACGAAGGGGAAAATGAACTCACAACACCTCTTCTCCCACTCTTGTCACACTGATGGCAACACCGCAGAAGAAATGCTAGTCTAAGGGGGTCAGATTCCTTGTAGGAATACTCAGACCTGATACCCATAATGTGTTGATGCACCATCTTGCTGGAAAAACTGAAGGAACATGCCATCTTCAGTGCATAAAGAGGGCAACCCATCATGTAGTAATTTCAGATATCCAGTGTTATTGAGGTTTCCATTGATGAAGAATGGCCCCACTATCTTTGTACCCCATATACCACACCATACCATCAATTATGGGTGTCAGGTCTGAGCATTCCTACAGAAGAGCTGCTGGAAGCCAGAACCATGGAGCTGCTGTGAAGACGCCTGGACCACCGAGACGTTGCGAGGGCACGCTTGTGAGTGAGTAGGATAGGGAATAAGGTGCCTTGCATACCAGGAAGAGATGGGGAGCCATGCATAGCAGGACAGGGAACGGATGAGCCATGCATAGCAGGACAATTACAGAGGAGCCATGCATACCAGGACAGGGACGGGGGGAGTTATGCATACCAGGATGGGGGGAGCCATGCATAACCAGGACAGCGATGGGGGAGCCATGCATACCAGGACAGGGACGGGGGGAGTTATGTATACCAAGACAGGGATGAGGGGACAATGCATACCCAGCGTATATTCGAGTCAATAAGCTTATCCAGTTTTACGTGGGAAAATTAGGTGCCTCGCCTTATACTCAGGTCGGCTTATTGACGGTATATTGAATCTGCTAAATATTTAACCCTAAGACAGGCCAGATGGTACTTATTTTTTTTCTAGATTCAATTTTTCCATCATGCTTAGGTCGGGGTCTAAGAATGTAAGGGCTGACACTTTGCCACACAGCTTTGACTCGGTTTCTCCTCCAGAACATCCTTCCTCCATTCTTCCTCAGGGCATTGTAATTTGTATGGTGTCCTCGGAACTGGAGGTGGAGATTCGCAAATTCCAGTCATTGACTCCTTCAACTACTCCTGGGTCACTCTAAACTCTTCTCTAAACCACTCTTCAAATTGCCTTAACACCACCTCAAGCAGAAGGATCTGCTCAGCAGGGGTGAAGCCTAAATTAGCCATATTGATTACTTGCACAATAAAGCAGACCCAACAATCAGTAATCACTTTGCAGTAACCCAACAAATTAGATGGGGTCCTTAATTTAATAAGAAAGTGAAAAAAAAAAAACAGACGAAGAAAAACGAATTGCATACGGATGGCATATGATTACAAAATTCCACAATTGGAATGTATTAGGCTTGCATACAGACTACCATACGGATTACAATCATCCGACTTTTCTGAATTCAAATTGGATCGATTTTTTAAGCAGTTGTGTGAACCTACCCTTGCGCTGAGGAGTAGGTTGTCATTCACCATCATTATACAGTGCCTTGCGAAAGTATTCGGCCCCCTGGAACTTTTCAACCTTTTCCCACATATCATGCTTCAAACATAAAGATACCAAATGTAAATTGTTGATGAAGAATCGGCAACAAGTGGGACACAATGTGAAGTTGAACGAAATTTATTGGTTATTTTAAATTTGTGTGTAATTCAAAAATTGAAAAGTGGGGCGTGCAATATTATTCGGCCCTTTACCTTCAGTGCAGCAAACTCACTCCAGAAGTTCATTGTGGATCTCTGAATGATCCAAGTCCAATGTTGTCCTAAATGAATAATGATGACACTCCTGAATCCCGGAGTGTCTATCAGCCATATCCTCCTTTTTCACCTCTCGCTTCCTAAAACTCAATGTAGACAAAACTGAACTCATTATCTTTCCTCCATCTCACGTATGTTCCCTACCTGATCTATCTATTATGGTAAACGGCATCACGCTCTCTCCCGCACCTGAAATCCGCTGCCTCGGAGTAACTCTCGACTCTGCCCTGTCCTTCAAACTACACATCCAATCTCTTGCCACCTCCTGTCGCCTCCAACTCAAAAATATTTCCAGAATCCGTCCCTTCCTCAGTCCTCAATCTACTAAAACTCTTGTACATGCCCTCATCATCTCCCGCCTTGACTACTGCAGCACTCTCCTCTGTGGCCTCCCTGCTAACTCTCTTGCACCACTCGAGTCTGTCCTCAATTCTGCTGCCCGACTAATCCACCTCTCTCTCGCTACTCCCGTCTCCCCCCTCTGCAAATCCCTTCATTGGCTCCCAATTCCCCAATGAATCCAGTTCAAACTACTAACACTGACCTACAAAGCCATCCACAACCTTTCCCCTCCCTATATCTCTGAACTAATCTCCTAATATCTTCCCTCACGTAATCTTCGATCCTCCCAAGGCCTCCTACTCTCCTCCACACTTATTCGATCCTCACACAACCGCCTCCAAGATTTCTCCTGAATATCCCCTATCCTCTGGAATGCCATGTCTCAACACGTCCGATTATCCACCACCCTCGGATCCTTCAAACGGAACCTGAAAACCCATCTTTTCAGGAAAGCTTACAGCCTGCAATGACCATTCTGCCGCCTCACCACCGCCTGAGCTGCCGCCTCATCACCACCAGAGCTGCTGCACCCCCGACCTTCTGTCTCTTCCCCACTATCCCATAGAATGTAAGTCCGCAAGGACAGGGTCCCCTCCCCTCTGTACCAGTCTGTCATTGTAAATTTGTTTACCGTTAACGATATCAATAACTTTGTATGTAACCCCCCTTCTCATGTACAGCACCATGGAATTAATGGCGCTATATAAATAATAATAAATATTAATGATAAATATAATCCACCTGTGTATAATCAAGTCTCCGTATAAACGCACTTGCTCTGTGATAGTCTCAGGGTTCTGTGTGAAGCACACAGCATCATGAAGACCAAAGACCACAACAGGCAGGTCCGTGATACTGTTGTGGAGAAGTTTAAAGCTGGATTTGGATACAAAATGATTTCCAAAACTTTAAACATCCCAAGGAGCACTGTGCAAGCAATCATATTGAAATGGAAGGAGTATCATATCACTGCAAATCTACCAAGACACAGCCATCCCTCTAAACTTTCATCTCAAGCAAGGAGATGCAGCCAAGAGGCCCATGATCACTCTGGATGAACTGCAGAGATCTATAGCTGAGGTGGGACAGTCTGTCCATAGGACAACAAACAGTCGTACACTGCACAAATCTGGCGTTTATGGAAGAGTGGCAAGAAGAAAGCCTTTTCTCAAAGATATTCATACAAAGTGTCGTATAAAGTTTGCAACAAGCCACCTCGGAGACACACCAAACATGTAGAAAAAGGTGCTCTGGTTAGATAAAACCAAAATTGAACTTTTTGGCAACAATGCCAAACGATATGTTTGGCATAAAGGCAACACAGCTCATCACCCTGAACACACAATCCCCACTGTCAAACATGGTGGTGGCAGCATCATCGTTTTGGCCTGCTTTTCTTCAGCATCGACAGGGAAGATGGTTAAAATTGATGGGAAGATAGATGGAGCCAAATACAGGACCATTCTTGAAGAAAACCTGTTGGAGTCTGCAAAAGACCTGAGACTGTGACGAAGATTTGTCTTCCAACAAGACAATGATCCCAAACATAAAGCAAAATCTACACTGGAATGGTTCACAAATAAACGTATCCAGGTGTTAGAATGGCCAAGTCAAAGTCCAGACCTGAATCCAATCGAGAATCTGTGGAAAGAGCTGAAAACTGCTGTTCACAAACGATCTCCATCCAACCTCACTGAGCTCGAGCTGTTTTCCAAGGAAGAATGGGCAAGAATTTCATTCTCTCGATGTACAAAACTGATAGAGACATATCTCAAGCGACTTGCAGCCGTAATCGCAGCAAAAGGTGGTGCAACAAAGTATTATGTTAAAGGGGCCGAATAATATTGCACGCCCCACTTTTCAGTTTTTAGAATTTCCACAAAAATTTAAAATAACCAATAAATTTCGTTCAACTTCACAACTGTGTCCCACTTGTTGTTGATTCTTCACCAAGAATTTACATTTGATATCTTTATGTTTGAAGCATGATATGTGGGAAAAGGTTGAAAAGTTCCAGGGGGCCGAGTACTTTCGCAAGGCACTGTACATCATAGTTTTGCCCAGTAGGATTCGAAACACCAAAATTAGTGAAAATGCAATCCAATACAATCACATTAGGATTTGTATTATTAATATATAAAAAAAATAATTAAATACAATTATAGACAGTTGAATGGGACACCACAGGTAAAAGAAAAAAGCGGGGAATGTCTCAATGGCAAAAATTAAACTATAGTGGAAACCTTGCTAGATAGATAATATATGAAGCCAAAAAGGTTTTACCTACTACAAACAACAGTTATCCATAAAACAGTAAGAAATAGAAAAAAAATGAAAAAAGGTGAATAAATTAGGAAGTAAGGCAAATGAACATAGTAGTTCATGTAAGCCTCCCAAAAAAGACACCTATGTCAATATTAGTTTATATGGCAAAAAACTCACAATATATACCCATATGGCTCCTAAGGTAAGAAAAAACAAGGTAACAAATAAGTAGTTCTTGTGAAATGCTCGTCGGGTGCATCGGGACTTCAATCTTTACCTTGTTTTTTACCTTTCGAGCCTTCTTGGTCGTCCAAGAATTCAGAGCAACATTCTTGTGCATCCGAAAAATGCTGGAGGGGTTGGTCTCCCTGAGTGCTGCCATTATTATCTAGCTTCTGCTCATGCCAGGATACTTGACTTGATACTTTGTACATAACTCTTACCAGCTTGACATAAGTCTAAATTATGAGTCTTTATTACACAAGTTATCAGTTCTGTGTCAATTTCCACCATGCCCTGTACTTGTCCCTCCTCAGTTCGAAATAAGGTCTCGGTGTATTATAGTGTGAAACACTCACTCAAAAGAATAAACATTCTTAGGGAGAGACCCATTCTAATCCACCCGCGAGAACCGATGATGCCAATAACTGACAACCAGGATTCCCTCCAGGAGTTTCCACAAACTTCTTCCTGAGCTGCTCAAAGAGAACCCCTTCACGTCTCTATCAAGTGGCCCCGGGAGGTGTTGTACTACCCATTTCTGTCATTTTAGTGGACCAGAATTTACAGACACGCCACACCTATGAATATTCTCAACTCCGACATTTTTGTTCATCACTCGACGGGCAACTGGACTTTGCCTGTCCTCTGTTCTCCTTTGAAAAAATCTGCATGGTCCCCTCTGGTCGTGTTCATGCCATTTCAGATACCTACAAATTATTAATGGATCCTGATTTGGAGACACTTCCACCTTTTTGTATAATCTGGGAGACTGAGCTTTAACAAACATTTACTCAAGAGCAATGAGATAAATGCTTTCACCTCTCCCATAAATCTGTAATTGTCACTAAATCCCAAGAAACAAGTTATAAAATAGTTTCTCAGTGGTGACAAGTCCCTTTTGCTCTACATAAATGGTTGCCTGAGATGTCTGGTCTGTGCTGGCGTTGAACCATGAGAGGATGATGTTACACATATGGTGGTCCTGCCTGGTTCTAGGAGCTTTTAGTGGTGGTGCCATCAAGGCTGCTCAGGAGATGACAGGAGTAACAATTCCTAAAAACCTGGGAGCAGTTCTTCTATATATGTTCTGTATGCAGTTCTTCTTTATATGTTCCCCATGTCTAAGTGTGCTAATAAAAATCCCTGCTAAGATATTTACTTCAAGCAGCTAAAACAGTAATTCCTCGTCATTGGAAGTCGGTAGACCCTCCTTCCATGGAAAAGTGGTTTGCACGAAATAGTGGTAGCTCACCGTATGGACAGTATAATCGCCCAAACCCAGACAGAAATCTCTATAACTGCTTCCAAATGGTTCCACTGGGAATCCTTAGCCCTAACTTATCGGAGTATTTTGAGTTAATGCATAATGCTCCTATTATCCACTTCTAAAATATTTCGGATGTTCTTCTCATTTATAATGTATCACAGTCTGTTTACTGAACAAATGAGTCTCCCTGGTCTTTTGTTTGCTAAATTTCCCAGCTTCTTTCCCTTGCCCCCACCCCCTCTCCTCCCTCTTCCCATATACCCCCTTTTTCCTTCTTTTTCCTTAATTCTTCAAATTTGCTTATGTGTTTTCAAGATATGTCAAGTATTTACAGTACTTTTTGCCCGTAGATGGTGTCACATCCATTTTTGGATCTGTGTCAGATTCTGGACTAAACTTTTTTCCTTTCAGGCCATCGGGGGTTAATATTAGTTTTCGCCCCCGGTGGCCGCTGGTGTTACTACAAGTTTAGTTAGTCTGCTGGTGGGTTTTTGCCCCCATGGCCGCTGGTGTTACTACAAGTTTAGTTAGTCTGCTGGGGGGTTTTGCCCCCGGTGGCCGCTGGTGTTACTACATGTTTAGTTAGTCAGCAGGTGGAGACCACTCCCACCTTCCTATATAAGGTCACCTGGTACACCAGCTGACTTGGTAATACAGATCATTTGGAAGCCAACCTTTCTGAAGAGACAAGCTATCTTGAGCAGTGGTGTTTGCAGCGATCTGGAGCAGTGGTTTTTCTGCTGGAAGCTGTCTTCGGGTGCCTTACTCTGCGGTCCGGTGCATGATTGCACAGCAAGCTAAGTGTTGTTTGTTTATTTCCTGTCTGTTATTTTCCTTGGTGTCTTATTAGTACAGCGGTGGGACCAGTGTCCGCACTTGCCAGTTCCCTAGTAAGGGATAGGTGCAGGGCAAGTGAGGGACCTAAGTATCCTGGTCGGCGACAGGTTGAAAGAACCTGTGTAGGGAATGTGAGGAGAGTTCAGGGCTCCATCTTAGGGGAGTGCAGGAGGTGTCCATTCCCCCATTCCCTATTGCAGGGCCCACTGTTGTAATTGTGTCCCTGGTGTCCCCTTAATTGTCTTTTTGGTTTTGTGACCGACCGATCGTCGGGTCGCGTCACGCAGGGCCAGTCGCCCCATGACAGATGGTGGTTGTATGTTATGTATGATCTTCTCTTTTGGAAATTCAATAAGTCTTAAATGTGAAAAAAAAAGTATTTACATATATATTGTGATACCATGTTAAAAGAGCACAGATAACTTTCAACAATGAGATCCCTTTGCTGTGTTGTTAACTGTTTACAGACCATAATAATGATAATAATAGACCATGGGTTTTACTGTAAAATGCAGCTAAGAAAATGTTAGGAAAATCCTATTTGAATAGCTAAATGTTATATGGGGTTAATCAGAATCACTATAAATAATGGCTGGTGTGGACGGATTACTATTTAATGGGGGTTTAAAGCTGATTGGCTAATTCTGAACACAATGAATGTAACCACATTATCTTAATTTTGTTTTTATTGTTGTCACCCTCACTGATTTCAGTTGGTTTCTCAATGGATGTGTACAAATTATGACTGAGGTTAAATGTGGAAAAACTTTTGAAATTATTCCTCTGGCTATTTTTTACAAAAATTTGGCATTTAGCAAGAGTGTGAAGACTTTCATATATCCACTGTATTGTATCCTGCATTTTCACCAAGCTTAATTTGCAATTGACTATGAGCTGATGAGGACAGTAGCTACTATGATCGCTCACTGCACGCAGATAGAGATTCCTGCTCTTCATTCCTTTTTTTAACCACACATTAGGAATTAATGGGGATTTGCAGTCCTCTGGGACCCTACCCTTTACTGTATTTATTTTTGGGGCCTAATAAACATAGTATATAGACATACCTTCTAATTTTATACTTTGAGAGTAGCTTTGTGATTTTTTTTTAGTGGATACTATTAAAAGTTATATTTTAGGACAATATACCGCAGTAGTGAGCTGTGTGGATGTGAATCCAGCTCTGGGGTGAGGTTGAAGACTTGTTAGAAAGCTCAGCACAATTTTTCAGTGTCTCATCTGCTTGTTCCCGCACTCCTTTTCTAACTCCCCTCTCCATAGAGTATAATAAACTGTGTAAGGAGGTAAAAAAGTGGCTCATTAGTGGAAAAGGCAGTGGATTTCTCTGATAATATATTACAATGTTTGTTATATTTATTTGTACTATTTATTTATGTAATTTTGTTTTTTTTTCTACTTTTCAGGCCTGATATACAGCATTTTATATTGCTGTATATATGCCCCATGGCCTAGGTCCGGCGCCTCCCTTTTTTTGATGCCATCCTTCTACTTGCTTTGTGTGGATGACGCATCCTAACACAGTTTCCTGGCATCATGCTCCTCTACAGGCATACTTATCTTACAAGGGCAGAGCAAAGTACTGCAGTGCGCAGGCGCTGGGAAAGGTCAAAGAGCTCCGGTGCATGCGCACTGCAGTACTTTACTCTGCCCTAGTCAGAGAAGTACGCCTGTGCAGGAGCGTGATGCCTGGGACACTGTGTGGATAATGTAGGGACGCGTAATCCACACGAAGCAAGAAGGAGGACGGCAAGAAGATGGGAGGCGCCGGACCAAGACCAGCGACACCCCTTGGACCTGACCGCCCCGCAGGTGGGTATAATATGCCTTTAAGATTCATAATAAAATAGGGTCATTTCATATGATTAAAACATATCAGTTTATATATGCATATACACCATGTTACAAATTATTATGCAAATAATATTTTTCTCTGATTTTCCTAAGTGGTCGGTGCAAATGACAGTCAGTCTAATAAAAGTCATCATCACCCGTTAGAGTATACATCGAAATAAACAGAAGAAACCTCCCAATGGTAACACCATAATCTCCAAAATGAATAAAAACTCAAAATGCACTGTTCCAAATTATTAGGCACAGCAGAATTTCTACTAAACATTTGATGTGTTTTAAAGAACTGAAAATGCTCATTTGTGGAATTTGCAGCATTAGGAGGTCACATTCACTGAACAAAAAAGCTATTTAACTCCAAAACATCCCAACAAGCCAAGTTACATGTTAACATAGGAACCCTTCTTTGATATCACCTTCACAATTTTTGCATCCATTGAACTTGTGAGTTTTTGGAGCGTTTCTGCTTGTATTTCTTTGCATGAAGTCAGAATAGCCTCCCAGAGCTGCTGTTTTGATGTGAACTGCCTCCCACCCTCACAGATCTTTTGTTTCATGATACTCCAAAGGTTCTCTATAGGGTTGAGGTCAGGGGAAGATGGTGGCCACTCCATGAGTTTATCCCCTTTTATGCCCATAGCATCCAATGATTCAGAGGTATTCTTTGCAGCATGAGAAGGTGCATTGCCATGCATGAAGATGATTTCGCTCCTGAAGGAGCAAAACGATTTTGCTTGTTTCTACTTTTTATACCATGGAAGAAAGTTGTCAGTAGAAACTCTATATACTTTGCAGAGGTCATTTTCACACCTTCAGGAACCTTAAAGGGAATCTGTCACCCTTTTTTGAGATATCATATAATGATATCATTCAATTGTGTGTCACATAAGGATTCTCTTAGTACTTTTGCTTCCCCCTGACCCCGCACCTTTCATGCATAAATATCTTTTTTTAACTACTCCCCCCCTCCCTCTCTTGCTCTACACAAGAAGAAATGTGTAGAGCAAGACAGGGAGGGGGGGAGCAGGTGAATAAGCCCCGCCCATCGGACCGGACCGTGGCAGTTTACATACAAATGAACCGATATGAAAAAGGTATTTATGCATGAAAGGTGCGGGGTCAGGGGGAAGCAAAAGTACTAAGAGAATCCTTATGTGACACACAATTGAAGGATATCATTATATGATATCTCAAAAAAGGGGTGACAGATTCCCTTTAAAGGGCCCTACCAGCTGTTTCCCCATGATTCCGGCCCAAAACATGACTCCTCCACCTCCTTGCTGACGTCGCAGCCTTGTTGGGACATGGTGGTCATCCACCAAGCATCCACTACTCCATCCATCTGGACCATCCAGGGTTGCTTGACACTCATCAGTAACAGGGCCGGCCCGAACGTATATGCGAACTAGGCGGCCGCCTAGGGCGCCGACCCAAAGGGGGCGCCAGAGAAAAAATAGAAAGAATTATAAAAAATCTTTTCAAAAGGCAAAAAGTTTTAGAGATGGAAAGAGAAGTGTACATATTTAAGGGCAAATATGACGCAAGAGAGGTTGGTTGGGTTGGCAACAATTTCGATAGAATCTGAAGTTGCTAAACAAATTAATCTCGGTGACTTAGTGCCATCCTTTTAAAAAAAAAAGGCAAGGAAACAAAAATTTTAATTACCTATGGTCGTTTTTGTTTTGTGTTATTGATTACTTTGTATATATTTGTCCTATACAACTTCTCAGAAGATTAAAGAGTTAGGAGAGGGTTAATTAATCATTGTTGTTGTGGTTTATTTTGCTCCTAAATTTATATCCCAAGTTTTCATCTACTGCCAAGAATAGTAGGGGCGCAACAAAATAGTTTCGCCTAGGGCGCCGTAATCTCTCGGGCCGGCCCTGATCAGTAAACAAGACTGTTTGAAAATTAGTCTTCATGTATGTCTGGGCCCACTGCAACTGTTTCTGCTTGTGAACACTGTTTACTGGTGGCCGAATAGTAGGTTTATGAACCACTGCAAGCCTTTGAAGGATCCTACACCTTGAGGTTCGAGGGACTCCAGAGGCACCAGCAGCTTCAAATATCTGTTTGCTGGTTTGTAAAGGCTTTTTAGCAGCTGTTCTATTAATACGATGAACTTGCCTGGCAGAAACCTTCCTCATTCTGCCTATATCAGCACGAACACGTCTGTGCTCAGAATCAGCCACAAATCTCTTAACAGTACGATGATCACGCTTAAGTTTTCGGGAAATATCTAATGTTTTCATCCCTTGACCAAGGCATTGCACTATTTGATGCTTTTCGGCAGCAGAGAGATCCTTTTTCCTTCCCATGTTACTTGAAAACTGTGGCCTGCTTAATAGTGTGGAACATCCAGTTTTCCTTTATTGGGTTCACATGGCAAACTAATTATCACAGGTATCTGAGATTGATTTCAGGGATACAACCCTGAGACACAATACCATCAATAGGTTTCATTGAAAAAAAAACAAAAACCGCTATGACACTTAAAACCAATTTGCATAATAATTTGGAACATGGTGTACATAAATGTTTATAACACATACAGTGAAAATGACTGTATAAATGACAGGTTACAGAATGAGTACAATATATCAGTTATGGTGCTTATTATACAATCTCTGTGTTGTTTTCTTTTTTTGATAGGTATGGGCTAAAAAAAATAGATACAGTAAATAGATCAAAGAACTGGGGCACTTAACATTACACCTACACGAGCATTTATGACTTGCCTTTCTAAGACCATGGTTATTAAGATGGAGTTGGTCCTCCCTTTGCAGCATAAACAGCCTCCTCTCTTCTAGGAAGACTTTGGAGGTGTCTGTGGGAATTTTTCCCCAATTATCCAGAAGAGCATTTGTGAGGTCAGACACTGATGTTGGCGGAAAGGGACAGTTCCTCAGTCTCCATTGTTCAATAGGAAAAAGGCATCCCCAAAACTGTTCCCACAAAGTTGGAAGCATACAATTGTCCAAAATGTCTTTTATATATGAAGCATTAAGATTTCCCTTCAGAACTCCTCCCGACAGAGGAAATTTAGAACTCTCTGCGTGGAGTCAGTAGAGCGCTGGGGACTTTTATGCACTGAGCGCCTCATCAGTCGGTGACCCCATTATGTAACTTTACAAGGTCTGCAACTTCATGATTGAGTGGCTGCGGATCCTAAACTTTTCGACTTTTCAATAGTACCACTAACAATTGATTGCGGAATATTTAGAAGGGATGAAATGTCATGAACTGTCTTGTTACAGTGATGACTTCTTATGTACAGCACCATGGAAATAAATAATAATAATGATCCACTATTATAGGACCAAGCTTACATGCACTGATCTCTTTAGAATGACCCATTTTTCCCCAATGTATGTAAAACGCCAACTGCATGGCTGGAGGCTGGATTTTATACTCGGGTGGCAAAGGGACTGATTGAAAACCCTGAATTCAGTGATTGGGGCGCCTTATACTTTATACAGATAGTATACCTAGATATCAGATTGAGATAGATAGCCAGACAGAAAGAACAGCAGTAATCTGACTGATTTGGGTTATCTATTTTCCTTCTACTATTTCTGGTACACAGTCTCAAGCTTTTGAAATAATTACCCTTGGTGGAAAATTGGGCAATTCCTCTGCCCTTGATTATCTGTGCCTAATACACAATAAACTAACCCAGAAAGAGGTGTTGAGCTGCTCCTTCCATAAAAAACAGCTGCTGGCTAGTGCAGATGCCTTCCCGTGCACTCAGGATGGGGCAACCACATGGGCGACAGCTTTCAGGGAAGCACGGTGGCTCAGTGGTTAGCCTTGCAACGCTGGAGTCCTGGGTTCAAATCCCACCAAGGACAACATCTGCAAGGAGTTTGTATGTTCTTCCCGTGGGTTTCCTCTAGATACCCTGGTTTCCTCCCACACTGCAATGGGGTCAATGGGGACAGTGATGATGATGTCTCTACAGCGCTGTGGAGTTAATGGTGCTGTTTAAGTGAATAAAATAAATAAATGAACATAATATCAGCTATACAAACACCCTTGACCCAGACAACAAAATCTACAATAACATGGATCCCTGAGCAACCCATTTGCTCCAACATCCATAAGATGGATGGAACAACGCTTTTAAACTCCAGCTTAAAACACTGTGGATAAATCAAAGAAGAATTAGGCCTCAAGTGCTAATGTATTTCAATGGGACTGTGTATAAAATATGAAGGTGTTAGAATTGTAAGTAGGTATTTGTAAGTTATTGGGTCATCTAAGCGTTTCATTTGTGCATTATTGGAACCTGCGCTCCAGAATTCTTTCTTTAGTTTTTGAGTAAGACATGAATGTCCCATCGGGCTGTCACCTGGTCCTCAACAAAGCGCTTGTTCGTTTATCCTGGCATCAATTAGTCAGACAACTAGCTCTATTGCTGAGAAATGAAAATTGCATCTATGTGTTCAGTCTTATATCCAGACCCAATGACACATAACCAGAATCTTCTTCTTAAGCAGGGCTAGCAATGAATATTAGATCTGTCGGGGTTATTTTAGCATTAATAATAAAGGTATACTCCTAGGATATTCCATCAATATATAAGCAGCAACTGTCCAGTCACTGAAACCAGTGATCACCAGCACAAAAATGCCAATGCGGCCATTAGTCTGAAACCACTTTTGCAGTTTCTGGTGCAGTTCTGGAGGATTCAATAGGAAAGGAAAGACTGATACTCTTAACTGCTAGATCAATATTTGGTTTAGTGAAGAAAAATTGCATCAACTGTTTGTGCATCCAGCCGCATATCATTAATAACTATTGTTAGGCGGATCCTACTTATCATAATGAATACCGGAGACCATGGCTGAAGAACAGCCAAACAAATTCTATTCGCCTTTTAAGGTACAGTCACAAAGTTTCTGATGAGCAACTGTAGATCTCTTGCCATCTTTAATCTCTAAGGTTTGCGAATGTTTGTCCCTCCTGCCACGATAGATGTGCCCGTCCTGGCCCAGAATAAAAACTTCCCCCTGTAATTGAAATGTAGAATAAAAAGCAACAACATAGAATGAATTATGTATAATTATTTATTTATCTAACCTAATGGGCCATATACCTATAGTTAACGCTGTGTTCTATTCTGGGAACTCGTGTGGACTATGGATCCATTACATACTATGGGATGCTGTGCATAACAAGGCACGTAATGGAAATCAGACTGTATGGGCCTTTGTTTCCAAAGATCAAAGTGCTGGTATATTGAAAAATGCCTCTTGTATTCTTGCATATAGTCTATTAGTATAACTGGAGATCGCCAAGCATTAATCATCACTGCATATTATATGTGACCTTCCTTAAAGGGGTTGTGCACTATTAGGACAACCCTTTCTTGATCTAAATGTTTCACATGTGAGCCTGGCGCCCAATCAGCACTGGCCCCGCCTTCAGACGAATCAATCATCAAGAGGAAGTCAGAGAGAAGCCGCAGCCATGAATTCCTCTTGATGTTCGATTTGTACTAAGGCAGGGCCAGTGACATCAGTGTTGATTGGACAATGTCAAGTGAGTCCCGGGAACGCGAGTGCCGACACCGCAGGAACGGCGCCGCCACTGGAGGTGAGTATAAGCTTTTTATTTTATCAGGCCAAGCATGGGGTATGAGAAGGGGTAGTCCAAATAGAGGACAACTTCTTTACCTTGTCTCTACACCCATCATATTCTGAGATGTATGGTGCAAGACAGAAAATAGGAAAAAAAAAGTCAGTCCCATGTTAACAAAATGATTTTGTTTATCGTACATATTTTTTAGAAATGTATTAAACTACGCTTTTCTAAAACTAAAGTAGTTTATATTCATTCTGCAGATGAAGATCAAAGTATGATGCTCATCACAAGCCTCTACATCTTGTTTCTCCCAGCATGTTCTGTCTTAATGGCTTCATCATTTTGATCAAAATCAGACATGTCTCTGATATTTTCCATGGACTGCTTGGTCTGCAGAAAAAAATTGGACATGTGAATAGCCCCATAGACTATGACAGGTATGAGTGCTCTCCACGAAAAACACGGATAGCACTTGTAAGCGAAAAACGGATGTCTGAATGAGGCCAAAATGTTAAGGAACTACGGAATGAAAATCAGTTTGGAGAATATTCTTTAGGGTATGTGCACACCATGTTTTTCAGACTTCGATGGACCCGCACCATGTTTTTCAGACTTCGATGGACCCGCTGAGTTTTTTAAGCATTTGAACAGCAAGTTGTTTTGACATAGAAATGCACATGTTCAATCTTTTGAGTATGTTTAGGATGCTTTTTCAGACAGATTTCAGAGTGGACCTACCTGAAAAAAAGATGTACACTTATGAGACAGAAGCATAAAGTTACGTTGATAAATCGAACAAGTAATTTATAGACGAAACTTTTCACCACTAGTGTCTTTGTGGCCCCTGCCTCTTTCAGTGCCTTCCATGCTTTATGTACGGTATGTTTCAGATTCACCCCTCTTACCTTTAAATCCCCCATAAAATCTTCCTTTTCCACAGTACATGGGGTACTGGCCTGCAGCCTAGAATAACGTCTTTGCGGGAAGGTCAGCGTGTGACTTCCTCCACAGTTGCGGGAGCTAGATGTATATCCGAAATCACTAAGGGGTGGTAAGCGATCACTGATGAAAATGAAAAAGATTGATGCTGCTTATTCTATCAATACATATCTGCTTTTTTCTCCTGAAATTATGGATTGTGGAGCGTCATCTATAGGCATTCGATTTTTGGCTGATACTGCCAAAATAGCGTAACTTTAATCCATTGCGTATGTGCAGCTTTAGGCTACGTTCACAGCACATGGACCCATAGAGTGTATTATAAATGGACCAGAGTGTCAGATCTGGGAGACTCACAGCATGTCCTATTCTCATCCGTTTTGCGGATCTGACTCGGTCATTAAAGACTACGGGGATGCATTAAAGAGATGAAATATGGAAAACATTCTCACTATTTCAGTGTTCCATCTGTTATTTTTTAACTGATCCATTTCTAAGAGTCAATGGATAAGATGAAAGTTATCTGTATCTCCGTCAATTTTTAAAAATTGATGAGACAAACGCAGATGCGTCAAGGAGGCAAAACGTATGACACATGGAAGTAAAATGGTCCACTTTCACCGATGTAAAACTAAAACAGATGTGTGAGTGACGCCTCAGGTGTACGCCGGTTTCCAAGGTAAACAGCGGGTATCCAAGAGCCGCAGCTCCTGGATACCCGATGTTTACATTAGAAACCATCTTGCTCGCTGGTCCTGATCGCTGGAGGGGTTGTCTATGTGACAGCTCACCAGCGTTCAGCCTAACGATGTCCCAGCGACCCCATCCATGTCGGATCGTTGGTGGGATCGCTGGGACATCGTTATGTGTAACGGGGCCTTAAGAAACAAGCAGAAGACTTCATAGATTCTAGAGTTCTAGCTCCTTAACCCACTGACTGCACCATTATTACCTTCTAAGCTGGTGATAGTCTCCCTAAATCCATCTCTGATGCCATTGTTGGGTTTGATGTCTCTCCTCAGACCACAAAATGGCTAGAAATATCCCCTCATGGGCTTCATCCCACCATGGTGCAATCCTACTGCATCTCACCATCTTGCATATGACGGTGACAGACAGTACACTCTCATTATGTGCTGCAATATTGGCATGGGACATAACATCACATTCTATGTTGGCATTATCATTTTTTTTGTAAAAAAGTTAATCACATTTAACTGAGCACTAAGGAAGAAACTTACGAAGGTCTAGGTGCCATAAATGTATTTTCAAAAAGTCACATATTTCTAAAAATAACTGGTCAAGTCTTAAAATGATGTACTATACCTTACGCCAGTTTCTGGCTTTGAGCTGGCATTGATTTCATTGATTGCTCGAAATTAGACAAATTTATCATGTGGTGTGGGCCTCTCAATAGATTTGTCTCAAGTGCCCTTTTGAAATGGGGTGATCTTAGTAAATACTGCCCTAAATGCTAATTCTTTAAAAAACATTATTTTAAACTATTAGTGTTGCCCAATAATTTTGTGCCACTTTTACCCACCTCCGGCTCTGATGACGGACTTGGTCCAGATCAAACACAGTGTACGGCCGGCTGGAACCACGTGCTGGTAGGCCAGGAATGTTTGGGATGGTCAATATCTCCCTAAGAAGAAAGAAATAGAGGGAAAGGAACAGCACACAATACTAGTGATATACAGACAATATATAAAAAAAAAGTCTTAGAAACAAGACTTACGGGCCGGGCACCACCATGTCCACCATGCGGTTACAGGAGATGCAGTGAAATCTTTGTATCAGCTGCCTGATAAAGGATAATTATAGAGAATCATTGTTCTGTCTCCATGTAATAGAAGCATCTACTGTGCATGGAACCATTCATAGCCCCCATGACCTCATGGCCCCCAACAGATCTGGATTTCCTTAGAATTGACAGGTGAGAAAACATGCAGCAATGTCTGATATCTTGATAATTCCATCAAGTATGCAATACTAAGGAAATCCTGAAAACATGATGTGTTGGGGGCTGTCAGGATAGGAGAATGGGGAAACACTAATTTATATTCAGATTATAGTTCTAATATTTGCATAAGTTATGTATCTATATGTTGAAAAGTTAATAATTGCAGTTTTATGCCCTAGCGGTAATTTTGGTTATGAAGCCCTTATGTCATAGAGTCGATCTTTCATTGATACATAAAAAGAAAATCTATAAAAAAAAAAAAAAAAATCCGGCCAATAGCAACATCAGTAAACTTCTATGTGACACTCCAGACACAAGATACTGATGCCCCCTGCTGGCAGCTTTCTATCACTGCTTCTCCTGTTCTGGTTAGTCAGACTTCATTAGCAAAGTCATACAGGAGCTAAGCACCTATAAAAATCATTGTCGTACTATACATTTTTTTCTGTCTAGAAAAAAGTTTTTCTTATTATTTCATCAGGGCTCCTCAGTGCAATCTTGACAAGGGATCCTTGCAGCGTTCCTTCCATCAATTAGCATGGGGTGCACAGTCTTCAGCCTAACTGAATTGCACATGCGCACTGACTCTCCTGATGCCAAGCAGTGCATGCAGTGTGTTAGCACGTGCGCACTCTCATGACTCGCCCCTGTCTGTACTGGCCATTTGCTACGCTGACGGGTGTATCAGCAGCCACTCATTATAATGACGGGTGTATCACCTTCACTCACTACAATGGCGGGTGTATCACGGTCACTCACTACAATGGCGGGCGTATCACGGTCACTCACTACAATGGCGGGCGTATCACGGTCACTCACTACAATGACGGGTGTATCAGCAGCCACTCATTACAATGATGGGTGTATCACGGTCACTCACTACAATGGCGGGCGTATCACGGTCACTCACTACAATGGCGGGCGTATCACGGTCACTCACTACAATGGCGGGCGTATCACGGTCACTCACTACAATGACGGGCGTATCACGGTCACTCACTACAATGACGGGTGTATCACGGTCACTCACTACAATGACGGGTGTATCACGGTCACTCACTACAATGACGGGTGTATCAGCAGCCACTCGCTACAATGGCGGGTGTATCACGGTCACTCGCTACAATGGCGGGTGTATCACGGTCACTCGCTACAATGGCGGGTGTATCACGGTCACTCGCTACAATGGCGGGTGTATCACGGTCACTCGCTACAATGGCGGGTGTATCACGGTCACTCGCTACAATGGCGGGTGTATCACGGTCACTCGCTACAATGACGGGTGTATCATGGTCACTCGCTACAATGACGGGTGTATCACGGTCACTCACTACAATGACGGGTGTATCACGGTCACTCACTATAATGACGGGTGTATCACGGTCACTCACTACAATGACGGGTGTATCAGCAGCCACTCACTACAATGGCGGGTGTATCACGGTCACTCACTACAATGGCGGGTGTATCACGGTCACTCGCTACAATGGCGGGTGTATCACGGTCACTCGCTACAATGGCGGGTGTATCACGGTCACTCGCTACAATGGCGGGTGTATCACGGTCACTCGCTACAATGACGGGTGTATCACGGTCACTCGCTACAATGACGGGTGTATCACGGTCACTCACTACAATGGCGGGTGTATCACAGTCACTCACTACAATGACGGGTGTATCACAGTCACTGACTACAATGACGGGTGTATCAGCAGCCACTCATTATAATGACGGGTGTATCAGGGTCACTCACTACAATGGCGGGTGTATCACGGTCACTCACTACAATGACGGGTGTATCAGCAGCCACTCATTACAATGATGGGTGTATCACGGTCACTCACTACAATGGTGGGTGTATCAGCAGCCACTCATTATAATGACGGGTGTATCACGGTCACTCACTACAATGGCGGGTGTATCACGGTCACTCACTACAATGACGGGTGTATCAGCAGCCACTCATTACAATGACGGGTGTATCACGGTCACTCACTACAATGGTGGGTGTATCAGCAGCCACTCATTATAATGACGGGTGTATCACGGTCACTCGCTACAATGGCGGGTGTATCACGGTCACTCGCTACAATGGCGGGTGTATCACGGTCACTCGCTACAATGGCGGGTGTATCACGGTCACTCGCTACAATGGCGGGTGTATCACAGTCACTCACTACAATGACGGGTGTATCAGCAGCCACTCATTACAAAGATGGGTGTATCACGGTCACTCACTACAATGGCGGGTGTATCACGGTCACTCACTACAATGACGGGTGTATCACAGTCACTGACTACAATGACGGGTGTATCAGCAGCCACTCATTATAATGACGGGTGTATCACGGTCACTCACTACAATGGCGGGTGTATCACGGTCACTCACTACAATGACGGGTGTATCAGCAGCCACTCATTACAATGATGGGTGTATCACGGTCACTCACTACAATGGTGGGTGTATCAGCAGCCACTCATTATAATGACGGGTGTATCACGGTCACTCACTACAATGGCGGGTGTATCACGGTCACTCACTACAATGGCGGGTGTATCACGGTCACTCGCTACAATGGCGGGTGTATCACGGTCACTCGCTACAATGACGAGTGTATCACGGTCACTCGCTACAATGACAGGTGTATCACGGTCACTCGCTACAATGACGGGTGTATCACGGTCAATCGCTACAATGACGGGTGTATTACGGTCACTTGCTACAATGACGGGTGTATCACGGTCACTCGCTACAATGACGGGTGTATCACGGTCACTTGCTACAATGACGGGTGTATCACGGTCACTCGCTACAATGACGGGTGTATCACGGTCACTTGCTACAATGACGGGTGTGTCAAGTCTAGTGAACGGTCACTAGCTAGGAGCAAAGAAGGAGAATACGCATGCACTAATGGGCTCCAACATTGTCAGTGTACATGTGCAATTCAGTTAAAGCAAAACTTGCTCTGGGCAAGCAAGCACTATCAATCATGCTAAGGGGCAATGTGAGGAGGCAGAACAGAGAACAAAGCCTTTAGAAACACCAGCAAAAGCAGTAAAATCTACAGTACAGACATGATTTTTAGTAGGGGCCAAGTCCGTTACATGACTGTACTAAAATAAAATTTTGTGGCCAAAAGACTCCGTTTAATTATTTCAGCATTAATGTTGTCCAATATAGAATAGATTTGCTTTTTCTGCTAGTCGTACTACTACAACAATGACTTCTTCTACTATCCTAGAATGGACACATTTCTGTACTGACTCGTTCAGTAGAACGCCCTTGGTTTTCTGTAAGTTTATGAGTTACTACTACTATTTTCATCATAGCGCCCCATTGTCAACCAGAATACTTTACACAGTTCCTTGTGTAACACAGTCTGTCACGGCCAACTAGGATGCCCATAATTGCAAAGTGCCAGCCAGAATGTCCTCTAGATTTCAGTCTCAGCCACGTACTGCATTACTTTCAATGCCCCCCAAGTGCCATAATACCTACCTCACACCACCCCTTGCAATCCTAATCCCCTCTGCTCCGCTAGTACATGGGCACAGCCCTATTTCGGGACATGATGGGCTATTGCTGTTAAGTGCAGATCTTTCCCCTTATCCAATATCATGTCCGCTCTCTATCTGAAACTCAACCTCTCCAAAACTGAACTTCTTCTGCTCCCGCCGTCTACTAACCTCCCTAAATCTGACATTTCCCTCTCCGTGGGTGGTACCACAATAACACCCCGGCAGCAGGTGCGCTGTCTGGGTGTTATGTTTGACACCAATCTCTCCTTTACATCCCATATACAATCCCTTGCCCGCTCTTGCCGCTTACACCTAAAGAACATCTCTAGAATCTGCCCTTTTCTCACTATGGAAACAACAAATACCCTCACTGTTGCATTGATCCACTCTCGCCTGGATTACTGCAACGCTCTATTAATTGGCCTCCCCGTCACTCGACTATCCCCTCTCCAGTCCATACTCAATGCAGCAGCCAGGATCGTCCATCTGGGTAATCGGTACTCGGACGCGTCCGCTCTTCGCCAGTCCTTACATTGGCTGCCCATTCATTATAGGATCCAATTCAAAGTACTTGTTCTCACCCACAAAGCTCTCCACAGTGCGGCACCCCCTTACATCTCTTCTCTCATTTCTGTCTATCGGCCTAGCCGATCGCTGCGCTCTGCAAACGACTTTCGACTAACCTCTGCACTAATCCGTACCTCCCACTCCCGACTCCAAGACTTCTCCCGTGCTGCTCCTATCCTCTGGAATGCTCTACCCCAAGAAATCAGGACTATCCACAATTTGCATAGTTTTAGGCGCTCCCTCAAAACACACCTGTTCAGAGCGGCCTATCACATTCACTAATCAAAGTCATTCTCTGTGTAAGTGTGCGTGCGTAGCCCATTCACTATCTCCATCCATCCTTCACTCCTGCAAGATGGCTGGACCTTCATTGTAAATACACCATTGTAAATACACACCTGTACTCTGTATCTCCCTCACCTCATTGTAGATTGTACGCTCTCACGAGCAGGGTCGTCTTATTTCGTCTTATTTTGCTTTAATTATTGTATTGTTAGCGTTGTTACTTATGACTTGTGTTTTGAAACTGTTAAACTGTAAAGCGCTGCGGAATATGTTGGCGCTATATAAATAAAGATTATTATTATTATTATTATTTCCCCTTACTTGCGGATACCAGCAGCCTCATCAGCCTCATACTTCAGTGGATGTTCCTGCAGCTGTCCCCGTAGGTCTCTCCAGCATTGTTCCAAGATGTTCTTCATTGGCTCCAGTTCTGTGCGGTCCAGCTGTAAAGTATGTGATAGTGTTAGAGCCTGCGGTGTTACTGAACTCAGTCCAAGTCATTGTGAATATTGAGGCTACGAGGCCTCAGTACACATTGGTTACTTAGTCATGCAGGTTCAGGCTTGTTCTTTCCTGATGCTGAATTTGCGGAAGAAGGTAAATGAGAATAAAGCAATGCCAGAACCCTTCTAGTAGAAAAGCCAGTCCATAGTTTATTCATTCCTAAAGGGGTTGTAAAAATGTAAGCTACTGTATCACCTATCGATAGGATAAATGTTGACTTGTTGATCTCCAAAAATGATGCTCTGGAATGGATCATGGTACCGCATGGGCCGCACTACTCCCTATTTATTGTCTAAGCCACTGCTGGATCAATCAGTTCAAATAGCACACTCCAGCGAGCACCGATTGGGGGTTTCAGCAGTGGGACTCAGCAAGCTATAAGTGATAACTTGAAATGATGGTACAAGCCTTTTAAAGGAGTAATCTCAGCACAAACAATAATGGCGTTTCTCTATAATATACCATGAATGTCCACTCAGAAGTGGTCCAGCTATGGTCGCCAGCTCCAATAACTAAAGCAAGGTGGCAGTGGTGCTGATGAGCTATACCAGTGCATCAGTTCCGCTATTTCCTGCCTTGGGAAGTGTTCATCATATCAAATGGCCGGAGTTACAGCAGGCAGATCTGCACCAATCAGGCAGGCGCTGTCTTAAATATTAATGACATATCATTGGGATATGCATTTTTTCATTATAACGTAGGTTCTTAGCATCCTAAAGCAACGTGTGCAAAACAGAAACTAAATGTAATATTTGTATAACCCTACTCGCCTTATTCTGCATCTCCACATTGATTTTCTCCAATAGTCGCTGCCAGTCTTGCTCCTGGGCGCTCACTTTGCCAAGTAGGTCCTGCATCATTCTGCTCAGATGTTCTGCGCTGGCATCAGAATGCGTGCGGCTCCATTTACTTTCTAATGCTTGCTTGTCTGCTTTCTGCTCAACCATAGCCAGGAAAAATCCACGTTTAAAGGTGAAAGGTTAGAGATCATTAGACTATAGTAGCAGAGCAAAGTGAGAGAGAAAGGTAGGTAAAGCATCAAACAACCGTGGCAGACATTAACTGACACACAAAAAACCACAAGGATTTACAGGGACTACAATCTCACCACATCAGTCTCCAATCCAATGAGTTCTTTGTCTACTTTGTTCTTATCCAGGTTCGCCACTGTCCGGTCAAGGACCTGTAGGAAATGTGATCAATACAGTGATGTAGGGAAAATAGAGTTTAAAGTAAAGCCCATAACTACATAAGCCAATTTAATTTTTTTTCTTAAAGGGGTTTTCACTCGAACAAAGATAATTTTAAAGTTGATTTTAATCAGTAGATCTTGGAATAATAATAACTTCCACAATTGGATGTGGTTAAATAAAATGCTCATGTGCTGAGATAATCTTATAAATGTGCCCCTGCTGTGTACTGTGTAATGGCTGTGTCTGACTGTACAGGGATGTGGTCTGATCATACCACAGCTCCATATTATGAAAGTAAGGTTAATAATAATAATAACTTTCATTAGAATATCTTAGATTTTACTCAAATTAGTTGATGAAAAATTAAAGAAACACCACTGGAGAACAACGAGGTTTAGCCTGAGGAAGGAGAGAGTTCGTCCAACCAGTGGCCACATTAATAATTTGGTCCATTTGGGGCCTAACCAACGGGAAGAAAACATGAAAAGGCAAGTTGTTGACGGATCTCTTTGGGGATAAGTTTGCTCGCCCAGCTGTAAGCCAAATGATCCTTCGGATAGACACGATTTTTCTGGAACCAGGGAGGTGGAAAACCATGTACTTCCCTGCAAGAAAAATTTGGTCAGCGAGGACTGCCAATTCTTTCGACGGGTCTCCAGAAAGAATGCCCTGATGAGCAACCTAGCCCATACGTCTACAAACCTTGCAATCCGGGTAGAGGCAAGGGCAGTATACAATGTAGCTTCCAAGGTTGACCTTGCTAAGGACTCTATGAGTCCGCCATTGGTATCCCTGAGGGATACCGGTCTGGGAGAGGAAGGACCATATTGGTGGAAAGGCTGGAAACCAGAGGATTTGTAATCGGAGAAGTAGCCTAATTTGCGGTGCGCTCAGGAGAGAAGAGATGTACCAAGGCACTCCCTTCTTTGGAAGCGGCTGAACTAACCTAGAGATACCCTGGATCTCCTTGCCGCGATGTAGGCTCAGACTGACTAACAGAGCCGCTCAGAAAGGGAGAACCGTTGAAGAGACAACTGCTTGCCCGACTAGACAGGTAGAATGTAGAATTCAAGATGACTTCGCAGACTGGGATCAAAAGGAAGCTAAACTCAAGCATACAGGAATGAGGATATAGAAAATATAGTCTAGATGGGCAGTGAAAGTACAACAAAAAAAATGAGCAGTCGGACGAGGAAATTCCATGAAAAAAACATGTAGTATGTTAGCTGCATGAAAAGCTGGCTCTAGGAAGATCATACAGACTCCAGAAGACAACTAGGCAGATGAAAGGAAGATCATTCCCTATAACTAACTGAGCGACCGTAACCATCCTGAACTCTCCGGACCGGGGAGAGGATTGTAGTGAGTAGACCCGCTTACCTAAATATAGGTCATAAATATAGGACACCACGTGCCCGAGGATAACAGTGAAAAGATATGAATCTAGCTGAAGGAAGAAACGTGTTATCACCAAACTCCTCATTGGATCCAGGATTGGAGCAGCTTTCTACCCTGGTCAATGCTTGCGCAGAGTAGGATCCCATTCCTGTCCGAGGTGGGAGACTTGTTCCTGCCACGCTCGGAATTCACAACTCAGCGCTACTAGAGGCTCTATCCGGTGTCTGCAAGAAAGAATAGGAAAGTACCGACGAAGAGATATGGAGGTTCGGTATTGTGGTAGTTCAAAGGTCCTTAGGATAGGCTAGAACTTATACACTACCATTGGCTAATCATTAATGATAGGCGTAAAACCCTGGGTAGTAAAGATGGCCTGAGGGCAGTTACTGTAAACTGACCAACTGGATAGTTAGAGGTAACCCCGAATAATCAAAAGGGGAGGAAAAGCCCCTGTGGAGCAACTCACACTTAGGGTCCAGAGCGTGGCCGAAGGAAAAACTGCTACCATCCGGTACCTGACACGAGTGTGTCGGACCTACCTGAAAGTGGAGTATCCACTTATGCTGCTGCCGAGATCCACCCTGTGGTACTGAGATCCACTCCGTGGTATGTGGTAGATTTTTGTTTAACTGTTAACAGACCACAGATGTTAATGACCATGAAAACATGCAGCCGAAGGTGCCTCTGACTCACCTGAAAGCGGCCTGTAACCGCTGCTCCAGCCCACCAGAAGTGATGAAAAACAGATACCTCCCACGAGTGGAGAATAGACGGGAGCTTAGGCAGATGCTGAGAAAGACCTTGGGGAGCGTGATAGAGGGCGTGACCGGCGGGAGAAAAGCCCGCCGATATGAAGGGAAGGGGGGCGTCGCTAAAGTGCCGGAACTAGGCCGCACTGAAGCTGGGGCCTAAATTTAGAAGCCTTGGCCACCGAGCAGGGGATGATAGCGCGGAGGCCCAGAAATTACAAGCCAGGTAACACTGCGACCCCAAAGAAACATCTACATCTACCAGCCTCGCAGGCCTGGACTACAACCAGTGGCCGCTGGAGCAGCGCGAGCAGCACAGAGGCTTTAGAAGCCCATCAGGAAGGTAGCCTGGTGCCCTAATCACCTGAGAAACTAGGGGATAATCGTCAAAAATGGGACCCCCACACTCTGACCCCTGAGATTAAGTGAGGAAATATAGAAAAAATTAATAGTATTTTCTTTCTTCTTCGTAAGTCTTCTTCTTTACTCTGGGGACTATTCATTTGTCGCCTCTGGGGGAGAGAGGGAAAACAGAGGTACCTCTCCATCCAAAGATGCCGGACGTCCGAAAGGGCTGCGTTGCGGGACGTCCACGTCTCCAAACACCGACAGTCTCTGGTAGGCGAATGGGTGAGGGACGGGGGGCCAGGACCGGATCCGGATCACCTAAACACGCTTCTGTGTTAGGAGCTGGGGTCCTGCCGACTAGACATATGAGGATACAGGGTGGCAGTACACGCCATACTCATAGTCTCTGCGTGGGACTACAGTAGTGACCGTTCACACGGTATCCCTCCGGAAACCTGAAAAGGAACGACGCACATTGAGGTAGATAAGGGTCTAATGAAAGACCCGTGTCCACCTCCTACTGACACTAAGCTAAACTGAATGTCCTAGTGCCAATCGGTGGGGTGTACACTGCGGAGGAGGAGCTAACTTTTTTTCTGCATAGTGTCACCCTCCTAGTGGCAGCATGGCATACACCCATGGTTTCCTGTGTCCCCGAATGAAGCGATAAAGTGATTTAGGACTTTCATTAACGAAGGACTAGTAGAAGCGTGTATTCACCTTATCGCATTAATCATCTATCTGTTGCTATTTCCATGAAGCCGGGTATAAATTACTCTCTAGGTGGTATAGAGTTCCGACTCACCTACACACTATCTTTCCGGAGGTGAGTCCCTTGTGATGGACATGCGGAGAGAAAGAAGGTGATAAGTTACACATCTTCTGGTCCTGCAGGTGTCTCTCTCTTTTTTGGGAGACGGTGCAGCTGGTGATACTTAATTCACAGCTCAAATTTAAGACCAGGACATGGCTCTTGTCCTTCTCCATCACTGTGACATTCCCTTAAAAACCTACAGGCATTAGATATTAAGACATCTAATCGCGACTGCAAGTGTGTACACTCCCATATTCTGGAAGAAAGATACTATGATGACAATCTCCCTGTGGTTTATTAAAGTAAATAAAGTGATGTTAATGGAAGAACTCACTTCTACAATCAATAATTCTCATAACCGTTTCTACAACACTTGGTTTTATAGGATGGAATTCAGAACATCAGCTGACTATAGATCCTTTATGGGAGAAAACTGATCTGCGCTGTTGGGCCTCATTTGAGAACAGTTTTTCATAGGCGGTCACTATTACCCCCCGCTTTCTCTCCTCTTTTTTTGGGGCTTCTTCTTCTGCTGTTCTTCTATTCTGTTTTTCTTCTTTATTATTTTTTATTCTGTGCTTACTTTTACGGCAGGTTTGCTATAACTCATTTAAGCAATTTGAATAGGTATGTTAATATCTTGCTATTTAATGCTCAAGTGATGTTATTCTACATAATCCTCAGGATTTGAGCAAACAATTATTTTGGGTAATAACTCCATTGCTCAGTCTTTGTTTATTTGTATATTACCTGGCACGGCTAGTGCCTTTTTCTGTATCATGTGTTTTTTTTTCTCTCAGTTTTACTCAATAAATAAAAATAAAGTTAAAAAAAAAGATCAGGAGAAGGAGGCATACTTGGCAATTGAATCACTTTCACCATCAATCAAATGCAGCTCACTGACACTAGGAGCACTCATGCAGCCACACATAACGACACTGCCACCACCATGTTTCACTGCAGGCACCATGCATTTAGAACAATTAGTTTAGAAAAATACATGGTGCTTACAATGAAACACAGTGGTGATAGTGTCCTTATATGGGGCTGCATGAGTGCTCCTGGTGTTAGGGAGCTACATTTCATTGATGGAATCATGAATTCACAGATGTACTACTCCATATCGAAAGAGAAGAAAATACCATCACTCCATGCCCTTGGAAGACATGCACTTTTCCAACATGACAATGATCCAAAACACACATCTGTTGCATTTCTGAAGAAGAAAAGGTGAAAGTGGTTAATTGGATAAGTGTGTCTCCTGATCTGAAGCCTGTCGAACACCTATGGAGAATTCTGAAGAGGCAAGTTGAGCGTCACTCAGGCTTTAAATAGGTCATTCTGGCAAGGTGCTGGAGGGGAGATATGTTCCGCTGAGGTTCATGGCTTCAGTGATCTAAAAACCCATAAGTTTTTCCTTCAACACACAGTGTTGAAAGGAGTTGACAGACACTTTAAATAAAGAGTTGAGTTTTTTGTGGAAGACAATAGAGTGGGTGGGAAGTTGTCCACCTTATCTCCACCCCAGGGTGTGGTCTTGGGCTTAACTAGCTGGCCTCCAGAGGAAGTAGTTGTTCAGTGTCTGGAAAGGAACACTTCAGAGAAGTGTTTTATGTTTTACGCTAAAACCTGAACCGTGGACCTTGCTAGCTCAGAGCGGGCTGATCCCCGCAAGCAGAAGGATTGTGTTTTGTTGTATTTTGTTTTGCTATATCACCACCCTGGATCTAACGAAAAGGTACTGGCAAATTCTCCTGTCCCCAAGTGCCAAGGAGAAGATGGCCTTCTCTACACCTGATGGGTGTTTTCAGTACACCAGAATGCCGTTCGGACTACAAGAAGCCCCAGCTACCTTCCAGAGGGCCATGGACCAGATCCTAGTCCCTCACAAAAAGTACAATGCCTCTTATTTGGACGACATCGTGATCTTCAGCCCGGATTGGGGAAGGAACTTGCAGTAGGTCGAGGCGGTACTTGATGCACTAAGGAAGGCAGGGTTTACCATAGACCCAAAGAAGTGCTCCCTTGGGAAAGAAGAGGTGAAATACTTGGGCTGCTTTGTTGGAAGGGACGAGATAAAGCAAGAAATAGACAAGGTGGAGGCCATCCAAAAATGGCCACAGCCGGTCTACAAAAAGCAGGCTAAGATGTTTCTGGGAATTGTGGGATACTATCAGCGATTTATCCTGAATTTCGCCATGATAGCCAACCTCCCCCTGACTGATCTTCTCAAAGGCACAAAGACGTCAATGGCCAAATGGTCCTCAGAAGCCGAGATGGTATTCCAGGAGTTGAAGCTCGCCCTCTGCAAACAGCCGGTCTTGGTCACACCTGACTTCACCAAGGAGTTCATGCTCCAGACAAACCTCCTAGGTTGGTTTGGGAGCTGTGTTGTCACAGGAAATGGATGGGGACATCCAGTCCTATACCTGAGTTGGAAACTCTCCTCCTGTGAAAAGAACTATGCCATTGTAGAGAAAGAGTGCTCGGCCATCAAGTGGGCAATTGACACCAAGACATAATACCTGTAGGCAGAAAGTTCAGGCTAGTACACCCCTGAGATGGATGAGGAAAAAGAAGGGGAAGAATGCCCGGGTGACTAGGTGGTTTCTAGCGATCCATAACTATAGTTTTCATATGGAGCACAAGACCGAGAAGTTACATGGTAACGCAGGTGCCCCGTCCAGACTCCCCTGTTTAGCAAATGAAGGTGCAAAAAAAACATGGCTTTGAGTGGGGGGGGGGATATGTGACAACGTAACTGGCAAGGTTCTGGTGGGGATATACTGTATGTGTCGCTGAGGCTCATGGCTTCAGTGATCTAAAAACCCAGAAGTTTTTCCTTCAGCACACTAAGGGTATATGCACACGCTGCGGATTCTGCTGCGGATCTGCAGCGGATTTGTTCCTATGGATCCGCAGCAGTTTCTGCTGTGGTGTACAGTACCATTATAATCAATGGAAATAGAAATCCACAGTGCACACCTTGCAGAATTTTCCGCGCGGATTTGCTGCAGTTTCAAAACCGCAGCATGTCAATTCTTTGTGCGGATTCCACTGCGGTTTGGCACCTGCTCCATGGCAGGTGTCAACCCACAGGGGAAACCCGCAGGCTAAACCGCAGAAAATCTGCAGATAAACTGCAGGTTTTGCACAAATCCACGCGGAAAATTCAGCAGCACAATCCTCAGCGTGTGCACACACCCTAAGTGTTGAAAGGCGTTAAAGGGAACCTGTCAGCAGGATTGTGCTGAGTAACCTACAGACAGACAGTGTCAGGTTGGCGCTGTTATACTGATTAAAATCATACCTTGGATGATGAAATCCGTCTTGTGATTGTTGTTTAATTTTTATTTTCAGTTTTGAGTTAAAGGGGTTGTCCAGGCTTTTCACATAATCTCAGTACAGATCTGGGCTGCAGAATTATGACAATAAGTAATTTACTTTCTGTCACTAGTTTGCACGGTTTTCTAGATATTCTGAACAGAATGTCCATGAGGGGGGGTGTGTTATGGCACTGAAATGAGAACTAGTCGTAACCTCCTACTCTACTCCAAACATGCCCTCTATAGCAACAACCCGACCCTCCATAGCTACAGGCCCTCCCCGTCCACATGAAGAAGCCCTCATCACACAGTAACGAATTCTTCCCCTCCAGCAGCCTCAGTGCAGAGAGCAGCTGCTCCTCCCCCAAACACACGCTGAACACTGATCTTTGCTGAGCCTCTGTTGTGTGAATGAGACAGCTCTGTGTCACTGATGTCTTCACACAGCAGCAGATTTGGTGCAGTGTATGTGTGAAGCTCCACCAAACTCCCAGCAAGCTCCAGTGACCAGCACCACCCACTGCCCACTCATTGGCTGGCAGTAAACTGCACCAGCACTCATCTTTATCATCATTCCAGCATTGGAAAGAACACAGCAGTGATCCTGTATTTGTGAAAGCAGCACAATACATACATACATACACCCCCCAACACTTCACACTGTTACAGCTGCTGATTGGACAGGCTGCTCCCATCAGTATTTGTGTCATTAGAGACACAGTGCTCACACATACACTGCACCAAATCTGCTGCTGTGTGAAGACATCAGTGACACAGAGCTGTCTCATTCACACAGCAGAGGCTTTGTCACACAACAGATTACATCAGTGACTGCCATCCCCTGTGCAGATTAGAATACAGGACGATATTCCCTCCTCCTCACTAGTATCACTTTCCATAGATCACTGTTCAGCATGTGTCTGTGGGACAAGCAGCTGCTCTCTGCAGTGAGGCAGCTGGAGGGGGAGGATTTGTTACTGTGTGATGAGGGCTTCTTCATGTGAATGGGGAGGGCCTGTAGCTATGGAGAGTGGGGTTGTTGCTATAGAGGGCATGTTTGGAGTAGAGTAGGAGGTTACGACTAGTTCTCATTTCAATGCCATAACACACCCCGCCTTGGACGTTCTGTTCAGAATATCTAGAAAACCGTCCAAACTAGTGACAGAAAGTAAATTACTTATTGTCATAATTCTGCAGCCCAGATATGTACTGAGATTATGTGAAAAGCCCGGACAACCCCTTTAATGATATGCTCATGCTTGTGGGGGGTCTTTATGTGGTGCTCTCATTACATATTAACCTGTATGGCTTCTGAAAGGTCACTGATCCCTCACTGACCTGACCATTATTTTACATAATGAATATATGAAAATTATATATCAACTGCACTGCAGCATGATCGCACGTGTAATGTGTATTAAATTGTTTTTTGTTTGCTGATATTTAAAAAACATTCCTCCTCAAAGATGGTGCCGTCCACGCCTGCACAAGTAGCAGCTAACGGATCGCCGATAGATGCTAATTTGCAGGCGGAGCTATCTTGCTAGAGTGAAAAAAAAAACTGTCTTCACTAAGATGGCGCTGGCCGCGCCTGCACTGTGGCATCTATTGGCAATCCGATAGATGCTGCTGCGCAGGCGGCGTCATCTTTGGGGAGGCAATTTTTTTTAATGAATTTACTTATATCATCAAATAAAACAATTTAATACACATTATAGATGTGATCATGCTGCAGCGTAAGTGCCTGCCTGTTGCAGGTGATTTTTTTTTTTACAATATATACAGTGGGGAAAAAAAGTATTTAGTCAGTCAGCAATAGTGCAAGTTCCACCACTTAAAAAGATGAGAGGCGTCTGTAATTTACATCATAGGTAGACCTCAACTATGGGAGACAAACTGAGAAAAAAAAATCCAGAAAATCACATTGTCTGTTTTTTTTTCATTTTATTTGCATATTCTGGTGGAAAATAAGTATTTGGTCAGAAACAAGCAATCAAGATTTCTGGCTCTCACAGACCTGTAACTTCTTCTTTAAGAGTCTCCTCTTTCCTCCACTCATTACCTGTAGTAATGGCACCTGTTTAAACTTGTTATCAGTATAAAAAGACACCTGTGCACACCCTCAAACAGTCTGACTCCAAACTCCACTATGGTGAAGACCAAAGAGCTGTCAAAGGACACCAGAAACAAAATTGTAGCCCTGCACCAGGCTGGGAAGACTGAATCTGCAATAGCCAACCAGCTTGGAGTGAAGAAATCAACTGTGGGAGCAATAATTAGAAAATGGAAGACATACAAGACCACTGATAATCTCCCTCGATCTGGTGCTCCACGCAAAATCCCACCCCGTGGGGTCAGAATGATCACAAGAACGGTGAGCAAAAATCCCAGAACCACGCGGGGGGACCTAGTGAATGAACTGCAGAGAGCTGGGACCAATGTAACAAGGCCTACCATAAGTAACACACTACGCCACCATGGACTCAGATCCTTCAGTGCCAGACGTGTCCCACTGCTTAAGCCTGTACATGTCCGGGCCCGTCTGAAGTTTGCTAGAGAGCATTTGGATGATCCAGAGGAGTTTTGGGAGAATGTCCTATGGTCTGATGAAACCAAACTGGAACTGTTTGGTAGAAACACAACTTGTCGTGTTTGGAGGAAAAAGAATACTGAGTTGCATCCATCAAACACCATACCTACTGTAAAGCATGGTGGTGGAAACATCATGATTTGGGGCTGTTTCTCTGCAAAGGGGCCAGGACGACTGATCCGGGTACATGAAAGAATGAATGGGGCCATGTATCGTGAGATTTTGAGTGCAAACCTCCTTCCATCAGCAAGGGCATTGAAGATGAAACGTGGCTGGGTCTTTCAACATGACAATGATCCAAAGCACACCACCAGGGCAACGAAGGAGTGGCTTCGTAAGAAGCATTTCAAGGTCCTGGAGTGGCCTAGCCAGTCTCCAGATCTCAACCCTATAGAAAACCTTTGGAGGGAGTTGAAAGTCCGTGTTGCCAAGCGAAAAGCCAAAAACATCACTGCTCTAGAGGAGATCTGCATGGAGGAATGGGCCAACATACCAACAACAGTGTGTGGCAACCTTGTGAAGACTTACAGAAAACGTTTGACCTCTGTCATTGCCAACAAAGGATATATCACAAAGTATTGAGATGAAATTTTGTTTCTGACCAAATACTTATTTTCCACCATAATATGCAAATAAAATGAAAAAAAAAACAGACAATGTGATTTTCTGGATTTTTTTTTCTCAGTTTGTCTCCCATAGTTGAGGTCTACCTATGATGTAAATTACAGACGCCTCTCATCTTTTTAAGTGGTGGAACTTGCACTATTGCTGACTGACTAAATACTTTTTTTCCCCACTGTATATAATTTCCTTTATGCAAACTAGGGAGCAGGTCACTGAGGGATCAGAGACCTGTCAGCAGTCTGCATTATGAATAGCTAAGCAGAGCACCATATGAAGACCCCCACAGGCCGCCCCGGAGCACGAGAATATCATTAACTCAAAACTTAAAATAAAGATTAAACAACAACCAGATATCATTTTAACCCCTTAGCGACAGAGCCATTTTGCAGCTTAAATGACCAGGCCAATTTTTACAATTCTGACCACTGTCACTTTATGAGGTTATAACTCTGGAATGCTTTAACGGATCCCGGTGATTCTGAGAATGTTTTGTCGTGACATATTGTACTTCATGTTTGAGGGAAAATTTATTCGATATGACTTGCGTTTATTTATGAAAACAACGGAAATATGGCGGAAATGTTGAAAATTTTGCAATTTTCAAACTTTAAATTTTTAAGTCCTTAAATCAGAGAGATATGTCACACAAATTTCTTATTAAATAACATTTATCCACATGTCTACTTTACATCAGCACAATTTTGGAAACAAATTTTTGTTTGTTAGGAAGTTATAAGGGTTAAAAGTTGACCAGCAATTTCTCATTTTTACAACACCATTTTTTTAGGGACCACATCACATTTGAAGTCACTTTGAGGAGTGTACATGACAGAAAATACCCAAAAATGACACCATTCTAAAAACTAGACCCCTCAAGGTGCTCAAAACCACAATCAAGAAGTTTATTAACCCATTACGTGCTTCACAGGAACTGAAGCAACATGGAAGTAAAAAATTAATTAACTTTTTTTTTTTACAAAAAATTTACTTCAGAACCAATTTTTTTTTAATTTCACAAGTGTTAAAAGAGAAAATGAATGGCAAAATTTGTTGGGTAATTTCTCCTGAATACGCCGATACCCCATATGTGACGGTAAACCACTTTTTGGGCACACGGCAGAGCTCGCAAAGGAAGGAGCGCTGTTTTACTTTTTCAACACAGAATTGACTGGAATTGAGATTGGACGCCATGTTGCATTTGGAGAGCTCCTGATGTGCCTAAACAGTGGAAACCCCCAACAAGTGACCCCAATTTGGAAACTAGACCCCTTCCTTAAGGAAATTATCTAGATGTGTGGTGAGCACTTTGAACCTCCAAGTGCTTCACAGAAGTTTATAACGTAGAGCTGTGAAAATAAAAAATCATTTTTTTTTCCATAAAAATGATCTTTTCGCCCCCAAATTTTTATTTTTACAAGGGTAGCAGGAGAAATTAGACCCCCAAAGTTGTTATGAAATTTGTCCTGAGTACGCTCATACCCCATATGTGGGGGTAAACCACTGTTTGTGCACACGGCAGAGCTCAGAAGGGAAGGAGCACCGTTTTGACTTTTTCAATGCAGAATTGGCCTGAATTTAGATTGGACGCCATGTCATGTTTGGAGAGCCCCTGACTTGCCTAAACAGTGACAAACCCCCACAAATGACACCATTTTGGGAACTAGACCCCTTAAGGAACTTATCTAGATGTGTGGTGAGCACTTTGAACCCCCAAGTGCTTCACAGAAGTTTATAACGCAGAGCAGTGAACATAAAAAATCACATTTTTTCCTCAAAAATGATTTTTTTAGCCCACTATTTTTTATTTTTGTAAGGCTCTGGAAAAATTGGACCACAAAAGTTGTTGTGCAATTTGTCCTGAGTACGATACCCTATATGTGGGGGGTAACCACTGTTTGGGTGCATGGGAGAGCTCGGAAAGGGAAGGAGCGCCATTTTGGAATGCAGACTTTTATGGAATGTTCTGCGGGCGACATGTTGCGTTTGCAGAGCCCCTGATGCGCCTAAACAGTAGAAACCCCCCACAATTGACCCCATTTTGGAAACTAGACCCCCCCAAGGAGCTCATCTAGATGTGTGGTGAGCACTTTGAACTCCCAAGTGCTTCACAGAAGTTTATAATGCAGAGCCGTGAAAATAAAAAATCTTTTTTTTTTCACAAAAGTGATTTTTAGCCCCCAATTTTTTTATTTTCCCAATGGTAACAGGAGAAATTAGAGCCCCAAAGTTGGTAAATAGTGAAAACCTCTCAATTCTAGCTACAACCCTAACCCCAACACACCCCTAACCCTAATCCCAACACTAACCCCAACCCTAATACTAATTCCTAACCCTAATCCTAACCCTTATCCCAACCCTAATCCTAATTCCAACCCTAAACCTAAGTCCAACCCTAACCCTAATTCTAACCCTAATTCTAACACTAACCCTAACCCAAATTCTAACCCTAATTCTAACCCTAACGGAAAAATGAAAATAAATATATTTTCTTTATTTCATTATATTTACCTAACTAAGGGGGTGATAAACAGGGGGGTTATATACCATTTTTTTTATTTTGATCACTGTGATAGAGTTTATCACAGTGATCAAAATGTACCTGTAATGAATGAATCGAATCTGCCGGCTCGCACTGCGCATGCGCCCGCCATTTTCTTCCCGGACCAAGGAGGAGGCAGGAAGGCCCGGGGACCACCAGGAGGTACCGGGGGGGATCGGGGACCCTATTTCTCTCTCCTCTGATGTGCGATCACATCAGAGGAGAGAGAAATTACATGCAAAATCGCAGCTTTTTTTTGCGGTTAATAACGGCGATCACAAAAGCAGGGTCGGTAAAAACCGACCCGAATCATGTTCTCTGGGGTCTCGGCTACCTCCAGCAGCTGAAACCCCAGAGAAAATCCGACTCTGGGGGGCGCTGTTTTTTGGTGAATGACCGTAGATTTGGTGTGAGGTTATCCACCTTACCTCCACCCCAGGATGTGGTCTGGGGCTTAAATAGCTGGTCTCTAGAGGCAGTAATGGTTCTGGAACACTCCAGAGAAGTGTTTTATGTTTTATGATAAAACCTGAACCATGGACCTTGTTAGCCCAGAATGGGCTGATCCCTGCAAGCAGAAGAACTGTGTTTTGTTGTATTTTGTTGCTGTTTTGCCCAGAGGGCCGTGTTTACTTTTACCACAGCTTGGATTATGCTGCACCTAATAAACCAAGAACGTTCTTGAAGAGACAGTGTTCCCGTTTCTTCCTTTGTGTCCAGCCGAGTGAGTCGATCTACCACAATATATACAAGTATATATGCAGTTATGTGAAAAAGTGTTTGCCCCAATCCTTATTTCCTATTTTTTTTGCATGTTTGTCACACTTAAATATTTCAGATTACCAAGCAAATTTAAATATTAGACAAAGACACAAGTAACCACAAAATGCAGTTTTTAAATGAAGGTCTTTCTTATTAAGGGAAAAAGAAATCCATATACACACATAAGAGAGAGAGAGGAGATGAGTACACAAACGTTGCACAAATCCGGCAATCCACTAACCTGATCTTCCTCCATTAGGGATTTTTCCAGCTTCTGACTTTTACGCAATTCAGTTAACTCATTTTCAGTTTCTTGGATGACAGTACTTAGGAAGAAAATTAGATATTTAAAGGAAACAATTGTATATCACCAATTCTGATGTTTAACTTTTTTTCTTTATTATGAAAAGGTCTGCTTACTTACCGGAGGCTAGTGTCCTTCAATGTCTGGTCACCATTTTGTGAAGTCCTTGTAGGATCTTTTCTTCTCTGTAGTAGGTCCTGATAACAACAAAAGATGTCCAGCTTATCTCAGATGTGCACAATGCCTGCCACTAGGGTTACTGGGCAAATGGAGAAACACAGCAAGACATCTGAGAATGTATTCTCTCACTGCCGTCCACTACCTGGCAGATTCTTTCATTTCTATTATTGCACATACTGAAAAATACACTACAAATAACTGGAGTAATAAAAGGTTTTGCGCTCCACGTTCTCTGTAGAGAATCTATTGCCACCAGCCCAAGTGTCAGTTCATTAATAGGGGTTGCCTCATCTCCTGCTGGAGCACACAGCTCGCCCGGCTTCCTGCTTGCTCGGGGGCAGTGCGCTCCTGCTTGATTGGCAGTTCGGACAAATGGCATCGTGGAGCTGCTGGCCGGATCAGTCTGCTTTTTCATGCTGCTATATGAGACAGCGTTTGCTCTTCAGCATAGGAAGAGCTGAGTGGCAGTGAAGTCGGCTGGTTTCGGGAGCTCACAGTGCACTCCAACAACTTGGCCATCTTCAGAGCAAGCACTTACAAGCTCTTTTAGGAAGAGCTTGTAAGGCTAGTTTCACACTAGCGTATGGAGGAGCTGCGGAAGCTCCGCCCACGGCCGCACCTCCTCCGTCGGCATGCAGCCTGCGTACCATATCTTTAACAATAGGTACGCAGGCCGTGCCGATGTATGCGGATGCCTTCACATGTGTCGTTTTGACGGTGCGGCGACCTGCGCCGAACGCAACATGTTGCATTTTGGTGCGGTCACCGCACTGTCAAAATGACACATGCGGAGGCATCCGCATACATCAGCACGGCCTGCGTACCTAATGCTAAAGATAGGGTACGCAGGCCGCATGCCGACGGAGGCGGAGCTTCACGCAGAAAGCCCGCTTCCCTCCGCAGCTCCTCCATACGGTAGTGTGAAACTAGCCTAAGCAGTGTGCTCCATCAACTTGGCCAGCTTCAGCGCGCTCCATCAACTTGGCCAGCTTCAGCGCAAGCACTTACAAGCTCTTCTAGTAAGAGCTTGTAAGCAGTGTGCTCCAACAACTTGGCCAGCTTCAGCGCAAGCACTTACAAGCTCATCTAGTAAGAGTTTGTAAGCAGTGCGCTCCAACAACTTGACCAGCATCAGAGCAAGCACTTACAAACTCTTTTAGTAAGAGCTTGTAAGCAGTGTGCATGCTTGGCCACCGCTGATAGACTACAAAAGTAATAAAGAATAAACAATATAATTATAAAAACACTCCGTTCATGAGAACAAAGAGGATTTTTAATAGAAAGTAAATTGCAACATTGCTTCCGACATAAAGACAGAGTTCCAATATTCATTTTACTGGAATAATTCTTAAAATAAATAAATGAAAAATTATAAAATGAATTAAGGCCATCACTTCACTAAATCATTGCAGATCATACAGATATCCCCTAAACACCAGCAATATTAGGCATCTGTAAAACAACCAGAACTCTAGCAAGATTAACCCGTTGCCACCCAAGAGCACCATACATATTAAGGGTGAACCCTTCCTTGATAAGTTTGCTTTTGGTGCGCCTGACATAAAAGAGTACGGTCTCACCGTATCAGCATCTCCTCTCATGTCCTGTATTTCTACTTTCAGGTTGCACAGCGTCTCCTGCAGGTCTTGCAGAGTCATAACAAGCTCATCTGGAAGAGGGAAACACATCTCGTTGTGTACAGTATATGGTTACAGAGCCAAGAGTGACTCACACTAATAACGGAAAACTGTTGCACAATTGGAGGGATGCAACAGCCACAACACAGCTTCTTTATTGCTCGCAGGACTCGAGTTCTGTCCTGGCATGCTCTGGTCATTGAAAAGGCAGAATGGTGATCAAGAGGGTTTCCCAATAAGTAATTAGAACCATATACAAGCGGCAGCACGCGATACAGAGAAAGGGTACACTTAGGAGTTGCGGATGAAACGAGATTTAAAGAAACAGCATGCAGTTTAATTGTGCTTTTCAATTAAGTGTTTACAGGTAATAAATACTAATTCATATATCAATTGTAAAAATCCACATTTTTTTAATGATTTTATTGGAAATGTGGTAAAAATAGAATAACAAAGCAGTAAATCCACAATAAGGAAAATACCTGTTTCTTGGGGACTTCATTGGGGTACACAGGAAGCATTGGGTTAGTCTGCTGCCACTTTGAGCCTGGCACTAAGGCCGGGATCACACACAGCAAGATACGGCCGAGTCTCGCAGGTTAAAACCAAGCTCTGGCGCCGGCACTCCGGAGCGGAGCGTGCAGCCGCACAGCAATACATGGAGCTGCACGCTCCGCTCCGGAGTGCCGGTGCCAGAGCTTGGTTTTAACCTGCGAGACTCGGCCGTATCTCGCTGTGTGTGACTCCGGCCTAACAATATAAATATCTTTAAAAAATAGTTGGCTGCTCTACAGCAAAGCTATACCTGCCTGCTGGCACCAGGCCTCCATAGTTTAGCTTAGTGTCAGGTGGAGGCAGACATGGGTATGAGTCTCAGATCATTTTGAGCCTTGGTAGGTTAGTCGCTAACCTTTTCTCTTTTTTTGTAGACCTCTTACCTTTGTGTTTAGGGACGCAAGCCTAAGCATAAGGGCTCATACTCACTTGAGAGAGACTCGCACGATTCTCGTGCGAGTCTCTTGCATGAAAGCCCGGCACTGCCGCCGGCACTGGGACCGGAGTGTAGAAATACATGTAGCCGCACGCTCCGGTTCGAGTGCTGGCGGCAGTGCTGGGCTTTCATGCAAGAGACTCGCACAAGAATCGTGCTAGTCTCTCGCAAGTGAGTATGAGCCCTAAGGCCACAGTACAAAATCGGACCGATAATGGAACACAATAATCAGATTGGCTGGTGGGTCTCCAGACCTGGGCGTGACAGCTGCATAAGGCTAGTTTCATACTAGCATATGGCCAAGGTGCGGAGGGATGCGGGCTTCCTCCGGGAAGCTCCACCCCCCGGAAGCGTCTCCTCCGTTCTGCCCCACCTCTGTCGGTATGCAGCCTACGTACCCTATCTTTAGCATTAGGTACACAGGCCGTGCCGATGAATGCAGATGCCTTTGCATGCGTCTTTTTGACGGTGCGGCGAGCGCACCAAAATGCAACATGCTGCATTTTTACCTAATGCTCAGCCATGCGCTAGTATGAAACTAGCCTAAAATACATGAAAAAACACAAAAATTGAGCTTGGTCTAAGTTGGTATACATGCAGCACATACGAAAATGCATATTCACAGTGGCAATAAAACACACAAAACCTACAAAAGACAAAATGAGCAAAAATCCAGCTGTAACTAAATAAGGCTAGTTTCACATTTGCGCTTTTGAGCGCAGTGACGGCCTGCGCACGGCCGCCACTAAGCCCCGCCCCCTGCCGCGCCTCCGCCGGTAGCTCCGCCTACCGACGCAGGACGCTGCATGCGTCCTGCGTCCCCTATCTTTATCACTGGGGGCGCAGGCCGTGCGCAGTATGCATTTGGCGGCGCATGCTTCCTTTTGACGGTGCGCCGACCAGCGCCAAACGCAACCTGCTGCAGTTTGGTTGCGCTCGGCGCACCGTGAAAAGGATGCATGCGCCGCCAAACGCATACTGCGCACGGCCTGTGCCCCCAGTGATAAAGACAGGGGACGCAGGACGCATGCAGCGTCATGCGCCGGTAGGCGGAGCTACCGGCGGAGGCGCGGCAGGGGCGGGGCTTAGCGGCGGCCGTGTGCAGGCCGTCGCTGTGCTCAAAAGAGCAAATGTGAAACTAGCCTAAGTAAAAAGAAAAAGTGCATTTAATTAACACAGAGTTCTTAGCAATACTGTTTTTGATCAAAAAATAGCATAAAAGCCGTCCCACCATCAACAAGCTGACTGATCAAAAATAGTATTACTAAGAACTCTGTGTTATTTAAATGCACTTTTGCTTTTTTCTTGTTTAGTTACAGCAGGGTTTTTGCTCATTTTGTCTCTTGTAGGTTTTGTGTGTTTTATGGCCAATGTGAAAATGTGTTTATTATATGTATATCAACTTAGACCAAGCTCAATTTTTGTGTTTTTTTTTCTTTGTATTATTGCATTATGTGCAAGCTGGGGTGTGGCCTCCTTTTCTTGAGCTGGAAATTGTATATAAGGCTTCCCCAGACTGGTGTCTACTGGTTGGGACCTGGTCCTTTTGTCTGCCCTTATTCACACACTGAGGTCAAGTCTGACACATGGTAAGATTTTTAATATTAGACAGTGTAGGACTATCCCGAACAGAGTTACCTTGTCGTGGTGGGATGGCTTTTATGCTATTTTTGAGCAAAAACAGTATTACTAAGAACTCTGTTATTTAAATGCCCTTTTGCTTTTTAGTTATTTTGTTACAGCAGGGTTTTTGCTCATTTTGTCTCTTAGGTTTTGTATAAAATATTTGAAGCTGTCACATGTGAATCAGGAGAGCCGCCGGCCAGTCTGTGCACTGGGTTCAGATTTATTCGGCCGTCTGACTGTGTCCTAAGGGTACTACTCGGGGCGGCACGGTGGCTCAGTGGTTAGCGCTTCAGCCTTGCAGCGCTGGGGTCCTGGGTTCGAATCCCACCAAGGACAACATCTGCAAGGAGTTTGTATGTTCTCCCCGTGTTTGCGTGGGTTTCCTCCGGGCACTCCGGTTTCCTCCCACATTCTAAAGACATACTAATAGGGAATTTAGATTGTGAGCCCCATCGGGGACAGTGATGATGATGTGTGCAAAAATGTAAAGCGCTGCAGAATATGTTAGCGCTATATAAAGATTATTATTATTATTACTACCGGCGACAGTTGGTAGGGTGCTAAACTGAAGGATTGCTATTCTTCCTTCTGTGATACTGGTATTCGTTTTTTCACCCCAGGGAAAGTTTTAGGATGTCCCATGGTTCCTGTGTACCCCCCAATTAAGCGACCCAAAAAATGGATGAAAACACGCCGGTCAATTTTGGCCTTAAACATCTTCTCTAATCTTCATAAGATTTTATACAACCCATAATAATAGAAATGATTGTGTTGCAAACTTTGCCTCATTTTCTAGGCATCCTCCTCTGCCAATGTCCTCATTAGGCCTGTTTCACACTTCAGTTGCTTGACGTCAGTCAAAATCCGCCGTTTTGCAAAAAAACGGATCCGCCCTTTTTTTTGGGCGGATCCGCTTTTTTTTCCCATTGACTTGCAATAGCGGCGGATTTTGACGGATTGTCATCCGTTGGATCCGTTTTTTGACTGATCCGCCAAAAGTTTGGCGTCCGCTGACTTCAGTGGACGGACAATGAAACGTCTTTTGTCTGCGTCAAAATAGCAGATAGCAACGGATCCGTCGCTATCCACCATTCGTTATAATGGTCACCTATGGGCGGTGGATCCGTTGCCAACCGCTTTTTGACGGAATCAGCAACGGAAGAATTTCCTTGCCAGAAATTTAACCCCAAATTCCGTTCTGGCGGGAGAAAAAGTCTCTCTCTCTCTCATAACTGAAATTTGAAACAGGCCTTAGGGTGTATAATGAGTGGCTGACCACATAATGCAGTCACAGGCTCAGTGTCTTTACAGGCTTTATAACTCTGTCCCACAGAGATTCAATGCATGTCTTCTGAATGGCAATTCGCTTCTCAAACTGTTATATTGAAATTATTTCTGCCTATGAAACATGTACTGTACATTGAGGTACAGAAGTCGAATAAAGAAAATTGTTAACTTATGGCTACTCTTTCAGCAGAAATTATCTTCATTGATGTGTCTGAGAAGCATTACCTGTATTTTTCTGTAGAAGTCCCAGGTCACTGCGGTCCGCCTTGCCTTTCTCCAGGGCTTCTATTCTTGTATGAAGCACTGCATACTCCTGAGATGTGACTCCAGGTGACCCTGGGGCAGCAGTACTATCCATGCCAGTCATAGTAGGGTTAATCTCAGTATTGTGAGGTACAGGAGCCGCAGGGTCAGCGGGGGTTAGGTCTCTCTCAGGCTGCTGTCCTGACACCTCTATCTCAGTGTCCTTCAATGTAGTTGGTGTCATACCATCCTGAGCAACATGTGGGGTCTCCACAAGGAGAGCAGAGTCTTCAGCCTGACTGGACCCTTGTGTCAGAGACGCTGTCGTCCAGGACGTGGTCAACCTGGGTCCATCTTGATATGATAATTCAAGACCTTGATTAGGTTCATACATACGACTGTTGTCATTGTCACTCAGCTGTGAAGTAAGTAAAGACATAAGTAAGAATATGTCCCTATGTCCCTTTTGCACAACTACTAACTACAATACTTCTGCAGAATTCACTTCAGGGTTAAAAAGAACCTGTCACCAGGTCCTCCCTATATAAACTGTATCCAGCACCTTTCAGTCGTTTTTAACAGCGCTATGGCAGCCTCTTCATAAGAGCCCAGCTCCGCCACATACCTAAGGAAATGCCTTTTACAGTACAATTGTCCCGCACCGTATACCATACAGCTCGGTGGCTGTCTCCAGACCACAGTCGGCACCTCCTCTGTCCCCTCATTCGATGTCCTCCTGCCTAGACTGACAAGACCGACATCTCCTGCATCATCCACAATCTGTTCAACTCGCATGTCAGTAGGGATGAAGAGCTGCACAGGCGCAACAGGATATGTTGATGATGTCATCCATGTCAGGAGGACGGTGATCGCGGACACAGAGGAGGCACCGAGAATGGTGCAGAGACACACCCCTCGGACCAGATGGCACCAATTAGTATATGGCAAGGGATAATTATAAAAGGCATTTTCCTAAGTAACCAGGGGAGCCAAGCTGTAATGAAGAGATTGCAGGAATGCCATTAAAGATGCAACCAAGTGGCACAGAGGGATGCTGTAAATAGGATTTATTTTGAGCATCGCATATCCATTAATCCCACTGTAGTAGGTGCAGAAGTAAGTGACGCAATGTTTCGGTTATAACACCCTTCATCAGGCGTGCAAGCAAGAATCACAGTACATAAGTTAGTGAGATCCATGATACACAGTGGTCTTCCCCAAAAGGTAACCCAGGCTACAATCGTTCATCTCACTGCTAACCCCCACAGGTAGTACTGGTAGGTTTCCCGTATGGGCTGGTTACCTTAGTCTCTGGGCGTCTTTCCAAAGTCTCATGGAAAACTTTAAATGTTTCTTCTAATTCCATCTATAATAAAAATGTGAAAGATTTGTCACAGCTCCATATTTAATCACATCAATCTAGTGGTGACCTACGTCCAAGCACATTCTCCCAAGGATCTATCACTTCAGATTCCCCCTTCGCACGCTCCTTGAGCTTCCATTTTCACCGAGCTCTTTTAATCCCAGCTAATTAACCACTTATATGCCACGGTCAGTGCTGAATGCAGCACCTAAAGTATATATAAAGGAAATCATACCTAAAAAGTGATGAAACACCATAGGGAGGTGCCTATCCCTATGCTGGCCTGTCTTATCCCTACCTACCAGCGAAGGCTGTTTGTTTAATAATTGTTTGATTTGGTTTGATATATTTTTTGTAATAAAGATTGGTGTTTTTATATAAATAGAAGAGATAACTGTGAAATGATTTGGATTGATCTCTTACTAACTAATTTTTGGTATATAAAGGAAAAAACAGCTAAACTAAAATGTACAAATAAATGGTATTGCTGCACGCAACGTTCCCTCCTTGGCTTCTTTTGGCGCTCGCCCTTACTTCCAGAGCCCCTTGCTTTTCTCATTAAACCTGCGGTACAATATGAGACTATCTTATTGCAGCACACAATGCAAATAATTACAACAGTTTGGGTTACACATAGAGAGTGTAAACCGAGTTGATTGGTGCCATATCCAGTTACCTTAATGTGTAATCAATCTATAATTCACACCAAACCACGCACTTGACTACAATCACACCCAGTTTCTGGCAACGAGATGACATCTGCAATCCACTCACTAACATCCTCATCCAAATTTAAAGGACCCATGACTATGACTGTAGTCTTCTGAAAAAGCATGTGCTGGCAGGGTTCGAACAGGTGAGGTTTGGATTAAAGGGGTATTTCCCAGGGAGGTGAATGAGCGGCCACCTCTCTATTCAATATACGTCTGGATGCAGAAACCAGGAGAGGGGTCAGGGGGCCTAAATTCTAACAACGGGTGCCCCAATACATAGGTAATGTTCACATGATGAATTTGCAATGCACTTTTTAGGGACAATTTTTTTAAAACATGGTAAAATCATTATTTGAAAATCGAGGCAAAAAAGGCATTGTGTGAACACATTCATAAGAGGTTTCCTGTAAATATGCCATAAATGGCGGGAATACCATTTTATGATATCAGCAGAAGTCGGCACTCATAGTTTCTAGGATTAAGGAGTGATATTCCAAAACGCGCAAGATGTATTGAAGACCGCACTATATGCATTTGTACACATGGATTCCAATAAGGTATCGAATCAAAGAAAATGGAGTGCCGACTTCTTCTGCTGATATACTTGTGGCCTGCTCAGGCTGTCGGGCACCCAAGATGCAGGTCATGCGGGTGCGGCCAGCTGTCATTTTCTGTGTTTGGATTTTAAGATTCAAATTTGACTCTTAGGGGGCTGCCTCATCAGAGGTACTGGTTCTCACAGAGAGGTCTCGAGTTGGAGGGGGGTCCATTCTATGACTTCAATTTACCCTAATAGTACAATGTAGCTCCCTTCACTGGCTCAGCTGATGTCCATACACTGACCATCTTAACTGTATGTAGGATCCACTTACAAGAGTCTGGTGAAATCTTTACAATTTATAAAATGGCGTTACCATCTTATATACGTACCATCTGAGTCTTCAAAAATTCCAGCTCTTTCGCTAAGCTTCCCTTCTCCAATTCGTTTTTCCCGGCGCTGTGATTCTGCTCCAGTGTCTGCATGGCCTTCTAGAAGGATGATATTTCAGTACATTTAACCAATTCAGAAGGACATGTACCACTAAATATACAGTATATACTTGTTATACACCTATCAGGGACCCACTGATCTAAGGTAGAAGGAGCTTCTCCAGTTACAAAGAAATCTGCACGTCTATGTACCTTTGGTCTACAATCCATCTGAATAGACACTGGAACATCTAGTGCTTCCCAAATTATATCACAAGCCAGACCTGTGAGATGGGGAAAACTCACAATCCAATCTTCTAGAAATGTATTATTTTCCCCAAGTAATCCCACATTGCAGGCAACATCCTGCAGTGAAAATGTCTGGTTGGCCACGGCATCCCTTACCAATATCATTTGTTTGCCAGGCGTTTAGCGAGCCAGGTCGACTGGTGACAACCCCAGTAACATCCAAGTTAAATGAATATTTCCTCTTTAAGTATATCAAGTATCATATGGATTTTTAACATTTCAAGTCTATAAGGTTTTACAGATAAAAACGGCTTTAGATGAAATCATGCTGAGATAATACTCTTATAATATCGTGCACGTACAGCTCTCCTATGGGTGCTCATAGAGAATAATCATGCACAGTATAAGTGGGGTCAGACCTTCTGAAAGATCTATTGACTATAAAATGTTCTAATCACTGCAAGTTAAAAGGCTCCAAGCATATGGGAGATGATACTTCTACCACTTCTCGATCAGCTAAAGTCTCCTCTGCCACTACTAATTTATGCAATTTATGCACATACCAAAGCTGCAGTATGGGTCATGTTCTGTATCTGATCTTCTATCCCACGCTGTAAACCTTTGATGGTGTTGACCTCCAGCATGAGGTCCTGCAGCACTTCCATAGCCTAAAATTAGGAAAGAGAACATCAGGATGAGGGGCAATATAATAACAATGTAAAGAAACCTTCATTGCAGAAAGCTCTATGATAGCTACTAAATATCATCTGGGTGAAGCCATCCATTATTCATCAAACTTAAGACTACTTTTCCCATGCATTGGATACCCTCCAATGAGTGAAACACAAAGACCCCTATTCATCAAGACTGGCATTTTGTAAGCAAGTTTTTTCTAAGTGTGCACAGGTGTAAGAAACGCCAAATTCATTAAGAGTTGTGCACCACCACTAAAAATTTTCGGACCAGATGAGACACGTCCCTTCTTGTCTGAGCCCCTCAACTGAGGGGTAATTTGGAGGATAGCCTAATGAAGGCTTTGAATTGCTTTAAAGTGAGTCTTCAGTAAAAAAATGACTGCAGAAACCAAGCATAGGTGCTTGGTGCACCCTTGCAGTGGCCTAAGAGTTCAGGGGACATAACCACCTACAGGATCTTCATCTATCTCTACCTTCCTCTAGCTCCTGTAAAGCCAGATTTGTGAATCAAGAAAAAAAGGGCAGGAGACACATGGAATACAAGTAGGTGGGAAGGAGCACTGAACTGTTTGGCCACCATGCTAAGGGTGGTTTCACCCTGAAAAAACAGTGCCAGATATATCAGTGTCTGTGTGTCATACTCGTGGCATACGTGTGCAACCGTGTGCCGCATCAGTACCACACGTACAGGTGCCTGGGAAGTAGTGGTTCAGCTAGTGCCGTTCTCTGGTGCCGGCTGAAGACCACTTGCATCATTCTCCCCTACTCGTGATATGATCAGCGAGAGCAGGGGAGAATGTTGAGTTATGTTCAACTAATAACAGTGAGAGCAAGTGGCAGCTGATGGGACTACTACTCCCATCAGCCTACACCTGCTGCCGCTAATAATAGTAAGAGCAGGAGGCGCATGATGGGACTATTTATCCGCCGCCGTCTGCACTATAAATAAAATAAAAAAAGGGTGTGGGTGCTCCTGTGTTTTTGATAACCAGCCAGGCAAAACTGACAGCTGCAGGCGGCAACCCTCAGCTGTCAGCGTTAGTAACGCTGGATATCAAGAACAGAGGGGTCACCAGGCTGTTTTTTTTAAATAATTTAAATAAATAATTTAAAAATATGGTGTGGGGTCCCCCCTATTTTTGACAATGAGCCTTGGTAAAGCAGACAGCTGGGGCTTTTTCCACTTGCCCTGTGGCGGTGGCAAGTGGGATATTTGTGGAGTTGATGTCACCTTTGCATTGTCAGGTGACATCAAGCCCATGGATTAGTAGTGGAGAAGTGTCTAGAAGACACATATCCATTACTAATCCTATAGTTATCTGAAAAATAAACACACAGAAAGTATAAAGTCTTTTATTTGAAATAAAAAGAAAATACTCATTTCCATTTGCAAATAAAAAAACACAGTTATACTCATCTAACACCCATTCCATTGAAGCCAATGTAACAAAACAAAAATAAAAAAACATCAATATGTCTCACCTGTCGGATGTTCTGTTCCACGCCATAATCCTTGTCTAGTAGTAAATAGTTTTCAACCTGAACGGTACCAAGATGAGAACCACTGATGAATGAGATGCTGCATCAGTGAGCAGCATTGACCTCATCTTTGATCTGCAGTGAACTCACTGACTTTTTCTCACGGTGCTGAGGTCACCGCAGTTCAGCCCGGCTGCTCACTGATGTGGCTCGCAGGTTGAAATTAATATCCATGGCCCCTTACCAACCTGAGAAAACCAGCCTCCAGAGTGAGCAGGGAAGAATGATGATAGCGGTCTTCAGCACCCGGCGTCGGGAACAGCGCTAACTGTACCGCTGCTTCCCAGATGCCAGTACGTGTCACACTGACACACAAATGTCATCCGTGTGTCATAAGTGCGCACGTGTGTGGGACGTTTTGCAGCCCATGCTGCTGTTAAAAAAACGGACATGTCAGCATATTTTGCCCACAGACACACACCGACATGTGCACAGACCCATTCAAGTGTAAGTGTGTGAGTGTCTCCAGTACATGTGAAAACTGTTACCACCTGTACTGGACATAATGACTTCTGAAAGAGCCCTAAGGGTGTACCTGAGCTTTGTTTAACCCCTTTCCTACATTAGACGTACTATTCCGTCCATGTGACCTGGGACCTAAGTCCCAAGGACGGAATAGTATGTCTAGCGCAATCAGCGGTGCTCACAGGGGGGAGCGCCGCTGATCGCGGCCGGGTGTCAGCTGGTTATCACAGCTGACACCCGGCACTATGTGTCAGGGATGGTCACAGACCGCCCCCGACACATTAACCCCCGTCACACTGCGATCAAACATGATCGCAGTGTACCGGCGGCATAGGAGAGAAGCGAGCAGGGAGGGGGCTCCCTCCGTGCTTCCCTGAGACGCTCGGAGCAGCGCGATATGCTGCGCTGCTCTGGGGGCCTCCTTCCCTGCAGGTCCCCGGATCCAATATGGTGGTGGGGACCTTCGGGGGCCTGCAGGGAGCCGGCTTCCTCACTGCCTGCAGAGCGCAGGCATGAGAGCCTGTGGAGCGCCTGTGTCAGATCGCTGATCTGTCACAGCGATCTGTGATGTGACAGATCAGCGATCTGTCACATGACAGTGATATCCCCCCTGGGACAATGTAATAAACTAAAAAAAAGTGTAAAAATAATTGATAAAAAAATCGCTAAATAAATTAAAAAAAAAAATATTCCCTAATAAATTCATTTTTTGAAAATAAAAAAACAAACAATAAAAGTACACATATTTGGTATCGCCGCGTCTGTAACGATCCGCCCTATAAAACTGTCCTACTAGTTAACCCCTTTATTGAACCCCTTAAAAAATAAAAAATGAAGCAAAAAATAATGCTTTATCATCATACTGCTGAACAAAAAGTGCAATAATGCGCGATCAAAAAGACGGATATAAATAAACATGGTACCGCTGAAAACGTCATCTTGTCCCTCAAAAAACGAGCCGCCACACAGCATCATCAGCGAAAAAATAAAAAAGTTATAGCTCGCAGAATAAAGCGATGCAAAATTAATTATTTTTTATATAAAATTGCATAAAAGCGCCAAAACATAAAAAAGACATAAATGAGGTATCGCTGTAATCGTACTGACCCGAAGAATAAAACCGCTTTATCAATTTTACCACATGCGGAACGGTGTAAACGCACCCCCCCAAAAGAAATTCATGAAACGCTGGTTTTTCTTCATCCTGCGTCCCAAAAATCGGAATAAAAAGCAATCAAAAAATGTCACGTGCCCGAAAATGGAACCAATAAAAACGTCAACTCGTCCCGCAAAAAATAAGACCTCACCTGACTCGGTGGGTCAAAATATGGAAAAATTATAGCTCTCAAAATGTGGTAATGCAAAAACTATTTTTACAATAAAAAGCATCTTTTAGCGTATGACAGCTGCCAAACATAAAAACCGCCATAAATAGTAAATCAAACCCCCCGTTATCACCCCCTTAGTTAGGGAAAAATAATAAAATTAAAAAAAATGTATTTATTTCCATTTTCCCATTAGGGTTATTGCTAGGGCTAGGCTTAGGGGTGTGTTGGGGTTAGGGTTGGAGTTAGAATTGGGGTGTTTCCACTGTTTGGGCACATCAGGGGCTCTCCAAACGCGACATGGCTTCCGATCTCAATTCCAGCCAAAAAAGTCAAATGGCGCTGCTTCCCTTCCGAGCTCTGCCATGCGCCAAAACAGTGGTTCCCCCCCACATATCAGGTATCAGCGTACTCAGGACAAATTGCACAATAACATTTGCAGTCCAATTTCTCCTGTTACCCTTGGTAAAATAAAAAAAATTGAACCTGAAGTAATTTTTTTTGTCAAAAAAAGTTAAATGTTCATTTTTTTAAACATTCAAAAAATTCCTGTGAAGCACCTGAAGAGTTAATAAACTTCTTGAATGTGGTTTTGAGCACCTTGAGGGGTGCAGTTTTTAGAATGGTGTCACTTTTGGGTATTTTCTATCATATAGACCCCTCAAAGTGACTTCAAATGTGATGTGGTCCCTAAAAATAAAATGGTGTTGTAAAAATGAGAAATCGCTGGTCAACTTTTAACCCTTATAACTTCCTAACAAAAAAAACATTTTGGTTCCCAAATTGTGCTGATGTAAGGTAAACATGTGGGAAATGTTACTTATTAAGTTTTTTTGTGCGACATTTCTCTGTGATTTAACAGCATAAAAATTCAAAGTTGGAAAATTACGAAATTTTCAAAATTTTTGCCAAATTTCCGTTTTTTTCACAAATAAACGCAAGTTATATGAATGAAATTTTACCACTAACATGAAGTACAATACGTCACGAGAAAACAATGAAAGAATCACCGGGATCTATGGAAGCATTCCAGAGTTATTACCTCATAAAGGGACAGTGGTCAGAATTGTAAAAATTGGCCCGGTCATTAACATGTAAACCACCCTTGTAAACATGTAAACATGGGAAAACTATCCATTGGAGTGAAAAGGATTTAGGCCGGGATCACACACAGCGAGATACGGCCGAGTCTCACAGGTTAAAACCAAGCTCTGGGGCCGGCACTCCGGAGCGGAGCGTGCAGCCGCACAGCAATACATGGAGCTGCACGCTCCGCTCCGGAGTGCCGGTGCCAGAGCTTGGTTTTAACCTGTGAGACTCGGCCGTATCTCGCTGTGTGTGACTCCGGCCTTAAGGGCATGTCACACTAAGAGATATCGCTATAACTAGTGACGTTATAGCGATATTGCTAGCGATATCGCTGTGTCAGATACTTACCTACGACCGGCTCCCCCGCTGGTTATCGCTGATCGCGCGAGAACGTTCAGGACTGTTTCTCGTCGTCAGCTTCCTGCGGCGCTTCCTGCTGTGAGGACGAGCGACGCGTGGAGCCAGGCGGGAGGACGCAGGATCACCTGGTGTGACAGGTAAGTAGCGACCCCCGAACCCTTCTATGTCGCTGGTGAGATCTGCCTGTGTGGCAGCTCACTAGCGACCACTTAGCGATGTACCAGCGATTCTGACCGCATCATATCGCTAGTCGGGATCGCTGGTACATCGCTAAGTGTGACAGTACCTTTAGACATTTCCCACCCATTGTGGATAAAGGGACCCATGATGATATCTCTTCCAGTAAATGAGGACCTGCTGCTGATCAGCTGATTGTAGGGGTCTTGCATCTAGACTCTGTGATGGTGTATCATGGCAGAGGAAAGTTGTGAGTAGCTGCACATTAAGATGTATTATTACATGGCATCTATTCAAAGGAATGGCTATTAGCGATGAGTGGTAACGTGTTGTCCATGCATGCTCGGGGGTTATCTTGGGAGTGCTCAGATAGTATATTCGAGTTGCTGCAGCTGCACGTTTTGTGGCGGTAGACAGCCGCAACACACGTGGAGATTGTGGCTCTGCCGTACCTGTGTGTAACAGCACAATTAATAATTAATATTCACGGTTTATCAGTAATTACAAGCCTCATATAACAGGCCCTGCGCTCTTCCTCCAGGACTGCGGTGGTCTGGGTCCCTGGGAGCAGAGGTAATGCTGTAAGGGCATACAGGTTGGTAATAATGTTTTTACAGGACAACATATAATTCTAACCAGATAAACAATATCCATGGGGAGAAACTGTACAAAACACGCCGCCTCCTGAGGCCGTGTAACCTGCTAACAAGAGACGCCATCTCTATGGGAAAAGCTTTCATGTCCTGAAAGAAAACGCCTTCCGTGGAGACGATCACATTACAATGTACTCAGGAAATAATGTACAGGTTAGGAGGCACGTATGCTGGACGACAACCCAGACACTAAACGAGAGCCTGAGACTATAAAAACCCCTGTGTGAGCATAGCCTTAGACTGTGTTCACACTGGAACGGTTTTTGCTCCACAACTGATGTTTATGACAGTTCGCATCTTTCTAATATGTATTTTCCATTGACCCATATCAGTGGCCCCCAACCAGTGACCGGCCTTTGCAATACGACAACTCCAAATATGCCTCCAGCATGCTGGGAATTGTAGTTTGGCAACAGCCTGGCACCTATTTATAATTTACTGTGGCTCATGGGGTTGGTTCAATCTAACAGGTGGCCCTCGCACCAAAAGAGGTTATGCGCCCCCAAGGTTGTCCATCCAAACACATGACCGGGTTCAGATGAGTAAAAAAATGTCTATTATTTAAAAAAAAAATAAAAGAGAATATTTTATCTGTATGGTGTTCCTTATGTGCATTGTTCATGTCTGTATGTCTTTATCGTCTCCATTTTTGCCATATGAATGACATTGTTTTTTTGCATGCGCTCTTTCAAAACATGGATGCATAAAGGGAAATCTGTCAGCAGGTTTTGTTATGTAATCTGACAGCAGTATGATGTAGAGACAGAGACCCTGATTCCTGCAATTTATCACTTAGTTTACTTGGTGCAGCAGTCATGATAGTCACTGTTTCTCTGCAGCAGATCTAGCAAAGCTCAGTTGTTGAGTTGTGTATAACCCCGACCACACCACCTCTTTTTTTTTTTTTCTGCGTACCTTGTGTAATGACTGGAAGCTGTTAATCAGTGCTAGGAGCATGGTTGGACTAATCCATGAGGCAGCTAGTCCTGTATTGATTATCTCCTGCTGATAAAACGCTGATTGTACTGAAACAGCAAACCACAGCCCAGTAAGTGATGCATCACCTTTGCAGCCAATTAACAAACACAGAGGCAGCGGAAGAGATACAACACTGGACTTGGGAGGTTAAATGGAATCTGTCAGCAGGATCAACCCTCCCAAAAGAAATATGTGTATTTTTCTGGAATAAGACATTGGATCGCAGATATCAAGGTATCATTTTATTCACCTTCTTATGACCTACATGCCCATATAGACGGCATAGGAGGGTTGATCCTACTGACAGATTCCCTTTAAGTGTAGCTCAGTTTGCTTTTGCACACATCGCTGATCCTATGGACTAAAATTAGTTGAAAGGGGTCAAATATGAGTGACAAGGATGTCAGTGCTGTTCTACGGAGGCACCGCCAGTGTGTTACCATGTAAAGTGCTTTGGTTGGTAAATTATTATCTAGTGTCCCGGTGGTTCAGCTCTCCTCTCCAGGACATTCCTTCCTATGCTCTCCTTTTTTCATGGCTGGTTTCTAAGCTGCAAAATCCACATTAGAAATATGAGCGATTCGTCTATACAGCTGAACGCTCCACTACAGCTCCTCATAATCGAGGACAGCTCAATTTGTGGAGGACAGACCACTGTGATCGTCCACTCCTGTCTCGAAAGGAACCATAGACCCCTCAGCTTTCTCTAGCTAGCACTACAGGTCATTGCTCCTGAGGATCGCTGGGGGATCCGGCAGTCCGACTCCCACTGATCGGGGAGTAATGAAAAATCCCCACTGACTTATAAAGAGGGCTATATATGTCAGCAAAAACTGGGCTAAAGATGGCATTATCTGTGCCATAAAAATACCAAAATGCCCAATGGCAGAGTAAAATCTACAGTGGTGATCAGATCCTAAGGGAGTGTGCACACGCTGCGGATTCTGCTGCGGATTGGGGTGCGGTTTTGGCCGCTGCGGGTCCGCAGCAGTTTTTGCTGCGGTGTACAGTACCATTATTCCCTATGGGAATAAAAAACCGCAATGCAGACGGTGCGGAATTTTCAGCGCGGTTTTCCTGCGCTTTTGAAACCGCAGAAAGAATTGACATGTCAATTCTTTCTGCGGATTCCGCTGCGGTTTGCCATCTCCTCCATTGTGGCAATGAAAAACCGCAGGGCAAAACCGCAGAGCAATCCGCAGGTAAAACCGCAGGTATTTTGACCTGCAGATTTACCTGCGGATTTTACAAAATCCGCGTGGCCAAATCCGCACCCCAATCCGCAGCGTGTGCACACAGCCTAAGACTACAGAAATCTGGGCAAACCAGTTATAGCAAATTGCTCAGTGAATGGAAAGTTTCTATGTGTGGATGAACTGCAATGTGTAGATGAGTGCCCTGATGACATAACACAGACTGCCATAAACAGCACCTGCCGATTCTGATATGTCTGTGCACTGACAGCAGTGTTAATAAAACGGCTCCAATGGTGAAATGGTCAATTCTGTCTGTGGCTGATTCCTCAAATGGCAAAGTCCTTATACATGTGATCCCTATGGAGAGTGTCAAGAAGATGTAGTGTTACTACTTATAGCTGCTCTTCATTCTTGTATTACAATGTTGCTTAGTTGCTATTCTCCAGCATCTCATAAACAGACCGCCTGACTTAACCCTAAGGATGGCTTTACAGCTGCATTTGAGAATACCAATTATCTCCTCCTAAAACAGAACAAGTAAACAGAATACATGTCCAAAACGGATCAGTTACCGGACAAATGGGAACGGACGCAATGGGGCCCCATTAACTATTGTGGGGTCCGTTATGAGTCAGTTGCAGTATGCAGAACCTTTATTTATGTTCTCTTTCAGAACCATAAAAAGTTCTGCATACGGCGCTTTTTCTGTTCTAAAATTGACACCTAACTCAGAGGGACCCCATAATAATCAGTGGAGAGCCTCTGCTTCTGTTTGCATCAGTTATGCAGCAGATCTGTTCTATACATGAATTATGTTTATCTGTTCCTAGAATGGAGCAGATAATGGGAATTGCAAAATGCAGATGTGAGCTCAGGCTGGCTGCATGACTGACATCTGGTCTACAGTAGTATAGTGATGGGGACACTGATGATTACATGGAGATCATAGAAAGTTTGTGTTGGAAGGGACCTCCGGGGTCATCCTGTTCAACCCCCAGTTCAATGCAGGATTCACTAAACCATCAGATGTCTGTCCAGCCTCTGTTTGAAGACTTCCATTGAAGGAGAACTCACCACCTTTCCTGCCAGCCTGTTCCACTCATTGATCACCCTAAGGCTATGTGCACACGTTAAAGATTTGATTGTGGAAATTTCTGTGCAGTTTCTGCCTCTATTGGCAAAAAACGCAGTTGAAATTTCGCATGGATTTGTAAGCTAAATCTAATATATAAAGCTCAATGTGGATGTGTATGTATGTGTGTATGTCCGGGATTGGCATCCGCACCGTCACAGCTACAGCCACAAAATTTGGCACAGTCACACATCTGAGCCCCAAGAGCGTCATAGGCCATGTTGTGAGGTGAAATTTTAACCCCACGCGTTCCAATTCACCAAACAATTTTGCCCCTATCTACATAATGGGGAAAAAGTGAAAGGAAAAGTGTTGGAGGCAAATTGACAGCTGCTAGATGTGAGCAAGGGGGACTTAAAGAATGAGAGCGATGGCGCCAAACAGTATATACCGTACAGTGGCTAAGGTGGGGCCCTGACATGGGATACTCACCACACACGGGGATATGAACACAACACACACAAAATGCGCCACACACTACCACGTGCTTCAACACATATACCACCCTCAGCACACATTTCACCACACATACACCAACCTCGCCACATAACAGTCGCCACTCAAAACTCACCACTCAAAACTCGCCACGCTGTCCCAGAGCTATTTAAAAGATGAAAAATGAGCTGTGATTGGTTGCTATCAGCAACAGTTTTCTTTGTAGACAGTTGTGGTAACTGAGGCCTGGACTAAAGCATCCGCCAACTCCTGGACAGTCTGTGGCGCAACGTGACGTTGGTGGATGGAGCGAGACATGATGTCCCAGATGTGCTCAATCGGATTCAGGTCTGGGGAACAGGCGGGCCAGTCCATAGCTTCAATGCCTTCATCTTGCAGGAACTGCTGACATACTCCAGCTACATGAGGTCTGGCATTGTCCTGCATTAGGAGGAACCAGGGCCAACCGCACCAGCATATGGTCTCACAAGGGGTCTGAGGATCTAATATTGGTACCTAATGGTAGTCAGGCTACCTCTGGTGAGCACATGGAGGGATGTGCAGCTCTCCAAAGAAATGTCACCCCACACCATTACTGACCCACTGCCAAACCGGTCATGCTGAAGGATGTTGCAGGCAGACGATCGCTCTCCACGGCATCTCCAGACTCTGTCACATGTGCTAAGTGTGAACCTGCTTTCATCTGCGAACAGCACAGGGCGCCAGTGGCGTATTTGCCAATCCTGGTGTTCTGTGGCAAATGCCAAGCGTCCTGCACGGTGTTGGGCTGTGAGCGCAACCCCCATTTGTGGACGTCGGGCCCTCAGACCATCCTCATGGAGTCGGTTTCTAACCATTTGTGCAGACACATGCACATTTGTGGCCTGCTGGAGGTCATTTTGCAGTGCTCCTCCTGTTCCTCCTTGCACAAAGGTGGAGGTAGAGATCCTGCTGCTGGGTTGTTGCCCTCCTACGGCCCCTCCACATCTCCTGATGTACTGGCCTGTCTCCTGGTAGCACCTCCAGCCTCTGGACACTATGCTGACAGACACAGCAAACCTTCTTGCCACAGCTCGCATTCATGTGACATCCTGGATGAGCTGCACTACCTGAGCCACTTGTGTGGGTTGTAGAGTCTGTCTCATGCTGCCACGAGTGTGAAAGCACAACCAACATTCAAAAGTGACCAAAACATCAGCCAGAAAGCATTGGTACTGAGATGTGGTCTGTGGTCCCCACCTGCAGAACCACTCCTTTATTGAGAGTGTCTTGATAACTGCCAATAATTTCCATCTGTTGTCTATTCCATTTGCACAACAGCATGTGATGTAAATACTTATGTCCCCCCAAAAATTGAGAAAAGTATTCAAGGAGTGATACCTTTACCATGTGAAATTGATTGTCAATCAGTTTTGCTTCCTAAGTGGACAGTTTGATTTCATAGAAGTTTGATTTATTTGGAGTTAGATTCTGTTGTTTAAGTGTTCTTTCTTTTTTTGAGCAATGTGTGTGTATATATCAGCCAGATACCCTCATTATAAAACGGTACAGAAAGAGTTAAATAAAGACAGACAGACACACACACACACACACACACTCTGCATGAAACGTAATATCTGTTTATTTAAAAAAAAAAAGAATTGAGTGGGCTCCCGTGTAATTTTCTTAACAAGCTGAGGGCTGATGTTCATATTCTGGGAAGGAGCTGATAGCCATAAAGGCTCACAGATTATTAATATCAGGTCACAGGTGTTTGCTTAGCCTTTACTGGCTAGTTTACAGGGGAACCTAAGAATAAAATTGACATGGGGTCCCCCTATATAATCAAACCAGCAAAGGCTAGGCAGAAAGCTGCGGGCTGATATTAATAGCCTGGGAAGGGGCTATGGATATTGGCACGTCCCCAGGCTAAAAACGTCAGCTCTCAGCCACCCCAGAAATGGAACATCTTAGGCTACTTTCACATTTCAGTTTTTTAGCAACCGGCACGATGCAGTGAAATATGTAAAAACCGGATCCGGCACCGGTTGCCACCGGATCCGTTTTTTTCCCCATAGAGTTTCATTAGTGTCGCATTGCCATGCGTCACGTCCGGCTTTTTTCGGATCCGGCAAAAATTGTCTGTCCGGCGTCTGGAAAAAACGTTCCATGTAACGTTTTTTGCCTGTGCCGGACTGCTTTTTATAACTGCGCATGGCCGGAAGATGTTCCCTGGCATGAATTTTAACTCTGTCTCTCCTCTTCCTTTAATTTGCTGCTCCAGCTCTCTCTCGTCATGCGATGTTCCTTTAAATTTCTGCTCCAGCGTATCCGGCCAAAAGAAGTATCCGGTGTCAGCGTTTTCTGACGGATCCGGTATTGCGACTTTTCACTGCAGGCCGCCGGATTACAAAACCTGAAATGTGAAAGTAGCCTTATAGATGCGCCAATTCTGGCACTTAGCCTCGCTCTTTCCACTTGCCCTGTAGCGGTGGCAAGTGGGGTTCATATTTGTGGGGTTGATGTCACCTTTGTATTGTCAGATGACATCAAGCCCACAGATTAGTAGTGGCGAGGCGTCTATAAGACACCTATGCATTACTAATCCCATAGTTATATGGTAAATAAAGACACAGCCAAAATAAAGTCCTTTATTTGAAATAATCACACAGACTCCTTTATTGAATCTTAATTAACCATACTTATCGAACGCCTAATCCCCGACTCCCTCATCTCCTGCAACAAAAATAAAATAACAAACCAACATATAAAACTCCTTGTCCGATGTAGTCCATTTACCTAGTGTCCCACAACGATCTCACGTGTAGAACAGTCACACTGGGAGATGTGACTACTCTACCCGGCCTCTAGTGATAAACTGACAGGAGACTATCGCTCCCGCAGTGTATTAGCTGATCAGCTCCGGTGCTCTCACTTACCGCACTACCATTGTGTGAGAACTTTCCCACCAGTCTAGGGAAGCTTTTAAATGTAATAATCTCCAGCTCAGGAAAGAGAGGACACACCCCGGCTTGCACAGAATGCAAAAGTACAAAGAAAAAACACAAAAATTGAGCTTAGTTTGAGTTGGTATACATGCAGCACAAACGCATTTTCACATTAGCCATAAATCATATAAACCTACAAGAAACAAAATGATCAAAAACAGCATAAAAGCCATCCCACCATCGAAAAGGTGACTCTGATCGGGACGGTCCTACAATGTTTAATATTAAAAACCTTACCATGTGTCAAAGTTGACCTCAGTGTGTGAATAAGGGCAGACAAAAGGACCGGGTCCCAACCAGTGGACACCAGTCTAGGGAAGCTTTTAAATGTAATATCCAGTCAGGATGTGGCCTCTCTTTCCTGAGATGGAGATTACATTTAAAAGCTTCCCCTGACTGGTGTCCACTGGTTGGGACCTGGTCCTTTTGTCTGCCCTTATTCACACACTGAGGTCAACTTTAATATTAGACAATGTAGGACCGCCCCGATCAGAGTCACCTTTTCGACGGTGGGATGGCTTTTATGCTATTTTTGATCAAAAACAGTATTGCTAAGAACGCTGTGTTATTTAAATGCACTTTTTTATTTTTACTTATTTAGTTACAGCAGAGTTTTTGTTCATTTTGTTTCTTGTAGGTTCCGGGGCATGTGGTGCCTGGAAGAAATCCCTGCCTCCTCTCCTCATTATAATACTACCCCCCTCCGATGCATGTCAATTCTGTCCCCAGAATCCTACGCTCTGCACGCCCTCGGAAATACACACCTCATCCTCCCTTCTGTGGGCCTTGCATTCAGGAATCTTCTTCACAGGCGCCAGCGAGTCACTGTGACCTCAGGTGTGCACGCTGATGATAGTATGCTCTCCCTGCATAGTCATCGCCACGTACACATGGTTCCTAGTGATGACTGTGCAGGTGCGCATATTGGACTTCGCAGTGACTCGCTGGCGTCTGAGCAGAAGATCCCTGACTGCAGTGCCCATAGAAGGGAGGATGAGGTATGTATTTCTGAGGGCGTGCAGAGCGCAGGAATCCGGGGCCATAACTGTCGTGCATGAGAGGGGGGTAGTATTGTAATGAGGAGAGAAGGCAGGGATTTCTTCCAGGCACTGCACGCCCCTGAGCCTGGAAGAAATCATTAGCATAAAGACAGAATATAACATTTCTCAGCAACAAGACCATTAATATGAGGCATACACGGAGGACTAGCTTAACATTTCTATTACCTGTATGCCCGTATTAATAGGTCATATAATTTCCGAGGGGTGACAGATTCCCTTTAAAATGTGGTGCCCAGAACTGGACACAGTGTTCCAGATGAGGCCTGACCAAGGAGAAATAGAGTGGGATAATTCACATGATCTAGACTCTATGCTTCTCTTAATACATCCTAGAACTATGTTTGCTTTTTTTGCTGCGTCATCACACTGTTGACTCATGTGCAGTCTGTGATCTATTAATATACTGTACCCAAGCCTTTTTCACACGTGCTGTTGGTTAGTTCTATTCCTCCCATTCTGTAGATGTAATTTTTGCTTTTCTTGCCTAGATGTAGAATCTTGCATTTCTCCCTGTTAAATACCATTACCATTCTATTAGTTGCTGCCCATTGTTCAGGCTTATCTAGATCTTCCTGAATCCTTTTTCGGTCTTCTCTAGTGTTAGCTATCACACCTAGCTTTGCATTGTCCGCAAATTTGGTTAAGGCCCCGTTACACTAAACGATGCACCAGTGATTCCGACAACGATACGACCTTGTCAGGATCGCTGGTGCATCGCTACATGATCGCTGGTGAGCTGCCAAACAGGAGCTGCGAGCACGCTGGTTTCTAAGGTACACATCAGGTAACTAAGTGACGCGCGACGCTTAGCAACCCGATATTTACCTTAGAAATGTATTTTCTGAGGTTAAAACTGCGGAAGGACCGTTGGAGACATCACAAGCATGTGACCATGACGTCAGCAAAGGTCCTTTATCCTGCAGGAGTCTAGAGCAACTGAAGAGAAGCTGGTAAGTCCTATTGTTACGGTTTGCTGTTGCAAAGAGGAATGTAGAGGAAACCCAGAAGTGGACCCTCTGGGTCACGGCTCCAGAGCCCCCGAGGGCGAGCGCCCAGGTAAGGGTATCAGAAGAAAATGGACTGCAAAAGTTATTGTGCAATTTGTCCTGAGTACGCTGATACCTGATATGTGGGGGGGAACCACTGTTTTGGTGCATCGCAGAGCTCGGAAGGGAAGGAGTGCCGTTTGACTTTTCAATGCAAAATTGACTGGAATTCAGATCGGACGCCATGTCACGTTTGGAGACCCCTGATGTGCCTAAACAGTGGAAAACCCCCACAAGTGACCCCATTTTAGAAACTAGACCCCCCAAGAAACTTATCTAGATATGCAGTGAGAAGTTTGAACCCCCAAGGGCTTCAGAGAAGTTTATAACGCACAGCCGTACAATTAAAAAATCATATTTTTTCCACAAAAATGATCTTTTCACCCCCAAATTTTTATTTTCTCAAGGGTAACAGGACCCCAAAAGTTATTGTGCAATTTGTCCTGAGTACGCTAATACCCCATATGTGGGTGTAAACGACTATTTGGGTGCAAGGCAGAGCTCGGAAGGGAAGCAGCGCCATTTGACTTTTTTGGCTGGAATTGAGATCGGACGCCATATCGCGTTTGGAAAGCCCCTGATGTGCCAAAACAGTGGAAACCCCCCACAAATGACACCATTTTGGAAACTAGACCCCCACAAGGAACTTATCTAGATGTGTGGTGAGAACTTGAACCCCCAAGGGCGTGGAAATAAAAAAATTATATTTTTTCCACAAACATGATCTTTTAGTCCCCAAATTTTTTTATTTTACCAAGGGTAACAGGAGAAATTGGACACCAAAAGTTGTTGTCCAATTTGTCCTGAGTACGCTGATACCCCATATGTGGGAGAAAACTACTGTATGGGCACACGTCGGGGTTTGGAAGGGAAGTAGTGACGTTTTGGAATGCAGACTTTGATGGAATGGTCTGCGGGGGTCATGTCGCGTTTGGAGAGCCTCTGATGTGCCTAAACTGTTGAAACCCCCCGCAATTGACTCCATTTTGGAAACTAGACCCCCCCCCCCAAGGATGTGTGGTGAGCACTTTGAACCCCCCAAGTGCTTCACAGAAGTTTATAACGTAGAGCCATAAAAAAATCATATTTTTTTTCCACAAAAATTGATATTTTTGCCCCCAATTTTTTAATTTTCCCAAGGGTAACAGGAGAAATTGGACCCCAAAAGTTGTTGTGCAATTTGTCCTGAGTAGGCTGATACTCCATATGTGGGGATAAAACACTGTTTGGGCGCATGGCAGAGCTTGGAAGGGAAGGAGCACCGTTTGACTTTTTTAACGCAGAATTGGCTGGAATTGAGATCAGACGCCATGTTGCATTTGGAGAGCACCTGATGTGCCTAAACAGTGGAAACCCCCCAATTCTAACTCCAACCCTAACCCCAACACACCCCTAACCCTAATGGGAAAATGGAAATAAATACATTTTTTTTTTTTTAATTATTATTTTTCCCTAACTAAGGGGGTGATAACGGGGGTTTGATTTACTATTTATGGTGGGTTTTTATGTTTGGCAGCTGTCATACGCTAAAAGACGCTATTTATTGTAAAAAAAAAGTTTTTGCATCACCACAATTTGAAAGCTATAATTTTTACATATTTTGACCCACCGAGTCATATGAGGTCATATTTTTTGCGGGATGAGTTGACGTTTTTATTGGTACCATTTTCGGGCACGTAACATTTTTTGATCTTTTTTTTTTTTTTCCGACGCAGAATGAACAAAAACCAGCATTTCATGAATTTCTTTTGGGGGGTGCGTTTACACCATTCCGCCTGTGGTAAAATTGATAAAGCGGGTTAATTCGATTCAGTACGATAACAGTGATACCTCATTTATGTCCTTTTTTTATGTTTTGGTGGTTTTATGCAATGAAAACAATTTTATATAAAAAATAATTATTTTTGCATTGCTTTATTCTGCGAGCTAAGACTTTTTACCTTTTCTCTGATGACGCTGTGTGGCAGCTCTTTTTTTGCGGGACAAGATGACGTTTTCAACGGTACCATGGTTATTTATATCCGTCTTTTTGATCGCGCGTTATTCCACTTTTTGTTCGGCGAAATGATGATAAAGCATTGTTTTTTGCTTTTTTATTTTTTAAGGGGTTCACTACAGGGGTTAACTAGAGGGACAGTTTTATAGGGCGGGTCGTTACGGACGCGGCGATACTAAATATGTGTACTTTTAATTGTTTTTGACTTCCAAAAAATGAATTAGGGAATTTTTTTTATTTATTTAGCGATGTTGTGTGTTTTTTTTTACTTTATTACATTGTCCCGGGGGGGCATCACTATAATGTGTCAGATCGCTGATCTGACACATTACACAGCGCTGTGTCAGATCAATGATCTGACAGGCGATGCAGCAGGTTTCCTCGTGCCTGCTCTCTGCAGGCACTGAAGAAGCTGCCTACCTGCGGAAGGAGACCGTCGGCGTAGTGTAGGGTTCGAGCAGGCTCACATTATGCAGTGACGAGACACGAGACTGAATGTGGTGTGAAATAAACTTTTATAAATTTCAAGCCGCAAGGGCTAAACTGTTTCAACAAAAAGGGGTAACACCTATTTGTCCTCGCAGGGACTCGGGAAACAACGTACAAACTAAGGGTCCTTATTTCTCTATATTGCACTTAGCCTTCCGGGAGTCGCTCGAGTTCACGGATACGACCACTCAGGGATTGCAGATGAGGCTGCCTTGTAATCCACGATTTACCGGACGGACTTGGGCTCGTCCGGCCCTGAAGAAACCAGAACGGTGGGGCGCAGCAGGCCCTGAAGAAAATTGGAACGATGGGGCGCAACAGGCCCTGAAGAAACTGTATGGTGGGGCGCAACGGGCCCTGAAGAAAACTGGAACGATGGGGCGCTGCAGGCCCTGAAGAAAACTGAACGGTGGGGGGCAACAAGCCCTGAAGAAAACTGGTACGATGGGGCGCAACAAGCCCTGAAGAAAGCGATGCCGGTGGGGCGCAACAGGCCCTGAAGAAAACTATGCCGGTGGGGCGCAACAGGCCCTGAAGTACGCAATGCCGGTGGGGCGCAACAGGCCCTGAAGAAAGCGATGATGGTGGCGCGCGGTGATGACGCAGTTCCCCAGTTCACCTGTAGCCGTCCTTTATTAAGGAGTCGCTCCCAAAGCCGGGGTAGTGGCCCTTTAATCTCGCCTAAGACGAGGTGGCGTATCTTCAGGCTGGTGACGGCCGGGTCGGCGTAGTGGGGGAAGGCTGGGGGTAAGTGTCCATGCCTCTGTGGCCTGGTTACGTGTACTCACGGCCACAACCTGAGGTAAAGTCCCTCTCCCACAAAGGCCGGGGGCAGCGGGGATGATTCTCTGAGAACGGGGGCGGGGAGCAGTCTCCGGTAACAGTCTCTCACGTATCTCTTGTCGGACAATGCGCAGTTTTCTTCCCACAGGCTCCTGTCGGTGCCCCTGCAAGTCACCCTGCCTCCTGCTTTTTCTCTCGCTCTCTCCCAACTGCCACCTCAGGGTGCCCCTGCTCCTTGTGTCCTAGCCCCGCCCCCTGTTGCCCTGACAACTTCAGTCGCATGTCTCCCTTTGTAATCCCCCTGGTGTGGTTCCTTCAATAACCCTGATGGCGGTCTCCCTGGTTCCGGCCCAAACACTATATGGGGGTCCTCCTCCCCACAGTAGCGCAGCACATCGTGCTGCTCCGGTGGTCTCAGGGAAGCACGGAGGGAGCCCCCTCCCTGACGATGCTTCCCTAATCCCCCCGATACATTGAGATCATGTTTGATCGCAGTGTGTCAGGGGTCAAAGTGCCGGGGGCAGTCTGTGACCGCCCCTGACACATAGTGCCGGGTGTCAGCTGTAATAATCAGCTGACACCCGGCCGCGATCAGCAGCGCTCCCCCCCCGGGGGAGCCACTGATCGCTATGACGTACTATCCCGTCCATGGGAATTAAGTCCCAGGTCACATGGACGGGATAGTACGTCCAATGGCAGAAACAGATTTAAAAAAAAAAAACCTTTACAGTTTTTAATAATTTTCTTTTTACTTTTTTACATTGTCCCATCCTGGGATATCACTGTATGGTGTCAGATCGCTGATCTGATACCCTGCGCGATGCTCCCCTAAGCCGCTGTCGCTACTGATTGTGGGCGTTGCTGCGGGGTGTCAGCTCTGTGTTAGGCCGCGCCATACATATACTGCTGTTTGCGAAAATGCAGCTCCCGCATGTCGGATAGGAGTTAATTATGCTTATGTTTTTTTACATTATTTCTTTTAACTGGAGAAAAGGGTTACGTATATCTTTTTTATATTATTTTCAAAAACTATTTTTTTTTTTTAATCTCCATAGTGGACTTGAACCTATTATATAGTACACTATACTACAATACATAATCCTGGTCTGCTATCTATGAAACCCAGGCTTCACAGGAGTACCAGCATGGCAGTCACATGGACCCCCAACAGGCCCCTGGCTGGCATTGCAATTCATAGGTACCTCGCGATTATGTCATGGAGGGTGATGGCCACTGGGGAAAAAAATGACATGGCGGGAACACATGGCTTAAATGCCGCTATAAGTGATTGACAGTGACATTTTAGGGGTTAACAGCCGTGATCAGAACTGGCTCCAGAGCCCGGTCAACACACTCTGACCAGCTCCATAATGGATATAGCTAACATAGAGCATCAGGACCCCCATGACCTGGTGAATGATATGTAGCCTAAACTGGTGATTATATTGAGATGACATATTCTGGTCAGTAATGTTTCCTTCATACAAGACCCTCAGGACCTGATCAGTGATATGTGGTCTACACTGGTGATTACTGGAGATGGCATATTCTGGTCAGTATTGTATTCATACATGACCCCCAGGATCTGATCAGTGATATGTGGTCTACACTGGTGATTACTAGAGATGGCATATTCTGGTCAGTAATGTCTCCTTCATACAGGACCCCCAGGACCTGATCAGTGATATGTGGTCTACACTGGTAATTACTGGAGATGGCATATTCTGGTCAGTATTGTCTTCTTCATACACGACCCGATCAGTGATGTGGTCTACACTGTTGATTACTGCAGATGGCATATTCTGGTCAGTAATGTCTCCTTCATACAGGACCCCCAGGACCTGATCAGTGATATGTGGTCTACACTGGTAATTATTGGAGATGGCATATTCTGGTCAGTATTGTCTTCTTCATACAGGACGCCCAGGACCTGATCAGTGATATGTGGTCTACACTGATGATTACTGGAGATGGCAGATTCTGGTCAGTAATGTCTCCTTCATACAGGATCCCCAGGACCTGATCAGTGATATGTGGTCTACACTGATGACTACTGGAGATGACATATTCTGTTCAGTATTGTATTCATACATGACCCCCAGGATCTGATCAGCGATATGTGGTCTACACTGGTGAGTGGTGATTACTGGAGATGGCATATTCTGGTCAGTATTGTATTCATACTGTACATGACCCCCAGGATCTGATCAGTGATATGTGGTCTACACTGGTGATTACTGGGGATGGCATATTCTGGTCAGTATTGTCTTCTTCATACAGGATCCCCAGGATCTGATCAGCGATATGTGGTCTACACTGGTGATTACTGGAGATGGCATATTCTGGTCAGTAATGTCTCATTCATACAGGATCCCCTGGACTTGATCAGTGATATGTGGTCTACACTGGTAATTACTGGAGATGGCATATTCTGGTCAGTATTGTATTCATACATGACCCCCAGGATCTGATCAGTGATATGTGGTCTACACTGGTGATTACTGGAGATGGCATATTCTGGTCAGTAATGTCGCCTTCATACAGGACGCCCAGGAACTGATCAGTGATATGTGGTCTACACTGATGATTACTGGAGATGGCAGATTCTAGTCAGTAATGTCTCCTTCATACAGGATCCCCAGGACCTGATCATTGATATGTGGTCTACACTGCACTGGTGATTACTGGAGATGGCATATTCTGGTCAGTAATGTCTCCTTCATACAGGACCCCCAGGACCTAATCAGTGATATGTGGTCTACACTGGTGATTACTGACCAGAATATGCCATCTACAGTAATGTCGCCTTCATACAGGACCCCCAGGACCTGATCAGTGATATGTGGTCCACACTGGTGATTACTGCACTGGTGATTCTGGTCAGTATTGTATTCATGCAGGACCCCCAGGATCTGATCAGCGATATGTGGTCTACACTGGTGAGTGGTGATTACTGGAGATGGCATATTCTGGTCAGTATTGTATTCATACTGTACATGACCCCCAGGATCTGATCAGTGATATGTGGTCTACACTGGTGATTACTGGAGATGGCATATTCTGGTCAGTAATGTCTCCTTCATACAGGACCCCAGGACCTAATCAGTGATATGTGGTCTACACTGGTGATTACTGCACTGGTGATTACTGTAGATGGCATATTCTGCTCAGTATTGTATTCATGCAGGACCCCAGGATCTGATCAGCGATATGTGGTCTACACTGGTGATTACTGGAGATGGTATATTGTGGTCAGTATTGTCTCCTTCATACAGGACTCCCAGGACCTGATCAGCGATATGTGGTCTACACTGGTGATTACTGCAGATGGCATATTCTGGTCAGTATTGTCTCCTTCATACAGGACTCCCAGGACCTGATCAGCGATATGTGGTCTACACTGGTGATTACTAGAGATGGCATATTCTGGTCAGTATTGTATTCATACAGGACCCCCAGGACTTGATCAGCGATATGTGGTCTACACTGGTGATTACTAGAGATGGCATATTCTGGTCAGTATTGTATTCATACTGGACCCCCAGGACCTGATCAGTGATATGTGGTCTACACTGGTGATTACTAGAGATGGCATATTCTGGTCAGTATTGTATTCATACAGGACCCCCAGGACCTGATCAGCGATATGTGGTCTACACTGGTGATTACTGGAGATGGCATATTCCGGTCAGTATTGTCTCCTTCATACAGGACTCCCAGGACCTGATCAGCGATATGTGGTCTACACTGGTGATTACTGGAGATGGCATATTCTGGTCAGTATTGTCTCCTTCATACAGGACTCCCAGGACCTGATCAGCGATATGTGGTCTACACTGGTGATTACTGCATATGGCATATTCTGGTCAGTAATGTCTCCTTCATACAGGAACCCCAGGATCTGATCAGTGATATGTGGTCTACACTGTTGATTACAGCAGATGGCATATTCTGGTCAGTAATGTCTCCGTTATACAGGACTCCCAGGACCTGATCAGTGATATGTGGTCTACACTGGTGATTACTGGAGATGGCATATTCTGGTCAGTATTGTCTTCTTCATACAGGACCCGATCAGTGATATGTGGTCTACACTGTTGATTACTGCAGATGGCATATTCTGGTCAGTAATGTCTCCTTCATACAGGACCCCCAGGACCTGATCAGTGATATGTGGTCTACACTGGTAATTATTGGAGATGGCATATTCTGGTCAGTATTGTCTTCTTCATACAGGACGCCCAGGACCTGATCAGTGATATGTGGTCTACACTGATGATTACTGGAGATGGCAGATTCTGGTCAGTAATGTCTCCTTCATACAGGATCCCCAGGACCTGATCAGTGATATGTGGTCTACACTGATGATTACTGGAGATGACATATTCTGGTCAGTATTGTATTCATACATGACCCCCAGGATCTGATCAGTGATATGTGGTCTACACTGGTGATTACTGGAGATGGCATATTCTGGTCAGTAATGTCTCCTTCATACAGGATCCCCAGGACCTGATCAGTGATATGTGGTCTACACTGGTGATTACTGCACTGGTGATTACTGAAGATGGCATATTCTGGTCAGTATTGTATTCATGCAGGACCCCCAGGATCTGATCAGCGATATGTGGTCTACACTGGTGAGTGGTGATTACTGGAGATGGCATATTCTGGTCAGTATTGTATTCATACTGTACATGACCCCCAGGATCTGATCAGTGATATGTGGTCTACACTGGTGATTACTGGGGATGGCATATTCTGGTCAGTATTGTATTAATGCAGGACCCCCAGGATCTGTTCAGCGATATGTGGTCTACACTGGTGATTACTGGAGATGGCATATTGTGGTCAGTAATGTCTCCTTCATACAGGATCCCCAGGATCTTATCAGCGATATGTGGTCTACACTGGTGATTACTGGAGATGGCATATTCTGGTCAGTAATGTCTCTTTCATACAGGATCCCCAGGACCTGATCAGTGATATGTGGTCTACACTGGTGATTACTGTAGATGGCATATTCTGGTCAGTAATGTCGCCTTCACACAGGACCCCCAGGACCTGATCATTGATATGTGGTCTACACTGCACTGGTGATTACTGGAGATGGCATATTCTGGTCAGTAATGTCTCCTTCATACAGGACCCCCAGGACCTGATCAGTGATATGTGGTCTACACTGGTGATTACTGGAGATGGCATATTCTGGTCAGTAATGTCTCTTTCATACAGGATCCCCAGGACCTGATCAGTGATATGTGGTCTACACTGGTGATTACTGTAGATGGCATATTCTGGTCAGTAATGTCGCCTTCATACAGGACCCCCAGGACCTGATCATTGATATGTGGTCTACACTGCACTGGTGATTACTGGAGATGGCATATTCTGGTCAGTAATGTTTCCTTCATACAGGATCCCCAGGACCTGATCAGTGATATGTGGTCTACACTGGTGATTACTGTAGATGGCATATTCTGGTCAGTAATGTCGCCTTCGTGCAGGACCCCCAGGACCTGATCATTGATATGTGGTCTACACTGCACTGGTGATTACTAGAGATGGCATATTCTGGTCAGTAATGTCTCCTTCATACAGGACCCCCAGGACCTGATCAGTGATAAGTGGTCTACACTGGTGATTACTGTAGATGGCATATTCTGGTCAGTATTGTCTTCTTCATACAGGACGCCAAGGACCTGATCAGTGATATGTGGTCTACACTGATGATTACTGGAGATGACATATTCTGGTCAGTATTGTATTCATACATGACCCCCAGGATCTGATCAGTGATATGTGGTCTACACTGGTGATTACTGTAGATGGCATATTCTGGTCAGTATTGTCTTCTTCATACAGGACACCCAGGACCTGATCAGTGATATGTGGTCTACACTGCACTGGTGATTACTGGAGATGGCATATTCTGGTCAGTAATGTCTTCTTCATACAGGACCCCCAGGACCTGATCAGTGATATGTGGTCCACACTGGTGATTACTGTAGATGGCATATTCTGGTCAGTATTGTCTTCTTCATACAGGACGCCCAGGACCTGATCAGTGATATGTGGTCTACACTAATGATTACTGGAGATGACATATTCTGGTCAGTATTGTATTCATACATGACCCCCAGGATCTGATCAGTGATATGTGGTCTACACAGGTGATTACTGGAGATGGCATATTCTGGTCAGTAATGTCGCCTTCATACAGGACCCCCAGGACCTGATCAGTGATATGTGGTCTACACTGGTAATTATTGGAGATGGCATATTCTGGTCAGTATTGTCTTCTTCATACAGGACGTCCAGGACCTGATCAGCGATATGTGGTCTACACTGGTGATTACTGACCAGAATATGCCATCTACAGTAATGTCGCCTTCATACAGGACCCCCAGGACCTGATCAGTGATATGTGGTCTACACTGGTAATTATTGGAGATGGCATATTCTGGTCAGTATTGTCTTCTTCATACAGGACGCCCAGGACCTAATCAGTGATATGTGGTCTACACTGCACTGGTGATTACTGGAGATGGCATATTCTGGTCAGTAATGTCTCCTTCATACAGGACCCCCAGGACCTAATCAGTGATATGTGGTCTACACTGGTGATTACTGCACTGGTGATTACTGCAGATGACATATTCTGGTCAGTATTGTATTCATGCAGGACCCCCAGGATCTGATCAGCGATATGTGGTCTACACTGGTGAGTGGTGATTACTGGAGATGGCATATTCTGGTCAGCATTGTATTCATACTGTACATGACCCCCAGGATCTGATCAGTGATATGTGGTCTACACTGGTGATTACTGGGGATGGCATATTCTGGTCAGTATTGTCTTCTTCATGCAGGACCCCCAGGACCTGATCAGTGATATGTGGTCTACACTGGTGATTACTGACCAGAATATGCCATCTACAGTAATGTCGCCTTCATACAGGACCCCCAGGACCTGATCAGTGATATGTGGTCTACACTGGTGATTACTGTAGATGGCATATTCTGGTCAGTAATGTCACCTTCATACAGGACCCCCAGGACCTGATCATTGATATGTGGTCTACACTGCACTGGTGATTACTGGAGATGGCATATTCTGGTCAGTAATGTCTCCTTCATACAGGACCCCCAGGACCTGATCAGTGATATGTGGTCTACACTGGTGATTACTGTAGATGGCATATTCTGTTCAGTATTGTCTTCTTCATACAGGACACCCAGGACCTGATCAGTGATATGTGGTCTACACTGCACTGGTGATTACTGGAGATGGCATATTCTGGTCAGTAATGTCTTCTTCATACAGGACCCCCAGGACCTGATCAGTGATATGTGGTCTACACTGGTGATTACTGTAGATGGCATATTCTGGTCAGTAATGTCGCCTTCATACAGGACCCCCAGGACCTGATCATTGATATGTGGTCTACACTGGTGATTACTGTAGATGGCAAATTCTGGTCAGTATTGTATTCATACATGACCCCCAGGATCTGATCAGTGATATGTGGTCTACACTGCACTGGTGATTACTGGAGATGGCATATTCTGGTCAGTAATGTCTCCTTCATACAGGACCCCCAGGACCTAATCAGTGATATGTAGTCTACACTGTTGATTACTGCACTGGTGATTACTGCAGATGGCATATTCTGGTCAGTATTGTATTCATGCAGGACCCCCAGGATCTGATCAGCGATATGTGGTCTACACTGGTGAGTGGTGATTACTGGAGATGGCATATTCTGGTCAGCATTGTATTCATACTGTACATGACCCCCAGGATCTGATCAGTGATATGTGGTCTACACTGGTGATTACTGGGGATGGCATATTCTGGTCAGTATTGTCTTCTTCATACAGGACCCCCAGGACCTGATCAGTGATATGTGGTCTACACTGGTGATTACTGACCAGAATATGCCATCTACAGTAATGTCGCCTTCATACAGGACCCCCAGGACCTGATCAGTGATATGTGGTCTACACTGGTGATTACTGTAGATGGCATATTCTGGTCAGTAATGTCGCCTTCATACAGGACCCCCAGGACCTGATCATTGATATGTGGTCTACACTGCACTGGTGATTACTGGAGATGGCATATTCTGGTCAGTAATGTCTCCTTCATACAGGACCCCCAGGACTTGATCAGTGATATGTGGTCTACACTGGTGATTACTGTAGATGGCATATTCTGGTCAGTATTGTCTTCTTCATACAGGACACCCAGGACCTGATCAGTGATATGTGATCTACACTGCACTGGTGATTACTGGAGATGGCATATTCTGGTCAGTAATGTCTTCTTCATACAGGACCCCCAGGACCTGATCAGTGATATGTGGTCTACACTGGTGATTACTGTAGATGGCATATTCTGGTCAGTAATGTCGCCTTCATACAGGACCCCCAGGACCTGATCATTGAAATGTGGTCTACACTGGTGATTACTGTAGATGGCATATTCTGGTCAGTATTGTATTCATACATGACCCCCAGGATCTGATCAGTGATATGTGGTCTACACTGGTGATTACTGTAGATGGCATATTCTGGTCAGTATTGTCTTCTTCATACAGGACACCCAGGACCTGATCAGTGATATGTGGTCTACACTGCACTGGTGATTACTGGAGATGGCATATTCTGGTCAGTAATGTCTCCTTCATACAGGACCCCCAGGACCTGATCAGTGATATGTGGTCTACACTGGTGATTACTGTAGATGGCATATTCTGGTCAGTAATGTCGCCTTCGTGCAGGACCCCCAGGACCTGATCATTGATATGTGGTCTACACTGCACTGGTGATTACTAGAGATGGCATATTCTGGTCAGTAATGTCTCCTTCATACAGGACCCCCAGGACCTGATCAGTGATATGTGGTCTACACTGGTGATTACTGTAGATGGCATATTCTGGTCAGTATTGTCTTCTTCATACAGGACACCCAGGACCTGATCAGTGATATGTGGTCTACACTGCACTGGTGATTACTGGAGATGGCATATTCTGGTCAGTAATGTCTTTTTCATACAGGACCCCCAGGACCTGATCAGTGATATGTGGTCTACACTGGTGATTACTGGAGATGGCATATTCTGGTCAGTAATGTCTTTTTCATACAGGACCCCCAGGACCTGATCAGTGATATGTGGTCTACACTGATGATTACTGGAGATGACATATTCTGGTCAGTATTGTATTCATACATGACCCCCAGGATCTGATCAGTGATATGTGGTCTACACTGGTGATTACTGGAGATGGCATATTCTGGTCAGTAATGTCGCCTTCATACAGGACGCCCAGGAACTGATCAGTGATATGTGGTCTACACTGATGATTACTGGAGATGGCAGATTCTAGTCAGTAATGTCTCCTTCATACAGGATCCCCAGGACCTGATCATTGATATGTGGTCTACACTGCACTGGTGATTACTGGAGATGGCATATTCTGGTCAGTAATGTCTCCTTCATACAGGACCCCCAGGACCTAATCAGTGATATGTGGTCTACACTGGTGATTACTGCACTGGTGATTCAGGTCAGTATTGTATTCATGCAGGACCCCCAGGATCTGATCAGCGATATGTGGTCTACACTGGTGAGTGGTGATTACTGGAGATGGCACATTCTGGTCAGTATTGTATTCATACTGTACATGACCCCCAGGATCTGATCAGTGATATGTGGTCTACACTGGTGATTACTGGGGATGGCATATTCTGGTCAGTATTGTCTTCTTCATACAGGACCCCCAGGACCTGATCAGTGATATGTGGTCTACACTGGTGATTACTGACCAGAATATGCCATCTACAGTAATGTCGCCTTCATACAGGACCCCCAGGACCTGATCAGTGATATGTGGTCTACACTGGTGATTACTGCACTGGTGATTCTGGTCAGTATTGTATTCATGCAGGACCCCCAGGATCTGATCAGCGATATGTGGTCTACACTGGTGAGTGGTGATTACTGGAGATGGCATATTCTGGTCAGTATTGTATTCATACTGTACATGACCCCCAGGATCTGATCAGTGATATGTGGTCTACACTGGTGATTACTGGAGATGGCATATTCTGGTCAGTAATGTCTCCTTCATACAGGACCCCAGGACCTAATCAGTGATATGTGGTCTACACTGGTGATTACTGCAGATGGCATATTCTGGTCAGTATTGTCTCCTTCATACAGGACTCCCAGGACCTGATCAGCGATATGTGGTCTACACTGGTGATTACTAGAGATGGCATATTCTGGTCAGTATTGTATTCATACAGGACCCCCAGGACCTGATCAGCGATATGTGGTCTACACTGGTGATTACTAGAGATGGCATATTCTGGTCAGTATTGTATTCATACAGGACCCCCAGGACCTGATCAGTGATATGTGGTCTACACTGGTGATTACTAGAGATGGCATATTCTGGTCAGTATTGTATTCATAAAGGACCCCCAGGACCTGATCAGCGATATGTGGTCTACACTGGTGATTACTGGAGATGGCATATTCCGGTCAGTATTGTCTCCTTCATACAGGACTCCCAGGACCTGATCAGTGATATGTGGTCTACACTGATGATTACTGGAGATGGCATATTCTGGTCAGTATTGTCTTCTTCATACAGGACCCGATCAGTGATATGTGGTCTACACTGTTGATTACTGCAGATGGCATATTCTGGTCAGTAATGTCTCCTTCATACAGGACCCCCAGGACCTGATCAGTGATATGTGGCCTACACTGGTAATTATTGGAGATGGCATATTCTGGTCAGTATTGTCTTCTTCATACAGGACGCCCAGGACCTGATCAGTGATATGTGGTCTACACTGATGATTACTGGAGATGGCAGATTCTGGTCAGTAATGTCTCCTTCATACAGGATCCCCAGGACCTGATCAGTGATATGTGGTCTACACTGATGATTACTGGAGATGACATATTCTGGTCAGTATTGTATTCATTCATGACCCCCAGGATCTGATCAGTGATATGTGGTCTACACTGGTGATTACTGGAGATGGCATATTCTGGTCAGTAATGTCTCCTTCATACAGGATCCCCAGGACCTGATCAGTGATATGTGGTCTACACTGGTGATTACTGCACTGGTGATTACTGAAGATGGCATATTCTGGTCAGTATTGTATTCATGCAGGACCCCCAGGATCTGATCAGCGATATGTGGTCTACACTGGTGAGTGGTGATTACTGGAGATGGCATATTCTGGTCAGTATTGTATTCATACTGTACATGACCCCCAGGATCTGATCAGTGATATGTGGTCTACACTGGTGATTACTGGGGATGGCATATTCTGGTCAGTATTGTATTAATGCAGGACCCCCAGGATCTGTTCAGCGATATGTGGTCTACACTGGTGATTACTGGAGATGGCATATTGTGGTCAGTAATGTCTCCTTCATACAGGATCCCCAGGATCTTATCAGCGATATGTGGTCTACACTGGTGATTACTGGAGATGGCATATTCTGGTCAGTAATGTCTCTTTCATACAGGATCCCCAGGACCTGATCAGTGATATGTGGTCTACACTGCACTGGTGATTACTGGAGATGGCATATTCTGGTCAGTAATGTCTCCTTCATACAGGACCCCCAGGACCTGATCAGTGATATGTGGTCTACACTGGTGATTACTGGAGATGGCATATTCTGGTCAGTAATGTCTCTTTCATACAGGATCCCCAGGACCTGATCAGTGATATGTGGTCTACACTGGTGATTACTGTAGATGGCATATTCTGGTCAGTAATGTCGCCTTCATACAGGACCCCCAGGACCTGATCATTGATATGTGGTCTACACTGCACTGGAGATTACTGGAGATGGCATATTCTGGTCAGTAATGTCTCCTTCATACAGGATCCCCAGGACCTGATCAGTGATATGTGGTCTACACTGGTGATTACTGTAGATGGCATATTCTGGTCAGTAATGTCGCCTTCGTGCAGGACCCCCAGGACCTGATCATTGATATGTGGTCTACACTGCACTGGTGATTACTAGAGATGGCATATTCTGGTCAGTAATGTCTCCTTCATACAGGACCCCCAGGACCTGATCAGTGATAAGTGGTCTACACTGGTGATTACTGTAGATGGCATATTCTGGTCAGTATTGTCTTCTTCATACAGGACGCCAAGGACCTGATCAGTGATATGTGGTCTACACTGATGATTACTGGAGATGACATATTCTGGTCAGTATTGTATTCATACATGACCCCCAGGATCTGATCAGTGATATGTGGTCTACACAGGTGATTACTGGAGATGGCATATTCTGGTCAGTATTGTCTTCTTCATACAGGACGCCCAGGACCTGATCAGCGATATGTGGTCTACACTGGTGATTACTGACCAGAATATGCCATCTACAGTAATGTCGCCTTCATACAGGACCCCCAGGACCTGATCAGTGATATGTGGTCTACACTGGTAATTATTGGAGATGGCATATTCTGGTCAGTATTGTCTTCTTCATACAGGACGCCCAGGACCTAATCAGTGATATGTGGTCTACACTGCACTGGTGATTACTGGAGATGGCATATTCTGGTCAGTAATGTCTCCTTCATACAGGACCCCCAGGACCTAATCAGTGATATGTGGTCTACACTGGTGATTACTGCACTGGTGATTACTGCAGATGACATATTCTGGTCAGTATTGTATTCATGCAGGACCCCCAGGATCTGATCAGCGATATGTGGTCTACACTGGTGAGTGGTGATTACTGGAGATGGCATATTCTGGTCAGCATTGTATTCATACTGTACATGACCCCCAGGATCTGATCAGTGATATGTGGTCTACACTGGTGATTACTGGGGATGGCATATTCTGGTCAGTATTGTCTTCTTCATACAGGACCCCCAGGACCTGATCAGTGATATGTGGTCTACACTGGTGATTACTGACCAGAATATGCCATCTACAGTAATGTCGCCTTCATACAGGACCCCCAGGACCTGATCAGTGATATGTGGTCTACACTGGTGATTACTGTAGATGGCATATTCTGGTCAGTAATGTCACCTTCATACAGGACCCCCAGGACCTGATCATTGATATGTGGTCTACACTGCACTGGTGATTACTGGAGATGGCATATTCTGGTCAGTAATGTCTCCTTCATACAGGACCCCCAGGACCTGATCAGTGATATGTGGTCTACACTGGTGATTACTGTAGATGGCATATTCTGTTCAGTATTGTCTTCTTCATACAGGACACCCAGGACCTGATCAGTGATATGTGGTCTACACTGCACTGGTGATTACTGGAGATGGCATATTCTGGTCAGTAATGTCTTCTTCATACAGGACCCCCAGGACCTGATCAGTGATATGTGGTCTACACTGGTGATTACTGTAGATGGCATATTCTGGTCAGTAATGTCGCCTTCATACAGGACCCCCAGGACCTGATCATTGATATGTGGTCTACACTGGTGATTACTGTAGATGGCATATTCTGGTCAGTATTGTATTCATACATGACCCCCAGGATCTGATCAGTGATATGTGGTCTACACTGCACTGGTGATTACTGGAGATGGCATATTCTGGTCAGTAATGTCTCCTTCATACAGGACCCCCAGGACCTAATCAGTGATATGTAGTCTACACTGTTGATTACTGCACTGGTGATTACTGCAGATGGCATATTCTGGTCAGTATTGTATTCATGCAGGACCCCCAGGATCTGATCAGCGATATGTGGTCTACACTGGTGAGTGGTGATTACTGGACATGGCATATTCTGGTCAGCATTGTATTCATACTGTACATGACCCCCAGGATCTGATCAGTGATATGTGGTCTACACTGGTGATTACTGGGGATGGCATATTCTGGTCAGTATTGTCTTCTTCATACAGGACCACCAGGACCTGATCAGTGATATGTGGTCTACACTGGTGATTACTGTAGATGGCATATTCTGGTCAGTAATGTCGCCTTCATACAGGACCCCCAGGACCTGATCATTGATATGTGGTCTACACTGCACTGGTGATTAATGGAGATGGCATATTCTGGTCAGTAATGTCTCCTTCATACAGGACCCCCAGGACCTGATCAGTGATATGTGGTCTACACTGGTGATTACTGTAGATGGCATATTCTGGTCAGTATTGTCTTCTTCATACAGGACACCCAGGACCTGATCAGTGATATGTGGTCTACACTGCACTGGTGATTACTGGAGATGGCATATTCTGGTCAGTAATGTCTTCTTCATACAGGACCCCCAGGACCTGATCAGTGATATGTGGTCTACACTGGTGATTACTGTAGATGGCATATTCTGGTCAGTAATGTCGCCTTCATACAGGACCCCCAGGACCTGATCATTGAAATGTGGTCTACACTGGTGATTACTGTAGATGGCATATTCTGGTCAGTATTGTATTCATACATGACCCCCAGGATCTGATCAGTGATATGTGGTCTACACTGGTGATTACTGTAGATGGCATATTCTGGTCAGTATTGTCTTCTTCATACAGGACACCCAGGACCTGATCAGTGATATGTGGTCTACACTGCACTGGTGATTACTGGAGATGGCATATTCTGGTCAGTAATGTCTCCTTCATACAGGACCCCCAGGACCTGATCAGTGATATGTGGTCTACACTGGTGATTACTGTAGATGGCATATTCTGGTCAGTAATGTCGCCTTCGTGCAGGACCCCCAGGACCTGATCATTGATATGTGGTCTACACTGCACTGGTGATTACTAGAGATGGCATATTCTGGTCAGTAATGTCTCCTTCATACAGGACCCCCAGGACCTGATCAGTGATATGTGGTCTACACTGGTGATTACTGTAGATGGCATATTCTGGTCAGTATTGTCTTCTTCATACAGGACACCCAGGACCTGATCAGTGATATGTGGTCTACACTGCACTGGTGATTACTGGAGATGGCATATTCTGGTCAGTAATGTCTTTTTCATACAGGACCCCCAGGACCTGATCAGTGATATGTGGTCTACACTGGTGATTACTGTAGATGGCATATTCTGGTCAGTATTGTCTTCTTCATACAGGACGCCAAGGACCTGATCAGTGATATGTGGTCTACACTGATGATTACTGGAGATGACATATTTTGGTCAGTATTGTATTCATACATGACCCCCAGGATCTGATCAGTGATATGTGGTCTACACTGGTGATTACTGGAGATGGCATATTCTGGTCAGTAATGTCGCCTTCATACAGGACGCCCAGGAACTGATCAGTGATATGTGGTCTACACTGATGATTACTGGAGATGGCAGATTCTAGTCAGTAATGTCTCCTTCATACAGGATCCCCAGGACCTGATCATTGATATGTGGTCTACACTGCACTGGTGATTACTGGAGATGGCATATTCTGGTCAGTAATGTCTCCTTCATACAGGACCCCCAGGACCTAATCAGTGATATGTGGTCTACACTGGTGATTACTGCACTGGTGATTCTGGTCAGTATTGTATTCATGCAGGACCCCCAGGATCTGATCAGCGATATGTGGTCTACACTGGTGAGTGGTGATTACTGGAGATGGCACATTCTGGTCAGTATTGTATTCATACTGTACATGACCCCCAGGATCTGATCAGTGATATGTGGTCTACACTGGTGATTACTGGGGATGGCATATTCTGGTCAGTATTGTCTTCTTCATACAGGACCCCCAGGACCTGATCAGTGATATGTGGTCTACACTGGTGATTACTGACCAGAATATGCCATCTACAGTAATGTCGCCTTCATACAGGACCCCCAGGACCTGATCAGTGATATGTGGTCTACACTGGTGATTACTGCACTGGTGATTCTGGTCAGTATTGTATTCATGCAGGACCCCCAGGATCTGATCAGCGATATGTGGTCTACACTGGTGAGTGGTGATTACTGGAGATGGCATATTCTGGTCAGTATTGTATTCATACTGTACATGACCCCCAGGATCTGATCAGTGATATGTGGTCTACACTGGTGATTACTGGAGATGGCATATTCTGGTCAGTAATGTCTCCTTCATACAGGACCCCAGGACCTAATCAGTGATATGTGGTCTACACTGGTGATTACTGCACTGGTGATTACTGGAGATGGCATATTCTGCTCAGTATTGTATTCATGCAGGACCCCAGGATCTGATCAGCGATATGTGGTCTACACTGGTGATTACTGGAGATGGTATATTGTGGTCAGCATTGTCTCCTTCATACAGGACTCGCAGGACCTGATCAGCGATATGTGGTCTACACTGGTGATTACTGCAGATGGCATATTCTGGTCAGTATTGTCTCCTTCATACAGGACTCCCAGGACCTGATCAGCGATATGTGGTCTACACTGGTGATTACTAGAGATGGCATATTCTGGTCAGTATTGTATTCATACAGGACCCCCAGGACCTGATCAGCGATATGTGGTATACACTGGTGATTACTAGAGATGGCATATTCTGGTCAGTATTGTATTCATACAGGACCCCCAGGACCTGATCAGTGATATGTGGTCTACACTGGTGATTACTAGAGATGGCATATTCTGGTCAGTATTGTATTCATACAGGACCCCCAGGACCTGATCAGCGATATGTGGTCTACACTGGTGATTACTGGAGATGGCATATTCCGGTCAGTATTGTCTCCTTCATACAGGACTCCCAGGAGCTGATCAGCGATATGTGGTCTACACTGGTGATTACTGGAGATGGCATATTCTGGTCAGTATTGTCTCCTTCATACAGGACTCCCAGGACCTGATCAGCGATATGTGGTCTACACTGGTGATTACTGCATATGGCATATTCTGGTCAGTAATGTCTCCTTCATACAGGAACCCCAGGATCTGATCAGTGATATGTGGTCTACACTGTTGATTACAGCAGATGGCATATTCTGGTCAGTAATGTCTCCGTTATACAGGACTCCCAGGACCTGATCAGTGATATGTGGTCTACACTGGTGATTACTGGAGATGGCATATTCTGGTCAGTATTGTCTTCTTCATACAGGACCCGATCAGTGATATGTGGTCTACACTGTTGATTACTGCAGATGGCATATTCTGGTCAGTAATGTCTCCTTCATACAGGACCCCCAGGACCTGATCAGTGATATGTGGTCTACACTGGTAATTATTGGAGATGGCATATTCTGGTCAGTATTGTCTTCTTCATACAGGACGCCCAGGACCTGATCAGTGATATGTGGTCTACACTGATGATTACTGGAGATGACATATTCTGGTCAGTATTGTATTCATACATGACCCCCAGGATCTGATCAGTGATATGTGGTCTACACTGGTGATTACTGGAGATGGCATATTCTGGTCAGTAATGTCTCCTTCATACAGGATCCCCAGGACCTGATCAGTGATATGTGGTCTACACTGGTGATTACTGCACTGGTGATTACTGAAGATGGCATATTCTGGTCAGTATTGTATTCATGCAGGACCCCCAGGATCTGATCAGCGATATGTGGTCTACACTGGTGAGTGGTGATTACTGGAGATGGCATATTCTGGTCAGTATTGTATTCATACTGTACATGACCCCCAGGATCTGATCAGTGATATGTGGTCTACACTGGTGATTACTGGGGATGGCATATTCTGGTCAGTATTGTATTAATGCAGGACCCCCAGGATCTGTTCAGCGATATGTGGTCTACACTGGTGATTACTGGAGATGGCATATTGTGGTCAGTAATGTCTCCTTCATACAGGATCCCCAGGATCTTATCAGCGATATGTGGTCTACACTGGTGATTACTGGAGATGGCATATTCTGGTCAGTAATGTCTCTTTCATACAGGATCCCCAGGACCTGATCAGTGATATGTGGTCTACACTGGTGATTACTGTAGATGGCATATTCTGGTCAGTAATGTCGCTTTCATACAGGACCCCCAGGACCTGATCAGTGATATGTGGTCTACACTGGTGATTACTGGAGATGGCATATTCTGGTCAGTAATGTCTCTTTCATACAGGATCCCCAGGACCTGATCAGTGATATGTGGTCTACACTGGTGATTACTGTAGATGGCATATTCTGGTCAGTAATGTCGCCTTCGTGCAGGACCCCCAGGACCTGATCATTGATATGTGGTCTACACTGCACTGGTGATTACTAGAGATGGCATATTCTGGTCAGTAATGTCTCCTTCATACAGGACCCCCAGGACCTGATCAGTGATAAGTGGTCTACACTGGTGATTACTGTAGATGGCATATTCTGGTCAGTATTGTCTTCTTCATACAGGACGCCAAGGACCTGATCAGTGATATGTGGTCTACACTGATGATTACTGGAGATGACATATTCTGGTCAGTATTGTATTCATACATGACCCCCAGGATCTGATCAGTGATATGTGGTCTACACTGGTGATTACTGTAGATGGCATATTCTGGTCAGTATTGTCTTCTTCATACAGGACACCCAGGACCTGATCAGTGATATGTGGTCTACACTGCACTGGTGATTACTGGAGATGGCATATTCTGGTCAGTAATGTCTTCTTCATACAGGACCCCCAGGACCTGATCAGTGATATGTGGTCCACACTGGTGATTACTGTAGATGGCATATTCTGGTCAGTATTGTCTTCTTCATACAGGACGCCCAGGACCTGATCAGTGATATGTGGTCTACACTAATGATTACTGGAGATGACATATTCTGGTCAGTATTGTATTCATACATGACCCCCAGGATCTGATCAGTGATATGTGGTCTACACAGGTGATTACTGGAGATGGCATATTCTGGTCAGTAATGTCGCCTTCATACAGGACCCCCAGGACCTGATCAGTGATATGTGGTCTACACTGGTAATTATTGGAGATGGCATATTCTGGTCAGTATTGTCTTCTTCATACAGGACGCCCAGGACCTGATCAGCGATATGTGGTCTACACTGGTGATTACTGACCAGAATATGCCATCTACAGTAATGTCGCCTTCATACAGGACCCCCAGGACCTGATCAGTGATATGTGGTCTACACTGGTAATTATTGGAGATGGCATATTCTGGTCAGTATTGTCTTCTTCATACAGGACGCCCAGGACCTAATCAGTGATATGTGGTCTACACTGCACTGGTGATTACTGGAGATGGCATATTCTGGTCAGTAATGTCTCCTTCATACAGGACCCCCAGGACCTAATCAGTGATATGTGGTCTACACTGGTGATTACTGCACTGGTGATTACTGCAGATGACATATTCTGGTCAGTATTGTATTCATGCAGGACCCCCAGGATCTGATCAGCGATATGTGGTCTACACTGGTGAGTGGTGATTACTGGAGATGGCATATTCTGGTCAGCATTGTATTCATACTGTACATGACCCCCAGGATCTGATCAGTGATATGTGGTCTACACTGGTGATTACTGGGGATGGCATATTCTGGTCAGTATTGTCTTCTTCATACAGGACCCCCAGGACCTGATCAGTGATATGTGGTCTACACTGGTGATTACTGACCAGAATATGCCATCTACAGTAATGTCGCCTTCATACAGGACCCCCAGGACCTGATCAGTGATATGTGGTCTACACTGGTGATTACTGTAGATGGCATATTCTGGTCAGTAATGTCACCTTCATACAGGACCCCCAGGACCTGATCATTGATATGTGGTCTACACTGCACTGGTGATTACTGGAGATGGCATATTCTGGTCAGTAATGTCTCCTTCATACAGGACCCCCAGGACCTGATCAGTGATATGTGGTCTACACTGGTGATTACTGTAGATGGCATATTCTGTTCAGTAATGTCGCCTTCATACAGGACCCCCAGGACCTGATCATTGATATGTGGTCTACACTGGTGATTACTGTAGATGGCATATTCTGGTCAGTATTGTATTCATACATGACCCCCAGGATCTGATCAGTGATATGTGGTCTACACTGCACTGGTGATTACTGGAGATGGCATATTCTGGTCAGTAATGTCTCCTTCATACAGGACCCCCAGGACCTAATCAGTGATATGTAGTCTACACTGTTGATTACTGCACTGGTGATTACTGCAGATGGCATATTCTGGTCAGTATTGTATTCATGCAGGACCCCCAGGATCTGATCAGCGATATGTGGTCTACACTGGTGAGTGGTGATTACTGGAGATGGCATATTCTGGTCAGCATTGTATTCATACTGTACATGACCCCCAGGATCTGATCAGTGATATGTGGTCTACACTGGTGATTAACGGGGATGGCATATTCTAGTCAGTATTGTCTTCTTCATACAGGACCCCCAGGACCTGATCAGTGATATGTGGTCTACACTGGTGATTACTGACCAGAATATGCCATCTACAGTAATGTCGCCTTCATACAGGACCCCCAGGACCTGATCAGTGATATGTGGTCTACACTGGTGATTACTGTAGATGGCATATTCTGGTCAGTAATGTCGCCTTCATACAGGACCCCCAGGACCTGATCATTGATATGTGGTCTACACTGCACTGGTGATTACTGGAGATGGCATATTCTGGTCAGTAATGTCTCCTTCATACAGGACCCCCAGGACCTGATCAGTGATATGTGGTCTACACTGGTGATTACTGTAGATGGCATATTCTGGTCAGTATTGTCTTCTTCATACAGGACACCCAGGACCTGATCAGTGATATGTGGTCTACACTGCACTGGTGATTACTGGAGATGGCATATTCTGGTCAGTAATGTCTTCTTCATACAGGACCCCCAGGACCTGATCAGTGATATGTGGTCTACACTGGTGATTACTGTAGATGACATATTCTGGTAAGTAATGTCGCCTTCATACAGGACCCCCAGGACCTGATCATTGAAATGTGGTCTACACTGGTGATTACTGTAGATGGCATATTCTGGTCAGTATTGTATTCATACATGACCCCCAGGATCTGATCAGTGATATGTGGTCTACACTGGTGATTACTGTAGATGGCATATTCTGGTCAGTATTGTCTTCTTCATACAGGACACCCAGGACCTGATCAGTGATATGTGGTCTACACTGCACTGGTGATTACTGGAGATGGCATATTCTGGTCAGTAATGTCTCCTTCATACAGGACCCCCAGGACCTGATCAGTGATATGTGGTCTACACTGGTGATTACTGTAGATGGCATATTCTGGTCAGTAATGTCGCCTTCGTGCAGGACCCCCAGGACCTGATCATTGATATGTGGTCTACACTGCACTGGTGATTACTAGAGATGGCATATTCTGGTCAGTAATGTCTCCTTCATACAGGACCCCCAGGACCTGATCAGTGATATGTGGTCTACACTGGTGATTACTGTAGATGGCATATTCTGGTCAGTATTGTCTTCTTCACACAGGACACCCAGGACCTGATCAGTGATATGTGGTCTACACTGCACTGGTGATTACTGGAGATGGCATATTCTGGTCAGTAATGTCTCCTTCATACAGGACCCCCAGGACCTGATCAGTGATATGTGGTCTACACTGGTGATTACTGTAGATGGCATATTCTGGTCAGTAATGTCGCCTTCGTGCAGGACCCCCAGGACCTGATCATTGATATGTGGTCTACACTGCACTGGTGATTACTAGAGATGGCATATTCTGGTCAGTAATGTCTCCTTCATACAGGACCCCCAGGACCTGATCAGTGATATGTGGTCTACACTGGTGATTACTGTAGATGGCATATTCTGGTCAGTATTGTCTTCTTCATACAGGACACCCAGGACCTGATCAGTGATATGTGGTCTACACTGCACTGGTGATTACTGGAGATGGCATATTCTGGTCAGTAATGTCTTTTTCATACAGGACCCCCAGGACCTGATCAGTGATATGTGGTCTACACTGGTGATTACTGTAGATGGCATATTCTGGTCAGTATTGTCTTCTTCATACAGGACGCCAAGGACCTGATCAGTGATATGTGGTCTACACTGATGATTACTGGAGATGACATATTCTGGTCAGTATTGTATTCATACATGACCCCCAGGATCTGATCAGTGATATGTGGTCTACACTAGTGATTACTGGAGATGGCATATTCTGGTTAGTAATGTCGCCTTCATACAGGACGCCCAGGAACTGATCAGTGATATGTGGTCTACACTGATGATTACTGGAGATGGCAGATTCTAGTCAGTAATGTCTTCTTCATACAGGATCCCCAGGACCTGATCATTGATATGTGGTCTACACTGCACTGGTGATTACTGGAGATGGCATATTCTGGTCAGTAATGTCTCCTTCATACAGGACCCCCAGGACCTAATCAGTGATATGTGGTCTACACTGGTGATTACTGCACTGGTGATTCTGGTCAGTATTGTATTCATGCAGGACCCCCAGGATCTGATCAGCGATATGTGGTCTACACTGGTGAGTGGTGATTACTGGAGATGGCACATTCTGGTCAGTATTGTATTCATACTGTACATGACCCCCAGGATCTGATCAGTGATATGTGGTCTACACTGGTGATTACTGGGGATGGCATATTCTGGTCAGTATTGTCTTCTTCATACAGGACCCCCAGGACCTGATCAGTGATATGTGGTCTACACTGGTGATTACTGACCAGAATATGCCATCTACAGTAATGTCGCCTTCATACAGGACCCCCAGGACCTGATCAGTGATATGTGGTCTACACTGGTGATTACTGCACTGGTGATTCTGGTCAGTATTGTATTCATGCAGGACCCCCAGGATCTGATCAGCGATATGTGGTCTACACTGGTGAGTGGTGATTACTGGAGATGGCATATTCTGGTCAGTATTGTATTCATACTGTACATGACCCCCAGGATCTGATCAGTGATATGTGGTCTACACTGGTGATTACTGGAGATGGCATATTCTGGTCAGTAATGTCTCCTTCATACAGGACCCCAGGACCTAATCAGTGATATGTGGTCTACACTGGTGATTACTGCACTGGTGATTACTGGAGATGGCATATTCTGCTCAGTAATGTATTCATGCAGGACCCCAGGATCTGATCAGCGATATGTGGTCTACACTGGTGATTACTGGAGATGGTATATTGTGGTCAGTATTGTCTCCTTCATACAGGACTCCCAGGACCTGATCAGCGATATGTGGTCTACACTGGTGATTACTGCAGATGGCATATTCTGGTCAGTATTGTCTCCTTCATACAGGACTCCCAGGACCTGATCAGCGATATGTGGTCTACACTGGTGATTACTAGAGATGGCATATTCTGGTCAGTATTGTATTCATACAGGACCCCCAGGACCTGATCAGCGATATGTGGTCTACACTGGTGATTACTAGAGATGGCATATTCTGGTCAGTATTGTATTCATACAGGACCCCCAGGACCTGATCAGTGATATGTGGTCTACACTGGTGATTACTAGAGATGGCATATTCTGGTCAGTATTGTATTCATACAGGACCCCCAGGACCTGATCAGCGATATGTGGTCTACACTGGTGATTACTGGAGATGGCATATTCCGGTCAGTATTGTCTCCTTCATACAGGACTCCCAGGACCTGATCAGCGATATGTGGTCTACACTGGTGATTACTGGAGATGGCATATTCTGGTCAGTATTGTCTCCTTCATACAGGACTCCCAGGACCTGATCAGCGATATGTGGTCTACACTGGTGATTACTGCATATGGCATATTCTGGTCAGTAATGTCTCCTTCATACAGGAACCCCAGGATCTGATCAGTGATATGTGGTCTACACTGTTGATTACAGCAGATGGCATATTCTGGTCAGTAATGTCTCCGTTATACAGGACTCCCAGGACCTGATCAGTGATATGTGGTCTACACTGGTGATTACTGGAGATGGCATATTCTGGTCAGTATTGTCTTCTTCATACAGGACCCGATCAGTGATATGTGGTCTACACTGTTGATTACTGCAGATGGCATATTCTGGTCAGTAATGTCTCCTTCATACAGGACCCCCAGGACCTGATCAGTGATATGTGGTCTACACTGGTAATTATTGGAGATGGCATATTCTGGTCAGTATTGTCTTCTTCATACAGGACGCCCAGGACCTGATCAGTGATATGTGGTCTACACTGATGATTACTGGAGATGGCAGATTCTGGTCAGTAATGTCTCCTTCATACAGGATCCCCAGGACCTGATCAGTGATATGTGGTCTACACTGATGATTACTGGAGATGACATATTCTGGTCAGAATTGTATTCATACATGACCCCCAGGATCTGATCAGTGATATGTGGTCTACACTGGTGATTACTGGAGATGGCATATTCTGGTCAGTAATGTCTCCTTCATACAGGATCCCCGGGACCTGATCAGTGATATGTGGTCTACACTGGTGATTACTGCACTGGTGATTACTGAAGATGGCATATTCTGGTCAGTATTGTATTCATGCAGGACCCCCAGGATCTGATCAGCGATATGTGGTCTACACTGGTGAGTGGTGATTACTGGAGATGGCATATTCTGGTCAGTATTGTATTCATACTGTACATGACCCCCAGGATCTGATCAGTGATATGTGGTCTACACTGGTGATTACTGGGGATGGCATATTCTGGTCAGTATTGTATTAATGCAGGACCCCCAGGATATGTTCAGCGATATGTGGTCTACACTGGTGATTACTGGAGATGGCATATTGTGGTCAGTAATGTCTCCTTCATACAGGATCCCCAGGATCTTATCAGCGATATGTGGTCTACACTGGTGATTACTGGAGATGGCATATTCTGGTCAGTAATGTCTCTTTCATACAGGATCCCCAGGACCTGATCAGTGATATGTGGTCTACACTGGTGATTACTGTAGATGGCATATTCTGGTCAGTAATGTCGCCTTCATACAGGACCCCCAGGACCTGATCATTGATATGTGGTCTACACTGCACTGGTGATTACTGGAGATGGCATATTCTGGTCAGTAATGTCTCCTTCATACAGGACCCCCAGGACCTGATCAGTGTTATGTGGTCTACACTGGTGATTACTGGAGATGGCATATTCTGGTCAGTAATGTCTCTTTCATACAGGATCCCCAGGACCTGATCAGTGATATGTGGTCTACACTGGTGATTACTGTAGATGGCATATTCTGGTCAGTAATGTCGCCTTCATACAGGACCCCCAGGACCTGATCATTGATATGTGGTCTACACTGCACTGGTGATTACTGGAGATGGCATATTCTGGTCAGTAATGTCTCCTTCATACAGGATCCCCAGGACCTGATCAGTGATATGTGGTCTACACTGGTGATTACTGTAGATGGCATATTCTGGTCAGTAATGTCGCCTTCGTGCAGGACCCCCAGGACCTGATCATTGATATGTGGTCTACACTGCACTGGTGATTACTAGAGATGGCATATTCTGGTCAGTAATGTCTCCTTCATACAGGACCCCCAGGACCTGATCAGTGATAAGTGGTCTACACTGGTGATTACTGTAGATGGCATATTCTGGTCAGTATTGTCTTCTTCATACAGGACGCCAAGGACCTGATCAGTGATATGTGGTCTACACTGATGATTACTGGAGATGACATATTCTGGTCAGTATTGTATTCATACATGACCCCCAGGATCTGATCAGTGATATGTGGTCTACACTGGTGATTACTGTAGATGGCATATTCTGGTCAGTATTGTCTTCTTCATACAGGACACCCAGGACCTGATCAGTGATATGTGGTCTACACTGCACTGGTGATTACTGGAGATGGCATATTCTGGTCAGTAATGTCTTCTTCATACAGGACCCCCAGGACCTGATCAGTGATATGTGGTCCACACTGGTGATTACTGTAGATGGCATATTCTGGTCAGTATTGTCTTCTTCATACAGGACGCCCAGGACCTGATCAGTGATATGTGGTCTACACTAATGATTACTGGAGATGACATATTCTGGTCAGTATTGTATTCATACATGACCCCCAGGATCTGATCAGTGATATGTGGTCTACACAGGTGATTACTGGAGATGGCATATTCTGGTCAGTAATGTCGCCTTCATACAGGACCCCCAGGACCTGATCAGTGATATGTGGTCTACACTGGTAATTATTGGAGATGGCATATTCTGGTCAGTATTGTCTTCTTCATACAGGACGCCCAGGACCTGATCAGCGATATGTGGTCTACACTGGTGATTACTGACCAGAATATGCCATCTACAGTAATGTCCCCTTCATACAGGACCCCCAGGACCTGATCAGTGATATGTGGTCTACACTGGTAATTATTGGAGATGGCATATTCTGGTCAGTATTGTCTTCTTCATACAGGACGCCCAGGACCTAATCAGTGATATGTGGTCTACACTGCACTGGTGATTACTGGAGATGGCATATTCTGGTCAGTAATGTCTCCTTCATACAGGACCCCCAGGACCTAATCAGTGATATGTGGTCTACACTGGTGATTACTGCACTGGTGATTACTGCAGATGACATATTCTGGTCAGTATTGTATTCATGCAGGACCCCCAGGATCTGATCAGCGATATGTGGTCTACACTGGTGAGTGGTGATTACTGGAGATGGCATATTCTGGTCAGCATTGTATTCATACTGTACATGACCCCCAGGATCTGATCAGTGATATGTGGTCTACACTGGTGATTACTGGGGATGGCATATTCTGGTCAGTATTGTCTTCTTCATACAGGACCCCCAGGACCTGATCAGTGATATGTGGTCTACACTGGTGATTACTGACCAGAATATGCCATCTACAGTAATGTCGCCTTCATACAGGACCCCCAGGACCTGATCAGTGATATGTGGTCTACACTGGTGATTACTGTAGATGGCATATTCTGGTCAGTAATGTCACCTTCATACAGGACCCCCAGGACCTGATCATTGATATGTGGTCTACACTGCACTGGTGATTACTGGAGATGGTATATTCTGGTCAGTAATGTCTCCTTCATACAGGACCCCCAGGACCTGATCAGTGATATGTGGTCTACACTGGTGATTACTGTAGATGGCATATTCTGTTCAGTATTGTCTTCTTCATACAGGACACCCAGGACCTGATCAGTGATATGTGGTCTACACTGCACTGGTGATTACTGGAGATGGCATATTCTGGTCAGTAATGTCTTCTTCATACAGGACCCCCAGGACCTGATCAGTGATATGTGGTCTACACTGGTGATTACTGTAGATGGCATATTCTGGTCAGTAATGTCGCCTTCATACAGGACCCCCAGGACCTGATCATTGATATGTGGTCTACACTGGTGATTACTGTAGATGGCATATTCTGGTCAGTATTGTATTCATACATGACCCCCAGGATCTGATCAGTGATATGTGGTCTACACTGCACTGGTGATTACTGGAGATGGCATATCCTGGTCAGTAATGTCTCCTTCATACAGGACCCCCAGGACCTAATCAGTGATATGTAGTCTACACTGTTGATTACTGCACTGGTGATTACTGCAGATGGCATATTCTGGTCAGTATTGTATTCATGCAGGACCCCCAGGATCTGATCAGCGTTATGTGGTCTACACTGGTGAGTGGTGATTACTGGAGATGGCATATTCTGGTCAGCATTGTATTCATACTGTACATGACCCCCAGGATCTGATCAGTGATATGTGGTCTACACTGGTGATTACTGGGGATGGCATATTCTGGTCAGTATTGTCTTCTTCATACAGGACCCCCAGGACCTGATCAGTGATATGTGGTCTACACTGGTGATTACTGACCAGAATATGCCATCTACAGTAATGTCGCCTTCATACAGGACCCCCAGGACCTGATCAGTGATATGTGGTCTACACTGGTGATTACTGTAGATGGCATATTCTGGTCAGTAATGTCGCCTTCATACAGGACCCCCAGGACCTGATCATTGATATGTGGTCTACACTGCACTGGTGATTACTGGAGATGGCATATTCTGGTCAGTAATGTCTCCTTCATACAGGACCCCCAGGACCTGATCAGTGATATGTGGTCTACACTGGTGATTACTGTAGATGGCATATTCTGGTCAGTATTGTCTTCTTCATACAGGACACCCAGGACCTGATCAGTGATATGTGGTCTACACTGCACTGGTGATTACTGGAGATGGCATATTCTGGTCAGTAATGTCTTCTTCATACAGGACCCCCAGGACCTGATCAGTGATATGTGGTCTACACTGGTGATTACTGTAGATGGCATATTCTGGTCAGTAATGTCGCCTTCATACAGGACCCCCAGGACCTGATCATTGAAATGTGGTCTACACTGGTGATTACTGTAGATGGCATATTCTGGTCAGTATTGTATTCATACATGACCCCCAGGATCTGATCAGTGATATGTGGTCTACACTGGTGATTACTGTAGATGGCATATTCTGGTCAGTATTGTCTTCTTCATACAGGACACCCAGGACCTGATCAGTGATATGTGGTCTACACTGCACTGGTGATTACTGGAGATGGCATATTCTGGTCAGTAATGTCTCCTTCATACAGGACCCCCAGGACCTGATCAGTGATATGTGGTCTACACTGGTGATTACTGTAGATGGCATATTCTGGTCAGTAATGTCGCCTTCGTGCAGGACCCCCAGGACCTGATCATTGATATGTGGTCTACACTGCACTGGTGATTACTAGAGATGGCATATTCTGGTCAGTAATGTCTCCTTCATACAGGACCCCCAGGACCTGATCAGTGATATGTGGTCTACACTGGTGATTACTGTAGATGGCATATTCTGGTCAGTATTGTCTTCTTCATACAGGACACCCAGGACCTGATCAGTGATATGTGGTCTACACTGCACTGGTGATTACTGGAGATGGCATATTCTGGTCAGTAATGTCTTCTTCATACAGGACCCCCAGGACCTGATCAGTGATATGTGGTCTACACTGGTGATTACTGTAGATGGCATATTCTGGTCAGTATTGTCTTCTTCATACAGGACGCCAAGGACCTGATCAGTGATATGTGGTATACACTGATGATTACTGGAGATGACATATTCTGGTCAGTATTGTATTCATACATGACCCCCAGGATCTGATCAGTGATATGTGGTCTACACTGGTGATTACTGTAGATGGCATATTCTGGTCAGTATTGTCTTCTTCATACAGGACACCCAGGACCTGATCAGTGATATGTGGTCTACACTGCACTGGTGATTACTGGAGATGGCATATTCTGGTCAGTAATGTCTTCTTCATACAGGACCCCCAGGACCTGATCAGTGATATGTGGTCTACACTGGTGATTACTGTAGATGGCATATTCTGGTCAGTAATGTCGCCTTCATACAGGACCCCCAGGACCTGATCATTGATATGTGGTCTACACTGCACTGGTGATTACTGGAGATGGCATATTCTGGTCAGTAATGTCTCCTTCATACAGGACCCCCAGGACCTGATCAGTGATATGTGGTCTACACTGGTGATTACTGTAGATGGCATATTCTGGTCAGTAATGTCGCCTTCATACAGGACCCCCAGGACCTGATCATTGATATGTGGTCTACACTGCACTGGTGATTACTGGAGATGGCATATTCTGGTCAGTAATGTCTCCTTCATACAGGATCCCCAGGACCTGATCAGTGATATGTGGTCTACACTGGTGATTACTGTAGATGGCATATTCTGGTCAGTAATGTCGCCTTCGTGCAGGACCCCCAGGACCTGATCATTGATATGTGGTCTACACTGCACTGGTGATTACTAGAGATGGCATATTCTGGTCAGTAATGTCTCCTTCATACAGGACCCCCAGGACCTGATCAGTGATATGTGGTCTACACTGGTGATTACTGTAGATGGCATATTCTGGTCAGTATTGTCTTCTTCATACAGGACACCCAGGACCTGATCAGTGATATGTGGTCTACACTGCACTGGTGATTACTGGAGATGGCATATTCTGGTCAGTAATGTCTTCTTCATACAGGACCCCCAGGACCTGATCAGTGATATGTGGTCTACACTGGTGATTACTGTAGATGGCATATTCTGGTCAGTATTGTCTTCTTCATACAGGACGCCAAGGACCTGATCAGTGATATGTGGTCTACACTGATGATTACTGGAGATGACATATTCTGGTCAGTATTGTATTCATACATGACCCCCAGGATCTAATCAGTGATATGTGGTCTACACTGGTGATTACTGTAGATGGCATATTCTGGTCAGTATTGTCTTCTTCATACAGGACACCCAGGACCTGATCAGTGATATGTGGTCTACACTGCACTGGTGATTACTGGAGATGGCATATTCTGGTCAGTAATGTCTTCTTCATACAGGACCCCCAGGACCTGATCAGTGATATGTGGTCCACACTGGTGATTACTGTAGATGGCATATTCTGGTCAGTATTGTCTTCTTCATACAGGACGCCCAGGACCTGATCAGTGATATGTGGTCTACACTAATGATTACTGGAGATTACATATTCTGGTCAGTATTGTATTCATACATGACCCCCAGGATCTGATCAGTGATATGTGGTCTACACAGGTGATTACTGGAGATGGCATATTCTGGTCAGTAATGTCGCCTTCATACAGGACCCCCAGGACCTGATCAGTGATATGTGATCTACACTGGTAATTATTGGAGATGGCATATTCTGGTCAGTATTATCTTCTTCATACAGGACGCCCAGGACCTGATCAGCGATATGTGGTCTACACTGGTGATTACTGACCAGAATATGCCATCTACAGTAATGTCGCCTTCATACAGGACCCCCAGGACCTGATCAGTGATATGTGGTCTACACTGGTAATTATTGGAGATGGCATATTCTGGTCAGTATTGTCTTCTTCATACAGGACGCCCAGGACCTAATCAGTGATATGTGGTCTACACTGCACTGGTGATTACTGGAGATGGCATATTCTGGTCAGTAATGTCTCCTTCATACAGGACCCCCAGGACCTAATCAGTGATATGTGGTCTACACTGTTGATTACTGCACTGGTGATTACTGCAGATGGCATATTCTGGTCAGTATTGTATTCATGCAGGACCCCCAGGATCTGATCAGCGATATGTGGTCTACACTGGTGAGTGGTGATTACTGGAGATGGCATATTCTGGTCAGCATTGTATTCATACTGTACATGACCCCCAGGATCTGATCAGTGATATGTGGTCTACACTGGTGATAACTGGGGATGGCATATTCTGGTCAGTATTGTCTTCTTCATACAGGACCCCCAGGACCTGATCAGTGATATGTGGTCTACACTGGTGATTACTGACCAGAATATGCCATCTACAGTAATGTCGCCTTCATACAGGACCCCCAGGACCTGATCAGTGATATGTGGTCTACACTGGTGATTACTGTAGATGGCATATTCTGGTCAGTAATGTCGCCTTCATACAGGACCCCCAGGACCTGATCATTGATATGTGGTCTACACTGCACTGGTGATTACTGGAGATGGCATATTCTGGTCAGTAATGTCTCCTTCATACAGGACCCCCAGGACCTGATCAGTGATATGTGGTCTACACTGGTGATTACTGTAGATGGCATATTCTGGTCAGTATTGTCTTCTTCATACAGGACACCCAGGACCTGATCAGTGATATGTGGTCTACACTGCACTGGTGATTACTGGAGATGGCATATTCTGGTCAGTAATGTCTTCTTCATACAGGACCCCCAGGACCTGATCAGTGATATGTGGTCTACACTGGTGATTACTTTAGATGGCATATTCTGGTCAGTAATGTCGCCTTCATACAGGACCCCCAGGACCTGATCATTGATATGTGGTCTACACTGGTGATTACTGTAGATGGCATATTCTGGTCAGTATTGTATTCATACATGACCCCCAGGATCTGATCAGTGATATGTGGTCTACACTGGTGATTACTGTAGATGGCATATTCTGGTCAGTATTGTCTTCTTCATACAGGACACCCAGGACCTGATCAGTGATATGTGGTCTACACTGCACTGGTGATTACTGGAGATGGCATATTCTGGTCAGTAATGTCTCCTTCATACAGGACCCCCAGGACCTGATCAGTGATATGTGGTCTACACTGGTGATTACTGTAGATGGCATATTCTGGTCAGTAATGTCGCCTCGTGCAGGACCCCCAGGACCTGATCATTGATATGTGGTCTACACTGCACTGGTGATTACTAGAGATGGCATATTCTGGTCAGTAATGTCTCCTTCATACAGGACCCCCAGGACCTGATCAGTGATATGTGGTCTACACTGGTGATTACTGTAGATGGCATATTCTGGTCAGTATTGTCTTCTTCATACAGGACACCCAGGACCTGATCAGTGATATGTGGTCTACACTGCACTGGTGATTACTGGAGATGGCATATTCTGGTCAGTAATGTCTTTTTCATACAGGACCCCCAGGACCTGATCAGTGATATGTGGTCTACACTGGTGATTACTGTAGATGGCATATTCTGGTCAGTATTGTCTTCTTCATACAGGACGCCAAGGACCTGATCAGTGATATGTGGTCTACACTGATGATTACTGGAGATGACATATTCTGGTCAGTATTGTATTCATACATGACCCCCAGGATCTGATCAGTGATATGTGGTCTACACTGGTGATTACTGTAGATGGCATATTCTGGTCAGTATTGTCTTCTTCATACAGGACACCCAGGACCTGATCAGCGATATGTGGTCTACACTGGTGATTACTGACCAGAATATGCCATCTACAGTAATGTCGCCTTCATACAGGACCCCCAGGACCTGATCAGTGATATGTGGTCTACACTGGTGATTACTGGGGATGGCATATTCTGGTCAGTAATGTCGCCTTCATACAGGACCCCCAGGACCTGATCATTGATATGTGGTCTACACTGCACTGGTGATTACTGGAGATGGCATATTCTGGTCAGTAATGTCTCCTTCATACAGGACCCCCAGGACCTGATCAGTGATATGTGGTCTACACTGGTGATTACTGTAGATGGCATATTCTGGTCAGTATTGTCTTCTTCATACAGGACACCCAGGACCTGATCAGTGATATGTGGTCTACACTGCACTGGTGATTACTGGAGATGGCATATTCTGGTCAGTAATGTCTTCTTCATACAGGACCCCCAGGACCTGATCAGTGATATGTGGTCTACACTGGTGATTACTGTAGATGGCATATTCTGGTCAGTAATGTCGCCTTCATACAGGACCCCCAGGACCTGATCAGTGATACATGGTCTACACTGGTGATTACTGTAGATGGCATATTCTGGTCAGTAATGTCTCCTTCATACAGGATCCCCAGGACCTGATCAGTGATATGTGGTCTACACTGGTGATTACTGGAGATGGCATATTCTGGTCAGTAATGTCGCCTTCATACAGGACCCCCAGGACCTGATCAGTGATATGTGGTCTACACTGGTAATTATTGGAGATGGCATATTCTGGTCAGTATTGTCTTCTTCATACAGGACGCCCAGGACCTGATCAGCGATATGTGGTCTACACTGGTGATTACTGACCAGAATATGCCATCTACAGTAATGTCGCCTTCATACAGGACCCCCAGGACCTGATCAGTGATATGTGGTCTACACTGGTAATTATTGGAGATGGCATATTCTGGTCAGTATTGCCTTCTTCATACAGGACGCCCAGGACCTGATCAGTGATATGTGGTCTACACTGATGATTACTGGAGATGGCAGATTCTGGTCAGTAATGTCTCCTTCATACAGGATCCCCAGGACCTGATCATTGATATGTGGTCTACACTGCACTGGTGATTACTGGAGATGGCATATTCTGGTCAGTAATGTCTCCTTCATACAGGACCCCCAGGACCTAATCAGTGATATGTGGTCTACACTGGTGATTACTGCACTGGTGATTACTGCAGATGGCATATTCTGGTCAGTATTGTATTCATGCAGGACCCCCAGGATCTGATCAGCGATATGTGGTCTACACTGGTGAGTGGTGATTACTGGAGATGGCATATTCTGGTCAGTATTGTATTCATACTGTACATGACCCCCAGGATCTGATCAGTGATATGTGGTCTACACTGGTGATTACTGGGGATGGCATATTCTGGTCAGTATTGTCTTCTTCATACAGGACCCCCAGGACCTGATCAGTGATATGTGGTCTACACTGGTGATTACTGACCAGAATATGCCATCTACAGTAATGTCGCCTTCATACAGGACCCCCAGGACCTGATCAGTGATATGTGGTCTACACTGGTGATTACTGGAGATGGCATACTCTGGTTAGTAATGTCTCCTTCATACAGGACCCCAGGACCTAATCAGTGATATGTGGTCTACACTGGTGATTACTGCACTGGTGATTACTGGAGATGGCATATTCTGCTCAGTATTGTATTCATGATGGACCCCAGGATCTGATCAGCGATATGTGGTCTACACTGGTGATTATTGCAGATGGCATATTCTGGTCAGTATTGTCTCCTTCATACAGGACTCCCAGGACCTGATCAGCGATATGTGGTCTACACTGGTGATGACATATTCTGGTCAGTATTGTATTCATATAGGACCCCCAGGACCTGATCAGCGATATGTGGTCTACACTGGTGATTACTAGAGATGGCATATTCTGGTCAGTATTGTATTCATACAGGACCCCCAGGACCTGATCAGTGATATGTGGTCTACACTGGTGATTACTAGAGATGGCATATTCTGGTCAGTATTGTATTCATACAGGACCCCCAGGACCTGATCAGCGATATGTGGTCTACACTGGTGATTACTGGAGATGGCATATTCTGGTCAGAATTGTCTCCTTCATACAGGATTCCCAGGACCTGATCAGCGATATGTGGTCTACACTGGTGATTACTGGAGATGGCATATTCTGGTCAGTAATGTCTCCTTCATACAGGACCCCCAGGACCTGATCAGCGATATGTGGTCTTCACTGGTGATTACTGCAGATGGCATATTCTAGTCAGTAATGTCTCCTTCATACAGGAACCCCAGGATCTGATCAGTGATATGTGGTCTACACTGGTGATTACTGGAGATGGCATATTCTGGTCAGTATTGTATTCATACAGGACCTGATCAGCGATATGTGGTCTACACTGGTGATTACTGCAGATGGCATATTCTGGTCAGTAATGTCTCCTTCATACAGGAACCCCAGGATCTGATCAGTGATATGTGGTCTACACTGGTGATTACTGCAGATGGCATATTCTGGTCAGTAATGTCTCCTTCATACAGGACCCCCAGGACCTGATCAGTGATATGTGGTCTACACTGGTGATTACTGGAGATGGCTTATTCTGGTCAGTATTGTATTCATACAGGACCCCCAGGACCTGATAAGTGATATGTGGCCTACACTGGTGATTACTGGAGATGGCATATTCTGGTCAGTAATGTCTCCTTCATACAGGAACCCCAGGATCTGATCAGTGATATGTGGTCTACACCGATGATTACTGGAGATGACATATTCTGGTCAGTATTGTATTCATACATGACCCCCAGGACCTGATCAGCGATATGTGGACTACACTGGTGATTACTAGAGATGGCATATTCTGGTCAGTATTGTTTTCTTCATACAGGAACCCCAGGACCTGGTCAGTGATATGTGGACTACACTGGTGATTACTGCAGATGGCATATTCTGGTCAGTAATGTCTCCTTCATACAGGACCCCCAGGACCTGATCAGCGATATGTGGTATACACTGGTGATTACTGGAGATGGCATATTGTGGTCAGTAATGTCTCCTTCATACAGGACTCCCAGGACCTGATCAGTGATATGTGGTCTACACTGGTGATTACTAGAGATGGCATATTCTGGTCAGTATTGTCTCCTTCATACAGGACTCCCAGGACCTGATCAGTGATATGTGGTCTACACTGGTGATTATTGCAGATGGCATATTCTGGTCAGTATTGTATTCATACAGGACTCCTAGGACCTGATCAGTGATATGTGGTCTACACTGGTAATTACTGGAGATGGCATATTCTGGTCAGTATTGTCTCCTTCATAAAGGACTCCCAGGACCCGATCAGTGATATGTGGTCTACACTGGTGATTACTAGAGATGGCATATTCTGGTCAGTATTGTCTCCTTCATAAAGGACTCCCAGGACCTGATCAGTGATATGTGGTCTACACTGGTGATTACTGCAGATGGTATATTCTGGTCAGTATTGTCTCCTTCATACAGGACCTGATCAGTGATATGTGGTCTACACTGGTGATTACTAGAGATGGCATATTCTGGTCAGTATTGTCTCCTTCATAAAGGACTCCCAGGACCCGATCAGTGATATGTGGTCTACACTGGTGATTACTAGAGATGGCATATTCTGGTCAGTATTGTCTCCTTCATAAAGGACTCCCAGGACCTGATCAGCGATATGTGGTCTACACTGGTGATTACTGGAGATGGCTTATTCTGGTCACTAATGTCTCCTTCATACAGGACCCCCAGGACCTGATCAGTGATATGTGGTCTACACTGATGATTACTGGAGATTACATATTTTGGTCAGTATTGTATTCATACATGACCCCCAGGACCTGATCAGCGATATGTGGACTACACTGGTGATTACTAGAGATGGCATATTCTGGTCAGTATTGTTTTCTTCATACAGGAACCCCAGGACCTGATCAGTGATATGTGGTCTACACTGGTGATTACTGCAGATGGCATATTCTGGTCAGTACTGTCTCCTTCATACAGGACCCCCAGGACCTGATCAGCGATATGTGGTCTACACTGGTGATTACTGCAGATGGCATATTCTGATCAGTAATGTCTCCTTCATACAGGACCCCCAGGACCTGATCAGTGATATGTGGTCTACACTGGTGATTACTGCAGATGGTATATTCTGGTCAGTATTGTATTAATGCAGGACCCCCAGGATCTGATCAGTGATATGTGGTCTACACTGGTGATTACTAGAGATGGCATATTCTGGTCACTAATGTCTCCTTCATACAGGACCCCCAGGACCTGATCAGTGATATGTGGTCTACACTGATGATTACTGGAGATGACATATTCTGGTCAGTATTGTATTCATACATGACCCCCAGGACCTGATCAGCGATATGTGGACTACACTGGTGATTACTAGAGATGGCATATTCTGGTCAGTATTGTTTTCTTCGTACGGGAACCCCAGGACCTGATCAGCGATATGTGGTCTACACTGGTGATTACTGCAGATGGCATATTCTGGTCAGTAATGTCTCCTTCATACAGAACCCCCAGGACCTGATCAGCGATATGTGGTCTACACTGGTGATTACTGCAGATGGCATATTCTGGTCAGTAATGTCTCCTTCATACAGGACCCCCAGGACCTGATCAGTGATATGTGGTCTACACTGGTGATTACTGCAGATGGCATATTCTGGTCAGTATTGTATTAATGCAGGACCCCAGGACCTGATCAGCGATATGTGGACTACACTGGTGATTACTGGAGATGGCATATTGTGGTCAGTAATGTCTCCTTCATACAGGACCCCCAGGACCTGATCAGTGATATGTGGTCTACACTGGTGATTACTGGAGATGGCATATTGTGGTCAGTAATGTCTCCTTCATACAGGACTCCCAGGACCTGATCAGTGATATGTGGTCTACACTGGTGAATACTGCAGATGACATATTCTGGTCAGTATTGTATTAATGCAGGACCCCAAGGATCTGATCAGTGATATGTGGTCTACACTGGTGATTACTGGAGATGGCATATTGTGGTCAGTAATGTCTCCTTCATACAGGACTCCCAGGACCTGATCAGTGATATGTGGTCTACACTGGTGATTACTAGAGATGGCATATTGTGGTCAGTAATGTCTCCTTCATACAGGACTCCCAGGACCTGATCAGTGATATGTGGTCTACACTGGTGATTACTGGAGATGGCATATTCTGGTCACTAATGTCTCCTTCATACAGGACCCCCAGGACCTGATCAGTGATATGTGGTCTACACTGATGATTACTGGAGATGACATATTCTGGTCAGTATTGTATTCATACATGACCCCCAGGACCTGATCAGCGATATGTGGACTACACTGGTGATTACTAGAGATGGCATATTCTGGTCAGTATTGTTTTCTTCATACAGGAACCCCAGGACCTGATCAGTGATATGTGGTCTACACTGGTGATTACTGCAGATGGCATATTCTGGTCAGTAATGTCTCCTTCATACAGGACCCCCAGGACCTGATCAGCGATATGTGGTCTACACTGGTGATTACTGCAGATGGCATATTCTGGTCAGTATTGTCTCCTTCATACAGGACCCCCAGGACCTGATCAGTGATATGTGGTCTACACTGGTGAATACTGCAGATGACATATTCTGGTCAGTATTGTATTAATGCAGGACCCCCAGGATCTGATCAGTGATATGTGGTCTACACTGGTGATTACTGGAGATGGCATATTGTGGTCAGTAATGTCTCCTTCATACAGGACTCCCAGGACCTGATCAGTGATATGTGGTCTACACTGGTGATTACTAGAGATGGCATATTCTGGTCACTAATGTCTCCTTCATACAGGACCCCCAGGACCTGATCAGTGATATGTGGTCTACACTGATGATTACTGGAGATGACATATTCTGGTCAGTATTGTATTCATACATGACCCCCAGGACCTGATCAGCGATATGTGGACTACACTGGTGATTACTAGAGATGGCATATTCTGGTCAGTATTGTTTTCTTCATACAGGAACCCCAGGACCTGATCAGCGATATGTGGTCTACACTGGTGATTACTGCAGATGGCATATTCTGGTCAGTAATGTCTCCTTCATACAGGACCCCCAGGACCTGATCAGCGATATGTCGTCTACACTGGTGATTACTGCAGATGGCATATTCTGGTCAGTAATGTCTCCTTCATACAGGACCCCCAGGACCTGATCAGTGATATGTGGTCTACACTGGTGATTACTGCAGATGGCATATTCTGGTCAGTATTGTCTCCTTCATAAAGGACTCCCAGGACCTGATCAGTGATATGTGGTCTACAATGGTGATTACTGCAGATGGTATATTCTGGTTAGTATTGTATTAATGCAGGACCCCCAGGATCTGATCAGTGATATGTGGTCTACACTGGTGATTACTGGAGATGGCATATTGTGGTCAGTAATGTCTCCTTCATACAGGACTCCCAGGACCTGATCAGTGATATGTGGTCTACACTGGTGATTACTAGAGATGGCATATTCTGGTCACTAATGTCTCCTTCATACAGGACCCCCAGGTCCTGATCAGTGATATGTGGTCTACACTGATGATTACTGGAGATGACATATTCTGGTCAGTATTGTATTCATACATGACCCCCAGGACCTGATCAGCGATATGTGGACTACACTGGTGATTACTAGAGATGGCATATTCTGGTCAGTATTGTTTTCTTCATACAGGAACCCCAGGACCTGATCACCGATATGTCGTCTACACTGGTGATTACTGCAGATGGCATATTCTGGTCAGTAATGTCTCCTTCATACAGGACCCCGAGGACCTGATCAGCGATATGTGGTCTACACTGTTGATTACTGCAGATGGCATATTCTGGTCAGTAATGTCTCCTTCATACAGGACCCCCAGGACCTGATCAGTGATATGTGGTCTACACTGGTAGTTACTGCAGATGGCATATTCTGGTCAGTATTGTCTCGTTCATAAAGGACTCCCAGGACCTGATCAGTGATATGTGGTCTACACTGGTGATTACTGCAGATGGTATATTCTGGTCAGTATTGTATTAATGCAGGACCCCCAGGACCTGATCAGTGATATGTGGTCTACACTGGTGATTACTGCAGATGGCATATTCTGGTCAGTATTGTATTAATGTAGGACCCCCAGGACCTGATCAGTGATATGTGGTCTACACTGGTGATTACTGCAGATGGTATATTCTGGTCAGTATTGTCTCCTTCATACAGGACTCCCAGGACCTGATCAGTGATATGTGGTCTTCACTGGTGATTACTAGAGATGGCATATTCTGGTCAGTATTGTCTCCTTCATAAAGGACTCCCAGGACCTGATCAGTGATATGTGGTCTACACTGGTGATTACTGCAGATGGTATATTCTGGTCAGTATTGTCTCCTTCATACAGGACTCCCAGGACCTGATCAGAGATATGTGGTCTACACTGGTGATTACTAGAGATGGCATATTCTGGTCAGTATTGTCTCCTTCATAAAGGACTCCCAGGACCCGATCAGTGATATGTGGTCTACACTGGTGATTACTAGAGATGGCATATTCTGGTCAGTATTGTCTCCTTCATAAAGGACTCCCAGGACCTGATCAGCGATATGTGGTCTACACTGGTGATTACTGGAGATGGCATATTCTGGTCACTAATGTCTCCTTCATACAGGACCCCCAGGACCTGATCAGTGATATGTGGTCTACACCGATGATTACTGGAGATGACATATTCTGGTCAGTATTGTATTCATACATGACCCCCAGGACCTGATCAGCGATATGTGGACTACACTGGTGATTACTAGAGATGGCATATTCTGGTCAGTATTGTTTTCTTCATACAGGAACCCCAGGACCTGATCAGTGATATGTGGTCTACACTGGTGATTACTGCAGATGGCATATTCTGGTCAGTATTGTCTCCTTCATAAAGGACTCCCAGGACCTGATCAGTGATATGTGGTCTACACTGGTGATTACTGCAGATGGTATATTCTGGTTAGTATTGTATTAATGCAGGACCCCCAGGATCTGATCAGTGATATGTGGTCTACACTGGTGATTACTGGAGATGGCATATTGTGGTCAGTAATGTCTCCTTCATACAGGACTCCCAGGACCTGATCAGTGATATGTGGTCTACACTGGTGATTACTAGAGATGGCATATTCTGGTCACTAATGTCTCCTTCATACAGGACCCCCAGGTCCTGATCAGTGATATGTGGTCTACACTGATGATTACTGGAGATGACATATTCTGGTCAGTATTGTATTCATACATGACCCCCAGGACCTGATCAGCGATATGTGGACTACACTGGTGATTACTAGAGATGGCATATTCTGGTCAGTATTGTTTTCTTCATACAGGAACCCCAGGACCTGATCAGCGATATGTGGTCTACACTGGTGATTACTGCAGATGGCATATTCTGGTCAGTAATGTCTCCTTCATACAGAACCCCCAGGACCTGATCAGCGATATGTCGTCTACACTGGTGATTACTGCAGATGGCATATTCTGGTCAGTAATGTCTCCTTCATACAGGACCCCCAGGACCTGATCAGTGATATGTGGTCAACACTGGTGATTACTGCAGATGGCATATTCTGGTCAGTATTGTATTAATGCAGGACCCCCAGGACCTGATCAGTGATATGTGGTCTACACTGGTGATTACTGGAGATGGCATATTGTGGTCAGTAATGTCTCCTTCATACAGGACTCCCAGGACCTGATCAGTGATATGTGGTCTACACTGGTGATTACTAGAGATGGCATATTCTGGTCAGTATTGTCTCCTTCATACAGGACTCCCAGGACCTGATCAGTGATATGTGGTCTACACTGGTGATTACTGCAGATGGTATATTCTGGTCAGTATTGTCTCCTTCATACAGGACTCCCAGGACCTGATCAGTGATATGTGGTCTTCACTGGTGATTACTAGAGATGGCATATTCTGGTCAGTATTGTATTAATGCAGGACCCCCAGGATCTGATCAGTGATATGTGGTCTATACTGGTGATTACTGCAGATGGCATATTCTGGTCAGTATTGTATTCATACAGGACTCCTAGGACCTGATCAGTGATATGTGGTCTACACTGGTGATTACTACAGATGGTATATTCTGGTCAGTATTGTCTCCTTCATACAGGACTCCCAGGACCTGATCAGTGATATGTGGTCTACACTGGTGATTACTAGAGATGGCAAATTCTGGTCAGTATTGTCTCCTTCATAAAGGACTCCCAGGACCCGATCAGTGATATGTGGTCTACACTGGTGATTACTAGAGATGGCATATTCTGGTCAGTATTGTCTCCTTCATAAAGGACTCCCAGGACCTGATCAGCGATATGTGGTCTACACTGGTGATTACTGGAGATGGCATATTCTGGTCACTAATGTCTCCTTCATACAGGACCCCCAGGACCTGATCAGTGATATGTGGTCTACACCGATGATTACTGGAGATGACATATTCTTGTCAGTATTGTATTCATACATGACCCCCAGGACCTGATCAGCGATATGTGGACTACACTGGTGATTACTAGAGATGGCATATTCTGGTCAGTATTGTTTTCTTCATACAGGAACCCCAGGACCTGATCAGCGATATGTGGTCTACACTGGTGATTACTGCAGATGGCATATTCTGGTCAGTAATGTCTCCTTCATACAGGACCCCCAGGACCTGATCAGCGATATGTCGTCTACACTGGTGATTACTGCAGATGGCATATTCTGGTCAGTAATGTCTCCTTCATACAGGACCCCCAGGACCTGATCAGTGATATGTGGTCTACACTGGTGATTACTGCAGATGGTATATTCTGGTCAGTATTGTATTAATGCAGGACCCCCAGGATCTGATCAGTGATATGTGGTCTACACTGGTGATTACTGGAGATGGCATATTGTGGTCAGTAATGTCTCCTTCATACAGGACTCCCAGGACCTGATCAGTGATATGTGGTCTACACTGGTGATTACTAGAGATGGCATATTCTGGTCACTAATGTCTCCTTCATACAGGACCCCCAGGACCTGATCAGTGATATGTGGTCTACACTGATGATTACTGGAGATGACATATTCTGGTCAGTATTGTATTCATACATAACCCCCAGGACCTGATCAGCGATATGTGGACTACACTGGTGATTACTAGAGATGGCATATTCTGGTCAGTATTGTTTTCTTCATACAGGAACCCCAGGACCTGATCAGTGATATGTGGTCTACACTGGTGATTACTGCAGATGGCATATTCTGGTCAGTAATGTCTCCTTCATACAGGACCCCCAGTACCTGATCAGCGATATGTGGTCTACACTGGTGATTACTGCAGATGGCATATTCTGGTCAGTAATGTCTCCTTCATACAGGACCCCCAGGACCTGATCAGTGATATGTGGTCTACACTGGTGATTACTGCAGATGGTATATTCTGGTCAGTATTGTATTAATGCAGGACCCCCAGGATCTGATCAGTGATATGTGGTCTACACTGGTGATTACTGGAGATGGCATATTGTGGTCAGTAATGTCTCCTTCATACAGGACTCCCAGGACCTGATCAGTGATATGTGGTCTACACTGGTGATTACTAGAGATGGCATATTCTGGTCACTAATGTCTCCTTCATACAGGACCCCCAGGACCTGATCAGTGATATGTGGTCTACACTGATGATTACTGGAGATGACATATTCTGGTCAGTATTGTATTCATACATGACCCCCAGGACCTGATCAGCGATATGTGGACTACACTGGTGATTACTAGAGATGGCATATTCTGGTCAGTATTGTTTTCTTCATACAGGAACCCCAGGACCTGATCAGCGATATGTGGTCTACACTGGTGATTACTGCAGATGGCATATTCTGGTCAGTAATGTCTCCTTCATACAGGACCCCCAGGACCTGATCAGCGATATGTCGTCTACACTGGTGATTACTGCAGATGGCATATTCTGGTCAGTAATGTCTCCTTCATACAGGACCCCCAGGACCTGATCAGTGATATGTGGTCTACACTGGTGATTACTGCAGATGGTATATTCTGGTCAGTATTGTATTAATGCAGGACCCCCAGGATCTGATCAGTGATATGTGGTCTACACTGGTGATTACTAGAGATGGCATATTCTGGTCACTAATGTCTCCTTCATACAGGACCCCCAGGACCTGATCAGTGATATGTGGTCTACACTGATGATTACTGGAGATGACATATTCTGGTCAGTATTGTATTCATACATGACCCCCAGGACCTGATCAGCGATATGTGGACTACACTGGTGATTACTAGAGATGGCATATTCTGGTCAGTATTGTTTTCTTCGTACAGGAACCCCAGGACCTGATCAGCGATATGTGGTCTACACTGGTGATTACTGCAGATGGCATATTCTGGTCAGTAATGTCTCCTTCATACAGAACCCCCAGGACCTGATCAGCGATATGTGGTCTACACTGGTGATTACTGCAGATGGCATATTCTGGTCAGTAATGTCTCCTTCATACAGGACCCCCAGGACCTGATCAGTGATATGTGGTCTACACCGATGATTACTGGAGATTACATATTTTGGTCAGTATTGTATTCATACATGACCCCCAGGACCTGATCAGCGATATGTGGACTACACTGGTGATTACTAGAGATGGCATATTCTGGTCAGTATTGTTTTCTTCATACAGGAACCCCAGGACCTGATCAGTGATATGTGGTCTACACTGGTGATTACTGCAGATGGCATATTCTGGTCAGTAATGTCTCCTTCATACAGGACCCCCAGGACCTGATCAGCGATATGTGGTCTACACTGGTGATTACTGCAGATGGCATATTCTGATCAGTAATGTCTCCTTCATACAGGACCCCCAGGACCTGATCAGTGATATGTGGTCTACACTGGTGATTACTGCAGATGGTATATTCTGGTCAGTATTGTATTAATGCAGGACCCCCAGGATCTGATCAGTGATATGTGGTCTACACTGGTGATTACTAGAGATGGCATATTCTGGTCACTAATGTCTCCTTCATACAGGACCCCCAGGACCTGATCAGTGATATGTGGTCTACACTGATGATTACTGGAGATGACATATTCTGGTCAGTATTGTATTCATACATGACCCCCAGGACCTGATCAGCGATATGTGGACTACACTGGTGATTACTAGAGATGGCATATTCTGGTCAGTATTGTTTTCTTCGTACAGGAACCCCAGGACCTGATCAGTGATATGTGGTCTACACTGGTGATTACTGCAGATGGCATATTCTGGTCAGTAATGTCTCCTTCATACAGGACCCCCAGGACCTGATCAGTGATATGTGGTCTACACTGGTGATTACTGCAGATGGCATATTCTGGTCAGTATTGTATTAATGCAGGACCCCAGGACCTGATCAGCGATATGTGGACTACACTGGTGATTACTGGAGATGGCATATTGTGGTCAGTAATGTCTCCTTCATACAGGACCCCCAGGACCTGATCAGTGATATGTGGTCTACACTGGTGATTACTGGAGATGGCATATTGTGGTCAGTAATGTCTCCTTCATACAGGACTCCCAGGACCTGATCAGTGATATGTGGTCTACACTGGTGAATACTGCAGATGACATATTCTGGTCAGTATTGTATTAATGCAGGACCCCAAGGATCTGATCAGTGATATGTGGTCTACACTGGTGATTACTGGAGATGGCATATTGTGGTCAGTAATGTCTCCTTCATACAGGACTCCCAGGACCTGATCAGTGATATGTGGTCTACACTGGTGATTACTAGAGATGGCATATTGTGGTCAGTAATGTCTCCTTCATACAGGACTCCCAGGACCTGATCAGTGGTATGTGGTCTACACTGGTGATTACTGGAGATGGCATATTCTGGTCACTAATGACTCCTTCATACAGGACCCCCAGGACCTGATCAGTGATATGTGGTCTACACTGATGATTACTGGAGATGACATATTCTGGTCAGTATTGTATTCATACATGACCCCCAGGACCTGATCAGCGATATGTGGACTACACTGGTGATTACTAGAGATGGCATATTCTGGTCAGTATTGTTTTCTTCATACAGGAACCCCAGGACCTGATCAGTGATATGTGGTCTACACTGGTGATTACTGCAGATGGCATATTCTGGTCAGTAATGTCTCCTTCATACAGGACCCCCAGGACCTGATCAGCGATATGTGGTCTACACTGGTGATTACTGCAGATGGCATATTCTGGTCAGTATTGTCTCCTTCATAAAGGACTCCCAGGACCTGATCAGTGATATGTGGTCTACAATGGTGATTACTGCAGATGGTATATTCTGGTTAGTATTGTATTAATGCAGGACCCCCAGGATCTGATCAGTGATATGTGGTCTACACTGGTGATTACTGGAGATGGCATATTGTGGTCAGTAATGTCTCCTTCATACAGGACTCCCAGGACCTGATCAGTGATATGTGGTCTACACTGGTGATTACTAGAGATGGCATATTCTGGTCACTAATGTCTCCTTCATACAGGACCCCCAGGTCCTGATCAGTGATATGTGGTCTACACTGATGATTACTGGAGATGACATATTCTGGTCAGTATTGTATTCATACATGACCCCCAGGACCTGATCAGCGATATGTGGACTACACTGGTGATTACTAGAGATGGCATATTCTGGTCAGTATTGTTTTCTTCATACAGGAACCCCAGGACCTGATCACCGATATGTCGTCTACACTGGTGATTACTGCAGATGGCATATTCTGGTCAGTAATGTCTCCTTCATACAGGACCCCGAGGACCTGATCAGCGATATGTGGTCTACACTGGTGATTACTGCAGATGGCATATTCTGGTCAGTAATGTCTCCTTCATACAGGACCCCCAGGACCTGATCAGTGATATGTGGTCTACACTGGTAGTTACTGCAGATGGCATATTCTGGTCAGTATTGTCTCGTTCATAAAGGACTCCCAGGACCTGATCAGTGATATGTGGTCTACACTGGTGATTACTGCAGATGGTATATTCTGGTCAGTATTGTATTAATGCAGGACCCCCAGGACCTGATCAGTGATATGTGGTCTACACTGGTGATTACTGCAGATGGCATATTCTGGTCAGTATTGTATTAATGTAGGACCCCCAGGACCTGATCAGTGATATGTGGTCTACACTGGTGATTACTGCAGATGGTATATTCTGGTCAGTATTGTCTCCTTCATACAGGACTCCCAGGACCTGATCAGTGATATGTGGTCTTCACTGGTGATTACTAGAGATGGCATATTCTGGTCAGTATTGTCTCCTTCATAAAGGACTCCCAGGACCTGATCAGTGATATGTGGTCTACACTGGTGATTACTGCAGATGGTATATTCTGGTCAGTATTGTCTCCTTCATACAGGACTCCCAGGACCTGATCAGAGATATGTGGTCTACACTGGTGATTACTAGAGATGGCATATTCTGGTCAGTATTGTCTCCTTCATAAAGGACTCCCAGCACCCGATCAGTGATATGTGGTCTACACTGGTGATTACTAGAGATGGCATATTCTGGTCAGTATTGTCTCCTTCATAAAGGACTCCCAGGACCTGATCAGCGATATGTGGTCTACACTGGTGATTACTGGAGATGGCATATTCTGGTCACTAATGTCTCCTTCATACAGGACCCCCAGGACCTGATCAGTGATATGTGGTCTACACCGATGATTACTGGAGATGACATATTCTGGTCAGTATTGTATTCATACATGACCCCCAGGACCTGATCAGCGATATGTGGACTACACTGGTGATTACTAGAGATGGCATATTCTGGTCAGTATTGTTTTCTTCATACAGGAACCCCAGGACCTGATCAGCGATATGTGGTCTACACTGGTGATTACTGCAGATGGCATATTCTGGTCAGTAATGTCTCCTTCATACAGAACCCCCAGGACCTGATCAGCGATATGTCGTCTACACTGGTGATTACTGCAGATGGCATATTCTGGTCAGTAATGTCTCCTTCATACAGGACCCCCAGGACCTGATCAGTGATATGTGGTCAACACTGGTGATTACTGCAGATGGCATATTCTGGTCAGTATTGTATTAATGCAGGACCCCCAGGACCTGATCAGTGATATGTGGTCTACACTGGTGATTACTGGAGATGGCATATTGTGGTCAGTAATGTCTCCTTCATACAGGACTCCCAGGACCTGATCAGTGATATGTGGTCTACACTGGTGATTACTAGAGATGGCATATTCTGGTCAGTATTGTCTCCTTCATACAGGACTCCCAGGACCTGATCAGTGATATGTGGTCTACACTGGTGATTACTGCAGATGGTATATTCTGGTCAGTATTGTCTCCTTCATACAGGACTCCCAGGACCTGATCAGTGATATGTGGTCTTCACTGGTGATTACTAGAGATGGCATATTCTGGTCAGTATTGTATTAATGCAGGACCCCCAGGATCTGATCAGTGATATGTGGTCTATACTGGTGATTACTGCAGATGGCATATTCTGGTCAGTATTGTATTCATACAGGACTCCTAGGACCTGATCAGTGATATGTGGTCTACACTGGTGATTACTACAGATGGTATATTCTGGTCAGTATTGTCTCCTTCATACAGGACTCCCAGGACCTGATCAGTGATATGTGGTCTACACTGGTGATTACTGCAGATGGTATATTCTGGTCAGTATTGTATTAATGCAGGACCCCCAGGATCTGATCAGTGATATGTGGTCTACACTGGTGAGTACTGGAGATGGCATATTGTGGTCAGTAATGTCTCCTTCATACAGGACTCGATCAGTGATATGTGGTCTACACTGGTGATTACTAGAGATGGCATATTCTGGTCACTAATGTCTCCTTCATACAGGACCCCCAGGACCTGATCAGTGATATGTGGTCTACACTGATGATTACTGGAGATGACATATTCTGGTCAGTATTGTATTCATACATGACCCCCAGGACCTGATCAGCGATATGTGGACTACACTGGTGATTACTAGAGATGGCATATTCTGGTCAGTATTGCTTTCTTCATACAGGAACCCCAGGACCTGATCAGCGATATGTGGTCTACACTGGTGATTACTGCAGATGGCATATTCTGGTCAGTAATGTCTCCTTCATACAGGACCCCCAGGACCTGATCAGCGATATGTCGTCTACACTGGTGATTACTGCAGATGGCATATTCTGGTCAGTAATGTCTCCTTCATACAGGACCCCCAGGACCTGATCAGTGATATGTGGTCTACACTGGTGATTACTGCAGATGGCATATTCTGGTCAGTATTGTCTCCTTCATAAAGGACTCCCAGGACCTGATCAGTGATATGTGGTCTACACTGGTGATTACTGCAGATGGTATATTCTGGTTAGTATTGTATTAATGCTGGACCCCCAGGATCTGATCAGTGATATGTGGTCTACACTGGTGATTACTGGAGATGGCATATTGTGGTCAGTAATGTCTCCTTCATACAGGACTCCCAGGACCTGATCAGTGATATGTGGTCTACACTGGTGATTACTAGAGATGGCATATTCTGGTCACTAATGTCTCCTTCATACAGGACCCCCAGGTCCTGATCAGTGATATGTGGTCTACACTGATGATTACTGGAGATGACATATTCTGGTCAGTATTGTATTCATACATGACCCCCAGGACCTGATCAGCGATATGTGGACTACACTGGTGATTACTAGAGATGGCATATTCTGGTCAGTATTGTTTTCTTCATACAGGAACCCCAGGACCTGATCAGCGATATGTGGTCTACACTGGTGATTACTGCAGATGGCATATTCTGGTCAGTAATGTCTCCTTCATACAGAACCCCCAGGACCTGATCAGCGATATGTCGTCTACACTGGTGATTACTGCAGATGGCATATTCTGGTCAGTAATGTCTCCTTCATACAGGACCCCCAGGACCTGATCAGTGATATGTGGTCAACACTGGTGATTACTGCAGATGGCATATTCTGGTCAGTATTGTATTAATGCAGGACCCCCAGGACCTGATCAGTGATATGTGGTCTACACTGGTGATTACTGGAGATGGCATATTGTGGTCAGTAATGTCTCCTTCATACAGGACTCCCAGGACCTGATCAGTGATATGTGGTCTACACTGGTGATTACTAGAGATGGCATATTCTGGTCAGTATTGTCTCCTTCATACAGGACTCCCAGGACCTGATCAGTGATATGTGGTCTACACTGGTGATTACTGCAGATGGTATATTCTGGTCAGTATTGTCTCCTTCATACAGGACTCCCAGGACCTGATCAGTGATATGTGGTCTTCACTGGTGATTACTAGAGATGGCATATTCTGGTCAGTATTGTATTAATGCAGGACCCCCAGGATCTGATCAGTGATATGTGGTGTATACTGGTGATTACTGCAGATGGCATATTCTGGTCAGTATTGTATTCATACAGGACTCCTAGGACCTGATCAGTGATATGTGGTCTACACTGGTGATTACTACAGATGGTATATTCTGGTCAGTATTGTCTCCTTCATACAGGACTCCCAGGACCTGATCAGTGATATGTGGTCTACACTGGTGATTACTAGAGATGGCAAATTCTGGTCAGTATTGTCTCCTTCATAAAGGACTCCCAGGACCCGATCAGTGATATGTGGTCTACACTGGTGATTACTAGAGATGGCATATTCTGGTCAGTATTGTCTCCTTCATAAAGGACTCCCAGGACCTGATCAGCGATATGTGGTCTACACTGGTGATTACTGGAGATGGCATATTCTGGTCACTAATGTCTCCTTCATACAGGACCCCCAGGACCTGATCAGTGATATGTGGTCTACACCGATGATTACTGGAGATGACATATTCTTGTCAGTATTGTATTCATACATGACCCCCAGGACCTGATCAGCGATATGTGGACTACACTGGTGATTACTAGAGATGGCATATTCTGGTCAGTATTGTTTTCTTCATACAGGAACCCCAGGACCTGATCAGCGATATGTGGTCTACACTGGTGATTACTGCAGATGGCATATTCTGGTCAGTAATGTCTCCTTCATACAGGACCCCCAGGACCTGATCAGCGATATGTCGTCTACACTGGTGATTACTGCAGATGGCATATTCTGGTCAGTAATGTCTCCTTCATACAGGACCCCCAGGACCTGATCAGTGATATGTGGTCTACACTGGTGATTACTGCAGATGGTATATTCTGGTCAGTATTGTATTAATGCAGGACCCCCAGGATCTGATCAGTGATATGTGGTCTACACTGGTGATTACTGGAGATGGCATATTGTGGTCAGTAATGTCTCCTTCATACAGGACTCCCAGGACCTGATCAGTGATATGTGGTCTACACTGGTGATTACTAGAGATGGCATATTCTGGTCACTAATGTCTCCTTCATACAGGACCCCCAGGACCTGATCAGTGATATGTGGTCTACACTGATGATTACTGGAGATGACATATTCTGGTCAGTATTGTATTCATACATGACCCCCAGGACCTGATCAGCGATATGAGGACTACACTGGTGATTACTAGAGATGGCATATTCTGGTCAGTATTGTTTTCTTCATACAGGAACCCCAGGACCTGATCAGTGATATGTGGTCTACACTGGTGATTACTGCAGATGGCATATTCTGGTCAGTAATGTCTCCTTCATACAGGACCCCCAGTACCTGATCAGCGATATGTGGTCTACACTGGTGATTACTGCAGATGGCATATTCTGGTCAGTAATGTCTCCTTCATACAGGACCCCCAGGACCTGATCAGCGATATGTGGTCTACACTGGTGATTACTGCAGATGGCATATTCTGGTCAGTATTGTCTCCTTCATAAAGGACTCCCAGGACCTGATCAGTGATATGTGGTCTACACTGGTGATTACTGCTGATGGTATATTCTGGTCAGTATTGTATTAATGCAGGACCCCCAGGATCTGATCAGTGATATGTGGTCTACACTGGTGATTACTGGAGATGGCATATTGTGGTCAGTAATGTCTCCTTCATACAGGACTCCCAGGACCTGATCAGTGATATGTGGTCTACACTGGTGATTACTAGAGATGGCATATTCTGGTCACTAATGTCTCCTTCATACAGGACCCCCAGGACCTGATCAGTGATATGTGGTCTACACTGATGATTACTGGAGATGACATATTCTGGTCAGTATTGTATTCATACATGACCCCCAGGACCTGATCAGCGATATGTGGACTACACTGGTGATTACTAGAGATGGCATATTCTGGTCAGTATTGTTTTCTTCATACAGGAACCCCAGGACCTGATCAGCGATATGTGGTCTACACTGGTGATTACTGCAGATGGCATATTCTGGTCAGTAATGTCTCCTTCATACAGGACCCCCAGGACCTGATCAGCGATATGTCGTCTACACTGGTGATTACTGCAGATGGCATATTCTGGTCAGTAATGTCTCCTTCATACAGGACCCCCAGGACCTGATCAGTGATATGTGGTCTACACTGGTGATTACTGCAGATGGTATATTCTGGTCAGTATTGTATTAATGCAGGACCCCCAGGATCTGATCAGTGATATGTGGTCTACACTGGTGATTACTAGAGATGGCATATTCTGGTCACTAATGTCTCCTTCATACAGGACCCCCAGGACCTGATCAGTGATATGTGGTCTACACTGATGATTACTGGAGATGACATATTCTGGTCAGTATTGTATTCATACATGACCCCCAGGACCTGATCAGCGATATGTGGACTACACTGGTGATTACTAGAGATGGCATATTCTGGTCAGTATTGTTTTCTTCGTACAGGAACCCCAGGACCTGATCAGCGATATGTGGTCTACACTGGTGATTACTGCAGATGGCATATTCTGGTCAGTAATGTCTCCTTCATACAGAACCCCCAGGACCTGATCAGCGATATGTGGTCTACACTGGTGATTACTGCAGATGGCATATTCTGGTCAGTAATGTCTCCTTCATACAGGACCCCCAGAACCTGATCAGTGATATGTGGTCTACACCGATGATTACTGGAGATGACATATTCTGGTCTGTATTGTATTCATACATGAACCCCAGGACCTGATCAGTGATATGTGGTCTACACTGGTGATTACTGCAGATGGCATATTCTGGTCAGTAATGTCTCCTTCATACAGGACCCCCAGGACCTGATCAGCGATATGTGGTCTACACTGGTGATTACTGCAGATGGCATATTCTGGTCAGTAATGTCTCCTTCATACAGGACCCCCAGGACCTGATCAGCGATATGTGGTCTACACTGGTGATTACTGCAGATGGCATATTCTGGTCAGTATTGTCTCCTTCATAAAGGACTCCCAGGACCTGATCAGTGATATGTGGTCTACACTGGTGATTACTGCAGATGGTATATTCTGGTCAGTATTGTATTAATGCAGGACCCCCAGGATCTGATCAGTGATATGTGGTCTACACTGGTGATTACTGGAGATGGCATATTGTGGTCAGTAATGTCTCCTTCATACAGGACTCCCAGGACCTGATCAGCGATATGTGGACTACACTGGTGATTACTAGAGATGGCATATTCTGGTCAGTATTGTTTTCTTCATACAGGAACCCCAGGACCTGATCAGCGATATGTGGTCTACACTGGTGATTACTGCAGATGGCATATTCTGGTCAGTAATGTCTCCTTCATACAGGACCCCCAGGACCTGATCAGCGATATGTCGTCTACACTGGTGATTACTGCAGATGGCATATTCTGGTCAGTAATGTCTCCTTCATACAGGACCCCCAGGACCTGATCAGTGATATGTGGTCTACACTGGTGATTACTGCAGATGGTATATTCTGGTCAGTATTGTATTCATACATGACCCCCAGGACCTGATCAGCGATATGTGGACTACACTGGTGATTACTAGAGATGGCATATTCTGGTCAGTATTGTTTTCTTCATACAGGAACCCCAGGACCTGATCAGTGATATGTGGTCTACACTGGTGATTACTGCAGATGGTATATTCTGGTCAGTATTGTATTCATACATGATCCCCAGGACCTGATCAGCGATATGTGGACTACACTGGTGATTACTAGAGATGGCATATTCTGGTCAGTATTGTTTTCTTCATACAGGAACCCCAGGACCTGATCAGTGATATGTGGTCTACACTGGTGATTACTGCAGATGGCATATTCTGGTCAGTAATGTCTCCTTCATACAGGACCCCCAGGACCTGATCAGCGATATGTGGTCTACACTGGTGATTACTGCAGATGGCATATTCTGGTCAGTATTGTCTCCTTCATAAAGGACTCCCAGGACCTGATCAGTGATATGTGGTCTACACTGGTGATTACTGCAGATGGTATATTCTGGTCAGTATTGTATTAATGCAGGACCCCCAGGATCTGATCAGTGATATGTGGTCTACACTGGTGATTACTAGAGATGGCATATTCTGGTCACTAATGTCTCCTTCATACAGGACCCCCAGGACCTGATCAGTGATATGTGGTCTACACTGATGATTACTGGAGATGACATATTCTGGTCAGTATTGTATTCATACATGACCCCCAGGACCTGATCAGCGATATGTGGACTACACTGGTGATTACTAGAGAAGGCATATTCTGGTCAGTATTGTTTTCTTCATACAGGAACCCCAGGACCTGATCAGCGATATGTGGTCTACACTGGTGATTACTGCAGATGGCATATTCTGGTCAGTAATGTCTCCTTCATACAGGACCCCCAGGACCTGATCAGCGATATGTCGTCTACACTGGTGATTACTGCAGATGGCATATTCTGGTCAGTAATGTCTCCTTCATACAGGACCCCCAGGACCTGATCAGTGATATGTGGTCTACACTGGTGATTACTGCAGATGGCATATTCTGGTCAGTATTGTCTCCTTCATAAAGGACTCCCAGGACCTGATCAGTGATATGTGGTCTACACTGGTGATTACTGCAGATGGTATATTCTGGTTAGTATTGTATTAATGCAGGACCCCCAGGATCTGATCAGTGATATGTGGTCTACACTGGTGATTACTGGAGATGGCATATTGTGGTCAGTAATGTCTCCTTCATACAGGACTCCCAGGACCTGATCAGTGATATGTGGTCTACACTGGTGATTACTAGAGATGGCATATTCTGGTCACTAATGTCTCCTTCATACAGGACCCCCAGGTCCTGATCAGTGATATGTGGTCTACACTGATGATTACTGGAGATGACATATTCTGGTCAGTATTGTATTCATACATGACCCCCAGGACCTGATCAGCGATATGTGGACTACACTGGTGATTACTAGAGATGGCATATTCTGGTCAGTATTGTTTTCTTCATACAGGAACCCCAGGACCTGATCAGCGATATGTGGTCTACACTGGTGATTACTGCAGATGGCATATTCTTGTCAGTAATGTCTCCTTCATACAGCACCCCCAGGACCTGATCAGCGATATGTGGTCTACACTGGTGATTACTGCAGATGGCATATTCTGGTCAGTAATGTCTCCTTCATACAGGACCCCCAGGACCTGATCAGTGATATGTGGTCTACACTGGTGATTACTGCAGATGGCATATTCTGGTTAGTATTGTATTAATGCAGGACCCCCAGGACCTGATCAGTGATATGTGGTCTACACTGGTGATTACTGGAGATGGCATATTGTGGTCAGTAATGTCTCCTTCATACAGGACTCCCAGGACCTGATCAGTGATATGTGGTCTACACTGGTGATTACTAGAGATGGCATATTCTGGTCAGTATTGTCTCCTTCATACAGGACTCCCAGGACCTGATCAGTGATATGTGGTCTACACTGGTGATTACTGCAGATGGTATATTCTGGTCAGTATTGTCTCCTTCATACAGGACTCCCAGGACCTGATCAGTGATATGTGGTCTTCACTGGTGATTACTAGAGATGGCATATTCTGGTCAGTATTGTATTAATGCAGGACCCCCAGGATCTGATCAGTGATATGTGGTCTATACTGGTGATTACTGCAGATGGCATATTCTGGTCAGTATTGTATTCATACAGGACTCCTAGGACCTGATCAGTGATATGTGGTCTACACTGGTGATTACTGGAGATGGCATATTCTGGTCAGTATTGTCTCCTTCATAAAGGACTCCCAGGACCCGATCAGTGATATGTGGTCTACACTGGTGATAACTAGAGATGGCATATTCTGGTCAGTATTGTCTCCTTCATAAAGGACTCCCAGGACCTGATCAGTGATATGTGGTCTACACTGGTGATTACTGCAGATGGTATATTCTGGTCAGTATTGTCTCCTTCATACAGGACTCCCAGGACCTGATCAGTGATATGTGGTCTACACTGGTGATTACTAGAGATGGCATATTCTGGTCAGTATTGTCTCCTTCATAAAGGACTCCCAGGACCCGATCAGTGATATGTGGTCTACACTGGTGATTACTAGAGATGGCATATTCTGGTCAGTATTGTCTCCTTCATAAAGGACTCCCAGGACCTGATCAGCGATATGTGGTCTACACTGGTGATTACTGGAGATGGCATATTCTGGTCACTAATGTCTCCTTCATACAGGACCCCCAGGACCTGATCAGTGATATGTGGTCTACACCGATTACTGGAGATGACATATTCTGGTCTGTATTGTATTCATACATGACCCCCAGGACCTGATCAGCGATATGTGGACTACACTGGTGATTACTAGAGATGGCATATTCTGGTCAGTATTGTTTTCTTCATACAGGAACCCCAGGACCTGATCAGTGATATGTGGTCTACACTGGTGATTACTGCAGATGGCATATTCTGGTCAGTAATGTCTCCTTCATACAGGACCCCCAGGACCTGATCAGCGATATGTGGTCTACACTGGTGATTACTGCAGATGGCATATTCTGGTCAGTAATGTCTCCTTCATACAGGACCCCCAGGACCTGATCAGCGATATGTGGTCTACACTGGTGATTACTGCAGATGGCATATTCTGGTCAGTATTGTCGCCTTCATAAAGGACTCCCAGGACCTGATCAGTGATATGTGGTCTACACTGGTGATTACTGCAGATGGTATATTCTGGTCAGTATTGTATGCAGGACCCCCAGGATCTGATCAGTGATATGTGGTCTACACTGGTGATTACTGGAGATGGCATATTGTGGTCAGTAATGTCTCCTTCATACAGGACTCCCAGGACCTGATCAGTGATATGTGGTCTACACTGGTGATTACTAGAGATGGCATATTCTGGTCACTAATGTCTCCTTCATACAGGACTCCCAGGACCTGATCAGTGATATGTGGTCTACACTGGTGATTACTGGAGATGGCATATTCTGGTCAGTATTGTATTCATACATGACCCCCAGGACCTGATCAGCGATATGTGGACTACACTGGTGATTACTAGAGATGGCATATTCTGGTCAGTATTGTTTTCTTCATACAGGAACCCCAGGACCTGATCAGTGATATGTGGTCTACACTGGTGATTACTGCAGATGGCATATTCTGGTCAGTAATGTCTCCTTCATACAGGACCCCCAGGACCTGATCAGTGATATGTGGTCTACACTGGTGATTACTGGAGATGGCATATTCTGGTCACTAATGTCTCCTTCATACAGGACCCCCAGGACCTGATCAGTGATATGTGGTCTACACTGATGATTACTGGAGATGACATATTCTGGTCAGTATTGTATTCATACATGACCCCCAGGACCTGATCAGCGATATGTGGACTACACTGGTGATTACTAGAGATGGCATATTCTGGTCAGTATTGTTTTCTTCATACAGGAACCCCAGGACCTGATCAGTGATATGTGGTCTACACTGGTGATTACTGCAGATGGCATATTCTGGTCAGTAATGTCTCCTTCATACAGGACCCCCAGGACCTGATCAGCGATATGTGGTCTACACTGGTGATTACTGCAGATGGCATATTCTGGTCAGTATTGTCTCCTTCATACAGGACCCCCAGGACCTGATCAGTGATATGTGGTCTACACTGGTGAATACTGCAGATGACATATTCTGGTCAGTATTGTATTAATGCAGGACCCCCAGGATCTGATCAGTGATATGTGGTCTACACTGGTGATTACTGGAGATGGCATATTGTGGTCAGTAATGTCTCCTTCATACAGGACTCCCAGGACCTGATCAGTGATATGTGGTCTACACTGATGATTACTGGAGATGGCATATTCTGGTCAGTATTGTCTCCTTCATAAAGGACTCCCAGGACCCGATCAGTGATATGTGGTCTACACTGGTGATTACTAGAGATGGCATATTCTGGTCAGTATTGTCTCCTTCATAAAGGACTCCCAGGACCTGATCAGTGATAGGTGGTCTACACTGGTGATTACTGGAGATGGCATATTCTGGTCAGTATTGTATTCATACAGGACTCCTAGGACCTGATCAGTGATATGTGGTCTACACTGGTGATTACTGGAGATGGCATATTCTGGTCAGTATTGTCTCCTTCATAAAGGACTCCCAGGACCCGATCAGTAATATGTGGTCTACACTGGTGATTACTAGAGATGGCATATTCTGGTCAGTATTGTCTCCTTCATAAAGGACTCCCAGGACCTGATCAGTGATATGTGGTCTACACTGGTGTTTACTGCAGATGGTATATTCTGGTCAGTATTGTCTCCTTCATACAGGACTCCCAGGACCTGATCAGTGATATGTGGTCTACACTGGTGATTACTAGAGATGGCATATTCTGGTCAGTATTGTCTCCTTCATAAAGGACTCCCAGGACCCGATCAGTGATATGTGGTCTACACTGGTGATTACTAGAGATGGCATATTCTGGTCAGTATTGTCTCCTTCATAAAGGACTCACAGGACCTGATCAGCGATATGTGGTCTACACTGGTGATTACTGGAGATGGCATATTCTGGTCACTAATGTCTCCTTCATACAGGACCCCCAGGACCTGATCAGTGATATGTGGTCTACACCGATGATTACTGGAGATGACATATTCTGGTCTGTATTGTATTCATACATGACCCCCAGGACCTGATCAGCGATATGTGGACTACACTGGTGATTACTAGAGATGGCATATTCTGGTCAGTATTGTTTTCTTCATACAGGAACCCCAGGACCTGATCAGTGATATGTGGTCTACACTGGTGATTACTGCAGATGGCATATTCTGGTCAGTAATGTCTCCTTCATACAGGACCCCCAGGACCTGATCAGCGATATGTGGTCTACACTGGTGATTACTGCAGATGGCATATTCTGGTCAGTAATGTCTCCTTCATACAGGACCCCCAGGACCTGATCAGCGATATGTGGTCTACACTGGTGATTACTGCAGATGGCATATTCTGGTCAGTATTGTCTCCTTCATAAAGGACTCCCAGGACCTGATCAGTGATATGTGGTCTACACTGGTGATTACTGCAGATGGTATATTCTGGTCAGTATTGTATTAATGCAGGACCCCCAGGATCTGATCAGTGATATGTGGTCTACACTGGTGATTACTGGAGATGGCATATTGTGGTCAGTAATGTCTCCTTCATACAGGACTCCCAGGACCTGATCAGCGATATGTGGACTACACTGGTGATTACTAGAGATGGCATATTCTGGTCAGTATTGTTTTCTTCATACAGGAACCCCAGGACCTGATCAGCGATATGTGGTCTACACTGGTGATTACTGCAGATGGCATATTCTGGTCAGTAATGTCTCCTTCATACAGGACCCCCAGGACCTGATCAGCGATATGTCGTCTACACTGGTGATTACTGCAGATGGCATATTCTGGTCAGTAATGTCTCCTTCATACAGGACCCCCAGGACCTGATCAGTGATATGTGGTCTACACTGGTGATTACTGCAGATGGTATATTCTGGTCAGTATTGTATTCATACATGACCCCCAGGACCTGATCAGCGATATGTGGACTACACTGGTGATTACTAGAGATGGCATATTCTGGTCAGTATTGTTTTCTTCATACAGGAACCCCAGGACCTGATCAGTGATATGTGGTCTACACTGGTGATTACTGCAGATGGTATATTCTGGTCAGTATTGTATTCATACATGACCCCCAGGACCTGATCAGCGATATGTGGACTACACTGGTGATTACTAGAGATGGCATATTCTGGTCAGTATTGTTTTCTTCATACAGGAACCCCAGGACCTGATCAGTGATATGTGGTCTACACTGGTGATTACTGCAGATGGCATATTCTGGTCAGTAATGTCTCCTTCATACAGGACCCCCAGGACCTGATCAGCGATATGTGGTCTACACTGGTGATTACTGCAGATGGCATATTCTGGTCAGTATTGTCTCCTTCATAAAGGACTCCCAGGACCTGATCAGTGATATGTGGTCTACACTGGTGATTACTGCAGATGGTGTATTCTGGTCAGTATTGTATTAATGCAGGACCCCCAGGATCTGATCAGTGATATGTGGTCTACACTGGTGATTACTGGAGATGGCATATTGTGGTCAGTAATGTCTCCTTCATACAGGACTCCCAGGACCTGATCAGTGATATGTGGTCTACACTGGTGATTACTAGAGATGGCATATTCTGGTCACTAATGTCTCCTTCATACAGGACCCCCAGGTCCTGATCAGTGATATGTGGTCTACACTGATGATTACTGGAGATGACATATTCTGGTCAGTATTGTATTCATACATGACCCCCAGGACCTGATCAGCGATATGTGGACTACACTGGTGATTACTAGAGATGGCATATTCTGGTCAGTATTGTTTTCTTCATACAGGAACCCCAGGACCTGATCAGCGATATGTGGTCTACACTGGTGATTACTGCAGATGGCATAGTCTGGTCAGTAATGTCTCCTTCATACAGAACCCCCAGGACCTGATCAGCGATATGTGGTCTACACTGGTGATTACTGCAGATGGCATATTCTGGTCAGTAATGTCTCCTTCATACAGCACCCCCAGGACCTGATCAGCGATATGTGGTCTACACTGGTGATTACTGCAGATGGCATATTCTGGTCAGTAATGTCTCCTTCATACAGGACCCCCAGGACCTGATCAGTGATATGTGGTCTACACTGGTGATTACTGCAGATGGCATATTCTGGTTAGTATTGTATTAATGCAGGACCCCCAGGACCTGATCAGTGATATGTGGTCTACACTGGTGATTACTGGAGATGGCATATTGTGGTCAGTAATGTCTCCTTCATACAGGACTCCCAGGACCTGATCAGTGATATGTGGTCTACACTGGTGATTACTAGAGATGGCATATTCTGGTCAGTATTGTCTCCTTCATACAGGACTCCCAGGACCTGATCAGTGATATGTGGTCTACACTGGTGATTACTGCAGATGGTATATTCTGGTCAGTATTGTCTCCTTCATACAGGACTCCCAGGACCTGATCAGTGATATGTGGTCTTCACTGGTGATTACTAGAGATGGCATATTCTGGTCAGTATTGTATTAATGCAGGACCCCCAGGATCTGATCAGTGATATGTGGTCTATACTGGTGATTACTGCAGATGGCATATTCTGGTCAGTATTGTATTCATACAGGACTCCTAGGACCTGATCAGTGATATGTGGTCTACACTGGTGATTACTGGAGATGGCATATTCTGGTCAGTATTGTCTCCTTCATAAAGGACTCCCAGGACCCGATCAGTGATATGTGGTCTACACTGGTGATAACTAGAGATGGCATATTCTGGTCAGTATTGTCTCCTTCATAAAGGACTCCCAGGACCTGATCAGTGATATGTGGTCTACACTGGTGATTACTGCAGATGGTATATTCTGGTCAGTATTGTCTCCTTCATACAGGACTCCCAGGACCTGATCAGTGATATGTGGTCTACACTGGTGATTACTGGAGATGGCTTATTCTGGTCAGTATTGTCTCCTTCATACAGGACTCCCAGGACCTGATCAGTGATATGTGGTCTACACTGGTGATTACTAGAGATGGCATATTCTGGTCAGTATTGTCTCCTTCATAAAGGACTCCCAGGACCCGATCAGTGATATGTGGTCTACACTGGTGATTACTAGAGATGGCATATTCTGGTCAGTATTGTCTCCTTCATAAAGGACTCCCAGGACCTGATCAGCGATATGTGGTCTACACTGGTGATTACTGGAGATGGCATATTCTGGTCACTAATGTCTCCTTCATACAGGACCCCCAGGACCTGATCAGTGATATGTGGTCTACACCGATGATTACTGGAGATGACATATTCTGGTCTGTATTGTATTCATACATGACCCCCAGGACCTGATCAGCGATATGTGGTCTACACTGGTGATTACTAGAGATGGCATATTGTGGTCAGTATTGTTTTCTTCATACAGGAACCCCAGGACCTGATCAGTGATATGTGGTCTACACTGGTGATTACTGCAGATGGCATATTCTGGTCAGTAATGTCTCCTTCATACAGGAACCCCAGGACCTGATCAGTGATATGTGGTCTACACTGGTGATTACTGCAGATGGCATATTCTGGTCAGTATTGTCTCCTTCATACAGGACTCCCAGGACCTGATCAGTGATATGTGGTCTACACTGGTGATTACTAGAGATGGCATATTCTGGTCAGTATTGTCTCCTTCATACAGGACCCCCAGGACCTGATCAGCGATATGTGGTCTACACTGGTGATTACTAGAGATGGCATATTTTGGTCAGTATTGTCTCCTTCATACAGGACCCGATCAGTGATATGTGGTCTACACTGGTGAATACTGCAGATGACATATTCTGGTCAGTATTGTATTAATGCAGGACCCCCAGGATCTGATCAGTGATATGTGGTCTACACTGGTGATTACTGGAGATGGCATATTGTGGTCAGTAATGTCTCCTTCATACAGGACTCCCAGGACCTGATCAGTGATATGTGGTCTACACTGGTGATTACTAGAGATGGCATATTCTGGTCAGTATTGTCTCCTTCATACAGGACCCACAGGACCTGATCAGTGATATGTGGTCTACACTGGTGATTACTGGAGATGAGTCGATGACATATTCCTGTCTGAACCCCAAGACCCAGGAAGATGATGAACATCCATTACCTTGCTCACTCCTTCCTCATTCACCTCCAGTCTCTTCTTCAGCTGCAGTATCTGCCACATGTCCTCCACAGCACCGCATCCCCTCTCCTGTCCAGATTTACTCCTTTCAATAAGATCTAACCCAGAGGGCAAGGTGTTTAATGCCTCTAGCTGCTTCTCCAAGTGCAGGATTCTGTTCTCCATCCTGTCCACCTGCCCATTCTCTTTCATCACCAGGATTCCTCCTGATGGTGAGTGCTGTCTGGTGCCACCTGGGAGCTGTACACTAACATCCTGGATCTGTAGGTGCTTGATGAAGGCATGAAGGAGAGTGTGCAGTGCAGTAAAATTCACTGCCCCAACTTCTGGGGTCCCAATGGCCAGTCTGGCCAAGTCTTGTAGAGAGATCCCCTCCGGCTCCATCCTTGTCATGTACATGCTGTGTGTGAGCGGCGCTGCTGGGGTCAGAACTGCCAGTACCTTGCAGGACGCCACACCTACCTCCCACAGTGCACGGCGCCCCCTACAGCCGGGTGATGGAAGCGCACCACTGTGTGAACAGTGCGCACCCTCCTGTCGGATAACTGTACCGGACCCTGGTGCCGACACACACAGTATACGGCCGTGTACCGGCGCACACCTCCCATACTGCCCCGGGGCAGGTTATACGGAGAGTATACTGGACCGGCGCAAAAGTTTATTTTGGAGTTGCAGAAAAGGGGCGGGGTTGAACATCTCCCGCTCAGTTGATTGGTTAATTTTCCACTGTCCCCGCCCCCTTCTGTTAGCGCATGTAGTCTGGGGTGACCGGGACGGTGCGCTGTCCTAACGTTACCAGCATCCAGAACAGCGCCCCGCTGCGGCCTCGAACTCAGTATTGCCGGAAATCATGCGGCTTCATGAAAGTCGCAAACAGGCTCCATCCCACAGAACAGCCTGGAAGGGCACTGGGGAAATGTGTCCATAAACGGGTCACAATCTTCCTCCACCTATAGTAGTTGCTGATAGAGCTGTGTGAGGGCTTGTTTCGGCATTTCTTGTAAACACCTCTATCTCATGGTGCTAAGCTGGAAGTTCCCCATAGAGAATGAATGGAGCCGAGGTCGGGTATCCAGCAGACCACTCCATTTTGTGATAGGGCTGAAACTTCCCTGTTCTGCAGCTCAGGCACCCAGCGATCAGTACTACTTATACTGTAGACACGTGACTGCTGCATTTACAGGAAACCTGTGCGAAGCGCGAACCTGTCAGCAAGGTGCGCCTGTCAGCAGAGTGACCCTGGCAGCAGTGCGCGCCTGTCAGCAGAGCGCACCTGTCAGCAGAGTGACCCTGGCAGCAGTGCGCGCCTGTCAGCAGAGTGACCCTGGCAGCAGTGCGCGCCTGTCAGCAGAGCGCACCTGTCAGCAGAGTGACCCTGGCAGCAGTGCGCGCCTGTCAGCAGAGTGACCCTGGCAGCAGTGCGCGCCTGTCAGCAGCGTGAGCCTGTCAGTAGAGCGAGCCTGTCAGCAGCGTGACCCTGTTAGCAGGGTGAGCTTGTCAGCAGGGCAAACCTGTCAGCAAGGCGACCCTGTCAGTAGAGCGCGCCTGTCAGCAGCGTGACCCTGTCAGTAGAGCGCGCCTGTCAGCAGCGTGACCCTGTTAGCAGTGCGCGCCTGTCAGCAAAGGGAACCTGTCAGCAGGGTGAGCTTGTCAGCAGGGCGAACCTGTCAGCAGGGCGAACCTGTCAGCAAGGTGCGCCTGTCAGCAGAGTGACCCTGGCAGCAGTGCGCGCCTGTCAGTAGAGCGCGCCTGTCAGTAGAGCGCGCCTGTCAGCAGAGCGCGCCTGTCAGCAGCGTGACCCTGTTAGCAGAGCGAGCCTGTCAGCAGCGTGACCCTGTTAGCAGAGCGAGCCTGTCAGCAAAGGGAACCTGTCAGCAGGGTGAGCTTGTCAGCAAGGCGAACCTGTCAGCAAGGCGACCCTGTCAGTAGAGCGCGCCTGTCAGCAGAGTGACCCTGTCAGCAGAGCGCGCCTGTCAGCAGCGTGACCCTGGCAGCAGTGCGCGCCTGTCAGCAAGGCGACCCTGTCAGTAGAGCGCGCCTGTCAGCAGAGTGACCCTGGCAGCAGTGCGCGCCTGTCAGCAAGGCGACCCTGTCAGTAGAGCGCGCCTGTCAGCAGAGTGACCCTGTCAGCAGAGGGAACCTGTCAGCACGGCTTACCTGTCAGCAGGGTGAGCTTGTCAGCAGAGGGAACCTGTCAGCAAAGGGAACATGTCAGCACGGCGACCATGTCAGCAGGGCGAACCTGTCAGCAGGGTGAACCTGTCAGCAAGGTGAACCTGTCAGCAGAGCGTGCCTGTCAGTAGAGCGAACCTGTCAGCAGAGCGCGCCTGTCAGCAGAGCAATCTTGTCAGCAGGGTGAGCTTGTCAGCAAGGCGACCCTGTCAGTAGAGCGCGCCTGTCAGCAGAGCGCGCCTGTCAGCAGCGTGACCCTGTTAGCAGTGCGCGCCTGTCAGCAAAGGGAACCTGTCAGCAGGGTGAGCTTGTCAGCAGGGCGAACCTGTCAGCAGGGCGAACCTGTCAGCAAGGTGCGCCTGTCAGCAGAGTGACCCTGGCAGCAGTGCGCGCCTGTCAGTAGAGCGCGCCTGTCAGCAGAGCGCGCCTGTCAGCAGCGTGACCCTGTTAGCAGAGCGAGCCTGTCAGCAGCGTGACCCTGTTAGCAGTGCGCGCCTGTCAGCAAAGGGAACCTGTCAGCAGGGTGAGCTTGTCAGCAAGGCGAACCTGTCAGCAAGGCGACCCTGTCAGTAGAGCGCGCCTGTCAGCAGAGTGACCCTGTCAGCAGAGCGCGCCTGTCAGCAGCGTGACCCTGGCAGCAGTGCGCGCCTGTCAGCAAGGCGACCCTGTCAGTAGAGCGCGCCTGTCAGCAGAGTGACCCTGGCAGCAGTGCGCGCCTGTCAGCAAGGCGACCCTGTCAGTAGAGCGCGCCTGTCAGCAGAGTGACCTTGTCAGCAGAGGGAACCTGTCAGCACGGCAAACCTGTCAGCAGGGTGAGCTTGTCAGCAGAGGGAACCTGTCAGCAAAGGGAACATGTCAGCACGGCGACCATGTCAGCAGGGCGAACCTGTCAGCAGGGTGAACCTGTCAGCAAGGTGACCCTGTCAGCAGAGCGTGCCTGTCAGTAGAGCGAACCTGTCAGCAGAGCGCGCCTGTCAGCAGAGCAATCTTGTCAGCAGGGTGAGCTTGTCAGCAAGGCGACCCTGTCAGTAGAGCGCGCCTGTCAGCAGAGCGCGCCTGTCAGCAGCGTGACCCTGTTAGCAGAGCGAGCCTGTCAGCAGCGTGACCCTGTTAGCAGTGCGCGCCTGTCAGCAAAGGGAACCTGTCAGCAGGGTGAGCTTGTCAGCAGGGCGAACCTGTCAGCAAGGCGACCCTGTCAGTAGAGCGCGCCTGTCAGCAGAGTGACCCTGGCAGCAGTGCGCGCCTGTCAGCAAGGCGACCCTGTCAGTAGAGCGCGCCTGTCAGCAGAGTGACCCTGTCAGCAGAGGGAACCTGTCAGCACGGCGAACCTGTCAGCAGGGTGAGCTTGTCAGCAGAGGGAACCTGTCAGCAAAGGGAACATGTCAGCACGGCGACCATGTCAGCAGGGTGAACCTGTCAGCAGAGCGTGCCTGTCAGTAGAGCGATCCTGTCAGCAGAGCGCGCCTGTCAGCAGAGCAATCTTGTCAGCAGGGTGAGCTTGTCAGCAAGGCGACCCTGTCAGTAGACCACACCTGTCAGCAGAGTGAACCTTTCAGCAGGGCGCGCCTGTCAGCAAGGTGACCCTGTCAGTAGAGCGCGCCTGTCAGCAGAGCGAGCCTGTCAGCAGGGCGACCATGTCAGCAGAGGGAACCTGTCAGCAGAGCGAGCCTGTCAGCAAGGCAAACCTGTTAGCAGGATTTTGCTAAGTAACCTACAGACAGTGCAAGGTTACCGCTGTTACACCCTGGAGCTTTTCATTTTTGCTTTTTGCTCCCCTTCTTTCCAGAGCCATATCTTTTTTATTTTTTCATCAATATAGCCATGTGAGGGCTTATTTTTTGCGGGACAAGTTGTACTTTTGAACGTAACCTTTGGTTTTACCATGTCGTGTACGAGAAAACGGGAAAAAAAATTCCAAGTGCGTTGAAATTGCAAATAAGTGCAATCCCACACTTGGTTTTGTTTGGCTTTTTTGCTAGGTTCCCTAAATGCTAAAACTGACCTGCTATTATGAGTCTCCCGGTCATTACGAGTTCATAGACACCAACCATGTCTAAGTTCTTTTTTATCTAAATGGTGAAGAAAAATTATAAACTTTGCTAAAAAAAAAAAAAAAAATTGCGCCATTTTCCGAAACACATTTTTCGTGATCTTAGGTCATACGAGGGCTTGTGTGCCGAGCTAACATTTTTAATGATACCATTTTGGTGCAGATACGATCTTTTAATCACCCATTATTGCAACCAAAAAAAGCATAATTCTGGCGTTTTGACTTTTTTTCTCACTATGCCGCTCAGTGACCAGGTTAATCCTTTCTTTATTGATAGATCGAGCGATTCTGAATGCAACGATAACTAACATATATGTTTTGATTTTATATTTATTTTATTTTGAATGGGGCAAAAGGGGGGTGAATTTAAACTTTTTTTTTTATACTTTCAAACACATTTTTCTTTTCTTTTGGCATGCTTCAATAGTCTCCATAGGAGACTAGAAGTTGCCACAACCCAATCAGCTCTGCTACATAGAGGCAATGGTCAGATCACCTCTATGTAGTAGAATTGCTGACTTGCTAAGAGCGCCGACCACTGGGTGGCGCTTACAGCAATCCAGCACTTACAACCATAAAGGTCTTCAGGAGACCTCGGGTTGTCATGCCGACACACCAGTGACCTGCGATCACGTGACGCGGGTCACCGATGTGCATATTTCCGGTGCGATTGCCGTAAGCGCCATTTAAATGCCGCTGTCAGCGTTTGACAGCTGACATGTCCCGGGAAAGAAGTGGGATCACCTCCAGAGCAAAGGGAGGGTGTCCGACATCAGCGTAAATATACGCCCAATGTTAGAAAGAGGTTAAAATGATTTCTGGGGTGAAGAAATCCATCTTGTGTAATCAGTGTTAGACCGGGATCACACACAGCGAGATACGGCCGAGTCTCGCAGGTTAAAACCAAGCTCTGGCACCGGCACTCTGGAGCGGAGCGTGCAGCTCCATGTATTGCTGTGCGGCTGCACGCTCCGCTCCGGAGTGCCGGCCCCAGAGCTTGGTTTTAACCTGCGAGACTCGGCCGTATCTCGCTGTGTGTGATCCCGGCCTTAGGGCATGTTCCCACGGTCAGTAAACGCTGCAGGTTGGATGCTCTGTACCTCCACAGCGTCAAACCCGCAGCAGCCAGATGTTACAGGATAGTGGATAGGATTTCATGAAATCCCATCTCCACTATGCGTCCTGAGATGCCTCCGGCTTCCATCATCAGCAGTCATCATCTTCAAGCTCCACTGTGTCTGGATGTCAGGCTGAGTAGTAGCATAATGCCATCTGTTGTGAGCTCATCTGTTCATTCACCTTTTGTGTCCGAGGATCTCCCTCTTCTGGTGAAGGTAGTGAGGCTGATTCGGATGAAAGAAACCAAACACCTGATCAGGTGGATTGTGACTGGATAACAGGAACTTCAGACTGGATATAAGGCAGCCGACGCCCTTCTGAGTGGCTGGTGATTTCTCTGCTGGATTCTTGGAGACCAGTCTGATTCCTGCTTCCCAAAGATAAGTTTTTGCTCTGCTATTGAACTTATTAGTTTTGGTTTTGTTTACCTTGTTTTTTGAGTTCAGCCATCCCCAGCCGGGGGTGTGCTGGATTCTTTTCCCTTGATCAGTGTTCTCTTTTGCTCTACTTTCAGAATATTCTGAGTGCTGATATAGGGTTTGAAGTCTAGTGACTTCAGGGTCCTTTTTGCTTATCAGTTGTGTTGGTAATATTTTTAGCAGGGTTTTCTCGGATTGCAGACAGCAGCTTTTCTGTCCTGTCCTTTTTAGTTAGGTTGAGCAAATGATGGGGCCCAAGCTATCTTTCTATCTGTGTTAGTGTTTTAATCTTGTTTCACCATCATTATATGTTGGGGGCTGCCTATTGCTTTGGGGTCTGCTCTGGGGCAGTTTTTCCCTTTTCTCTCTTTAGGCTTATTTAGATCTCCGGCTGTGACGAGGTGTCTAGGATCACCGTAGGAACACTCCACGGCTACTGCTAGTTGTGTGATAGGATTAGGGGTCTGCAATCCCCTAGTTTCTAACCTCTCTGATTTTCTGGGCTGAGCTTGTGTTTTGTTTTTTCCTCCTCGGTGACTCAATCATAACAGAATCACCAGTCATACCGCAGATTCTAGGGTATTCAAAAGCAGGAAGGAATTGTTAAAAAAAAAAAAAAGTGTCAGATTTTTTTTTTTTGTGTATATTTTTTTCTCTGAGGCCGTAGGAGGAATATTTTTTTTTTTTCTGATGGAGTTTAAGCAATTGTCTGATCGTGTGGAGCAGCTTGCTGCTGAAGTGCGAGGAATTTCTGCCTATCTTGCTCATTCACACACTGCTGAACCAAAAATCCCCACTCCTGATGTGTTTTTTGGGGATCAGTCTAAATTTTTGAATTTTAAGAATAATTGTAAATTATTTCTTGCCTTGAAGCCTAACTCATCAGGGAGCTCTGCACAGCAGGTTAAAATTGTCATCTCCTTGCTGCGCGGCGATCCCCAGGATTGGGCATTTTCTTTAGTACCAGATGATCCTATTCTAACTAATGTGGATGCATTTTTTCAGGCCTTGGGGTTGTTGTATGATGAACCTAATGCGATTGATCAAGCTGAAAAGACCCTGTTGGCATTGAGCCAGGGTCAAGATTCTGCAGAACTGTACTGTCAAAAATTCCGAAAGTGGGCGGTCCTCACCACTTGGCATGATGGTGCCTTGGCAGCTCTCTTTCGGAAGGGTTTGTCAGAAACCGTAAAAGATACTATGGTGGGATTTCCTGTTCCCTCTGGTCTTGACGATTCTATGTCATTAGCCATTCAGGTTGATCGGCGTTTACGTGAACGTAAAATTACATGGGAAATGCTGCCACCTGTTGAACAAATGTCTGAACCTATGCAGTGTGATAGAGTTTTGTCTAGGGCGCAACGTCAGGAGTTTAGAAGGCGTAATAAGTATGTTTTTTCTGTGGAGATGCCTCTCATATTATTTCTGTCTGCCCTAAACGAGAGAAACGTTTTGCATACACATTTGCTGTAGGTGGTGTACAACCTAAGCTTCTTCTGGCAATTACTCTGATCTGCTCCCTGTCCACATTTTCTGCTAAAGCCTTTGTGGATTCAGGAGCGGCCTTGAACCTAATGGATTTGGATTTTGCTAAACGTTGTGGTTTCCCTATGACACCCCTGCAGACGCCTATTCCTTTGAGGGGTATTGATGCTACTCCTTTGGCGAAGAATAAACCTCAGTTTTGGACCCAGGTGGTAATGCGGGTCGCCCCAGACCATCAAGAAAATTGCAGATTTTTGGTGTTGCATAATTGCATGATACCATCATGCTGGGGTTCCCCTGGTTGCAAATCCATAATCCAGTTTTGGATTGGAAATCTGTGTCTGTTGTGAGTTGGGGTTGTTGGTGTGCTCTTAGTGACACTCCTATTTTCTCCACCTCTCCCCAGTCGCATGAGGTTCCTGACTATTTGGCTGATTTTTATGATGTGTTTAGTGAGAGTAAGTCTGCGTCTTTGCCTCCTCATAGGAGTTATGACTGTGCAATTGAGCTGAGTCCGGGGTGTAAATTTCTCAAGGGTCGACAATTTATCTGTACCCGAACATGAGGCTATGCGTTCTTATATTAAGGAGTCGTTGGAGAAGGGTCATATTAGACCATCCTCTTCACCCTTAGGTGCTGGGGGGTTTTTTTGTTGCCAAGAAGGATGGTTCATTAAGGCCCTGTATTGACTATCGCTCCCTTAACAAATTTACTGTTAAATATCAGTATCCGTTACCCCTGATTTCTGACCTATTTTCTAGAGTTGAAGGTGCTTGCTGGTTTACCAAACTTGACCTCAGGGGGGGCGTATAATCTTATTCGCATTAAGCATGGGGATGAATGGAAGACAGCGTTTAATACTCCGGAGGGACATTTTGAGTACCTGGTGATGCCTTTTGGGCTCACTAACGCCCCTTCTGTCTTCCAGTGCTTCATGAATGATATTTTCCGGGACTTTGTGGATAAGTTTCTGATCATCTATTTGGATGACATTTTGATCTTTTCCAGGGATTGGGACTCTCATGTGGAACATGTTCGGACTGTGTTCCGGATTTTGGGGGAAAACTCCCTGTATGTTAAGGGATCGAAATGTCTTTTTGGTGTACAGAGGATTTCATTTTTGGGATTTATTTTGTCTCCATCAACTATTGAAATGGACCCGGCCAAGGTACAGGCCATTTATGATTGGGTGCAGCCCACTTCTTTGAAGGCTCTCCAGAAGTTTTTGGGTTTTGCTAATTTTTATCGTAAGTTTATAGCCAATTTTTCTGTTATTGCCAAACCATTGACTGATTTGACTAAGAAGGGCGCTGATTTGCTGAATTGGTCTCCAGAGGCTGTTTCTTTTCAGGAGCTGAAGCGGAGGTTCACTTCTTCTCCGGTTTTGCGACAACCCGATGTTTCACTTCCATTTCAGGTGGAGGTGGATGCTTGAGAGACTGGTGCAGGAGCTGTTTTGTCCGAAAAAGATCCTGTAACATCTAAAATGAACCCCTGTGCCTTCTTTTCCCGAAAGTTCTCTCCTTCGGAACACAACTATGATGTGGGGAATCGAGAACTGTTGGCCATGAAGTGGGCATTTGAGGAGTGGAGACGTTGGTTGGAGGGAGCTAGACATCAAGTTGTGGTCCTCACTGACCACAAGAATTTGATCTACCTTGAGTCGGCTAAATGCTTGAGTCCGAGACAGGCCAGGTGGGCCTTGTTTTTCACACGTTTTGATTTTGTGGTCTCCTTTCTTCCGGGCACTAACAACGTTAAGGCTGATTCCCTCTCTAGGAGTTTTTTGGCTGATTCTCCTATTGTGACCAAGCCTGCTACCATCTTTGGTGAGGGGGTGGTTCTTTCTGCCATCTCACCTGATTTGAGACGTGCTCTGGAGAAGTTTCAGGAGGATAAGCCTGAGCGTTGTCCCAGTGGTAGGTTGTATGTTCCTGACCAGTGGAGGAGGAAAGTGATGTCTGAGGTTCATTGCTCTGCGTTGGCTGGTCATCCAGGCATTTTTGGTACTAGAGATTTGGTGAGTCGGTCTTTTTGGTGGCCTGCCTTGTCTCGTGATGTCAGAAACTTTGTGCAGTCCTGTGGGACCTTGTTCTCGTTCTAGTGGGTTGTTGATGCCTTTGCCGGTGCCCAGGAGGCCATGGACCCATATTTCAATGGATTTTATTTCTGATCTGCCTGTCTCTCAGAGGATGACTGTTATCTGGGTGATTTGTGATAGATTCTCTAAGATGGTCCATCTTGTACCACTCCCTAAGTTGCCATCTTCCTCAGAGTTGGTGCCCTTGTTTTTGCAACAGGTGGTTCGCTTGCACGGGATTCCTGAGAACATTGTATCTGACAGAGGAGTTCAGTTTGTCTCTAGATTCTGGTGGACCTATTGTTCCAAGTTGGGAATTCAGTTGTCCTCTTCTGCATTTCACCCTCAGACCAATGGGCAGACGGAGAGAACAAACCAGACTTTGGTGGCTTATTTGAGATGTTTTATATCTGCTGATCAGGATGATTGGGTCTCATTTTTACCCCTTGGTCGAATTTGCTTTAAATAATAGAGTTAGTTCTGCCACTTTGATGTCACCCTTTTTCTGTAACTTTGGGTTTCATCCTTGATTTTCTTCAGGGCAGGTGGAGTCTTCTGCCTGTCCAGGGGTTGACACTGTGGTGGAAAGAATGCAGCAGATTTGGGACCAAGTGGTGGATAAGTTGTCTCTTTCCCAGGAAAATATATGTTGGGGGCTGCCTATTGCTTTGGGGTCTGCTCTGGGGCAGTCAGTTTTTCCCTTTTCTCTCTTTAGGCTTATTTAGATCTCCGGCTGTGACGAGGTGTCTAGGATCACCGTAGTATCACTCCACGGCTACTGCTAGTTGTGTGATAGGATTAGGGGTCTGCAGTCCGCTAGTTTCCAACCTCTCTGATTTTCTGGGCTGAGCTTGTTTTGTTTTTTCCTCCTCGGTGACTCAATCATAACAGCCATCGTTCAGTCAAAGGCATCCAGATGCAGCAGAGCTGTACTCATCATGGGACACCATGTAGATCTTTTTGGCGGACAGGTATGGTATGGTTAGTGGGCAGACAGTTTGATCCACCCCATTTCTTTATCATGAGGCCAATTATTTTTATAACCAGTAGCACTTACCTCTTGATTACTATGCTGTCCTGGTCCTAGTTTGCAGCTGCAATTTTTTGTCATCCTTCTGGATCACATTTTTATCCATGCATATGAAATAGAAGAAAAAATTCTTTTTATATATTGTATTCAGTATTTATTTTACAGATTTTGTATCACTACAAATCATATTTCCTTATATATAGTGACCCAGGTTCTTTTTTTTTTTTGCAATAAGTATGTTATATTGATGCTTTTTTATTTTATTTATCTCCAGGAGAACGAGGACTTCGGTGAAATAGGTGATGCAGTAAGTATGGTGTAATTAAGATCTATTAAAAGTGCCGGTGTCATTATTTCAATTAAAGGACTTTATTCTGATTTAAATGAATGCTTGTCATTCACGTGCTTTATTTAGAAATCTTTGGGGTTAACCTTTCTTTTTCTGAAGACTTTTTGGGTACTGACTTTTTATATTTTTGATTGTATATTACATATCATGTGATTTTTCACATTAGCTATATTATAAGCCATTATCTATGTATTTCTTTGTATTTTTTTTGTTCTAATTGTATTGTTGCTGCTGAAGACTCTGGTAGATATTGCATGATGTGCGGTATACCTGTGCTATTATTTATGTCCCATTGATCCTGGTGCCACGAGAAGGAATGTAGATATATTTGATTCCTGAATAATTATAGAGCGCTTTAATATGTATCTTTACTCATGCTCATAATGTTAGTGGTGCGTTCCACAATGAGGAACGCAAGCAGGTTATTTCAGACATGCGGTGAACGTTGTAATGTGTGTCTGGAACGCACGCTGAACTAGGATGGAACGCAGAGGAGACATCCGACCGCTGGGCTGTGCAGAGATTGGGTAGGTGAGTAGGTGTTTCTATTTGACTCTGACCTGGTTGATTATGTGGTACCGATTGGATATCCTGGCACATCGCCGTCGGTATGCCTTTTTTCATCATGGTATCCGGCGTCACAAATTGCATCTGGTACTGACTGTATAGGCCTCCTGATGAACCGTCACAGCGGGGAAACGCGTCGAGGTGTTCATGCACGATAAGTGACCACCATGTGGAATTTTTGTCTTTTGCTGTTATCAATGCTCTGATTCTATTTTTTCTGGACCTGGAGTTCTGGGCCATTGTTTATGGTATATCTATTGTACCACTGGCTGCTTAGCCTTAGTGCATAATGTAGGATATTGATTAAGATCACACTTATCAATTTTTGATGATTCATACATGTTGAAGTATATCTATCAATTTTGAATAGAATTGATAAGCATTAACCATTATTTAGTTCTGTGGTTTGAAATAATGCTAGGGGTATCATTTTTGTTTCTTACATGCATGCTAATCAGGATGCATTGTTTTATATGATTCTCTTGCAAATTACCTGCTAAATCCTTCCTTCTGCTTCCTTAATTTCCTTCCTATCAATCATTGTTTTCCCACCTTTCATTATAGGGTGATGTAGGGGAGTGAGGGATAGTCCACGTTGAGTGGGGGCGCCAATCTCCACAGCAAGGAAGGTGTTAAGATAGTTTTATTGCAGGGCTTTTTCTATGGTCTACATTGTGCAATTTTAAAATTCCTTTGCTCACTGGGATAGGTGTATATTTTAAAGAATTATTTGTCATTAAAGGAAGAAATTTTAAGGGAATACACTTTTTGTTCACTCTCTTCCATGTACTTCTGACATTTCCTCCTATATGAGTCACCGCACCCTTTGGCTATGTGCACACGTAGTTTGGAGAGCTGCGGATTTGTAAAAATCTGCAGGTCAAAAGTCCTGTGGTTTACCTGCGGATTAGCCCTGCGGTTTCACACCTCTACAATGGAGAAGGTGTGAAACTGCAGCGAAATCGCACGATTTGACATGCTGCAGATTGTAACCCGCGGAAAATTCTGCAGCATGTGCACAGGGTTTTTGGTTTGACCATTGAAAACAATGGTACTGTACAACGCAGCAGAAACTGCTGCAGACCCGCAGGGCCAGAAACGCTGCGGATCCGGAGCAGAATCCGCAGCGTGTGCACATAGCCTTAGTATTCCCCTGTATACTGCTACCTCCCATCCCCACAACCATAACTCCTCCAGAAGTATTGGGGTTCTCCCTACCCTTGGCATATTCTATCCCCCTCCTTTTTTTTTTTTTTCTCTGTCGCGATTAATGTTAGAAATATCAAGGTCAGCCCACTACTTTGTCCAAGTTTAATTTTGGCCCTCTGTGTAAGAGTTTGACATCCCTGCATATAGACACCATCCATATGGCATACATCTTTAACAGATCCATTGGAAAGATTACACAGGACACTGTAATGTGTGGTTTTTTTTTTTTCGATTTAAGAAATAGACATACGGTTGAAATACAGACAAGTTTTTATATGCTCTTGTGAACCTAGCCTTCCGCACAAAGTTTGTATGAAATTTAACCGGTTGCTTATCTGGAAAGAATCTAAGAAAATAAGAGTAAGCCACAGATGCTCAGCTTATTTGGGGCAGATTTCTGTAGAATCGCAGCAGAATACTTAGCAGAACTACGCTTGGTTTCTCCCTACTGCTGGTGTGGGTACATGTGTACATTTTCAGTGAGGTTGCCAACTGTTCAGATATTGTCTTTTTTCTGCCACCTGTAATATCCTAACCTAATAAATAAAAATCTATTTTTTGTTTTATGTTTGCAATTTGCATTCCGCAATGTAAACCACTGAGACTGCCAACAGCAGAAGGAGAATGACATATCACGGGAGAGAATCCTATCCAAAGCTCATCTCGCTCTTCTATAGGGGGCATGAAGCAGGCTGAGCGATCACCTCTCTAGGTCTGATACCTGTAGTACCGGGCCAGTAAGCACTCGCAAAAGAAAGCTGCTCTCGAATCTCCAGATCCCAGGAGTCTTTATAGCAGGTGCTTAGCGAACGTCTAAGGAGTTACTGTCAAGATCTACCAAAATAAAGATGAACATTCTTTGTTTCCAGGGGAGTGGATGCCTAAATTCCTGAGTTTAGTCACTTTACAAAAAACTACAACTCCCTGTATTCACATTGGTTTGCACATGTTGTATATTACATTTTTTGGGTAGTTTTCATACCGTTTCCTTTAATTATTGTACAACCCTTTAATTCCAGGGTCTACGCGATTCAATTGCATTATATTTGGGGCATTTTGAGGTCATGGCACGGGGATGTGGGGCAGGCTGTAAGTCGGCATAAAAGGTCATCTGTTTGATTTTTGGTCCAGAAGAGGAGGTTGTAAATCCGATGTTCACCTTCTGTAAACTTAGCACTGCCGATTCCAGAAATGACACATTACAATCATGGTAACACATTGCAGTATATATTAAAATACATTTCACATTGCCATTTATTTTACAGTAAAATGAAACGTTCATCTGCAACTATTCTCATCATGGTCAGATTTTCCCATCACTCGAACATCTAAACATGTTCATTTCCAGGCCTCATGCCCCCCTTCTCCCAGTGACTACAGATTGCCTTCTCCTGATGCCCGATCTTGGGCTTCCAACTACGGCCAAATCTCCAGTGGCAGCTATAAAGCAGTCTCACATTGCCCCCACTGCCAGATTACCAGCCAGGCATTGGCAGCACTGAGTTCACAGTTACGTGGAGAATGAAAGCCTCTTTAGGCTGGTAATTTACAGCAATGGTTTATATTTGCCTACAAATATAGCTATGTGTTACCTTCACAGTTCTGTTATCGTTCTAGTTTAACCTGCCGTCACACTAATCAGAAAAAGGGTCTGGATTTTTCAGAAACAGTGACACACTTGTCCAAGAGGCTGTGTCTGGTATTGCGGCTAATGAATTTAATAAAGCAAAGCTGCAGTACTAAACACAAGTAATGCTGTTTTTTTCTGGGGTGGGGGGAAAAAAAAGTCGACTCTCTCTAATTTTAGGCAATTTTTAAAGACAATCTCAAGTCCTTAAAATACTCTTAAGACACCATTCCTGATAATGTACAATGAATACATAGATTGTTCCTTAATTTAGCAAGGTCACTTGATGAATCATTTCCATTTTGTTTAATATTCTCAACCCTGGAGCGTAGCTGGAATATGAGTGTAGAGTTGTCACATGGCTATGCACAGTACATACATACATACATAATGTCATAACTTACAGGAAACAATGAAACATCCAGTGCATTCTTGAATATAAATGCATGTAGTACCTCTGGAGAAACAGTAGGTGTCACTGTTGCCACTTGTATATATGAAAAGCATAGGAGCAATGGCAACAGAATCCTCTTTTCCTTAAACCTATGTATGTCTTCATCTATATAGTGAATAACCGGAATCGTTCATATTATACAGAGACATAATTTTCATGAGCCACTAATTAAATTAGCCACAGCCAGTTCATAGACAACACTAATTAACCTATTGAAATCAATGGGTGGCAGTTAGTTGTTCATTAGCATGGAAGGTAGAACAGGCACTCCCTTTGATCATCTGACGTGGGGGGCACAGTCTGAGGAGGTGTACCATCCGGAATATTATTTTTACTAGTAGCACAAGTATTGGCCAGTGTAGTAAATATGTTCCAAGCATCAGGAGGAGAGCGGTGCTACTGCCGTGGCATCTGTCAATCACCTTTCAGATCTCAGGCATCGGTCATATTAGAATAGATTAGGTATCCAATACTTGGCAAGCAGTAAATAGATGCCACCTCGGCAACATCTCTGTCCTCTTGATATGGATTTATGGGATTCATCTTATCTCACACAGGGATAGCCCATCACTACGATTCATCATCACATAAAGACCCAGTACAGGTGCTGAGAAGGAAGAGGCAGCCATGTTGATTAATCACTATGTCCTGTGCTACGTTTTCCCTGCACGGTACCACGGCAGAGTCACTCAGCTGTGCAGGAAACTGAAGCCGACCCTATTCACACAAATGGGGCTTACACAGATAAGAAACCCCTTTAAACACGAGTGCAATACCTGCTGCTCAGAGTGTCAGAGGCTCAGGCTGTTGCTCTCTGTCTCTTCACCATGCTTTACACTGCAGCTCTGCTAGGACAAATTGTTTTCATAAAACATAAGCCCACTATGCTGACCATTGTTTTCCACGAAAGAAGAAAAAAACCGCACAAACTGTTAGGTTCCAATGCAAGAACCAACACTTGCTGGGCCAGTTATAGAACTTGTGGCCGGGGAAAGGGGATACAAATTGCACCTTTGCATCCCCCATAGTCTTTCATTTGTGTTCATAAAAGTAGCTAACAGGTAAATATAAGATTCATACTGACCTTGGGCTCCTGGTGTTCTGTAATAGGAGACCAACTGTACATCTGCATAGATTCCCAATGTAATGTAGAAGATTGTGCGCTCCATTTTTTCCAGATATATAAATTAAAGGGTTATCCTGACATTTGTAAGGTATCCCTCATTATTTGAAATTGCAAGACTTGAATTATGGGTAAATATTGAACGCCCTTTCTCTGGCGCTCACAGAACTGAGCGCTACGGCGTGCAAACAGTGCAGCCTCTCCATGGCTTCACTCCCAGAGTGTGCACTTCACAAGACACCCGTGCATTGCACCGAGGGTCTCCACTGCAGCTCAGTACATTGAAAACAAGTGAGACCCTCTGCCCATATACAATAAATGGCTGGTGAATGCCACCACAATCAGCTGGCAAATATCGAATTTGTATTGTGAGCTTAAAGGGGTTGTCCAAGGTTACAGAAAAGAAGAGTTGTACAGACTACTTTTCAGTATTGCCCATCAGCAGTGTAAGATATTACATCTCAGCCTCATTCACATGAACACGCCAGCACTGCAATACCAGACACAACCATGGACAAGAGTGGCGCTGTTTCTGGGGAAAAAAAGACAAGATACTCTTCAGAAATCCTAAACAAGCCCTTTTTAATGATTTCTCAATCGTGCCAACAACTCCTCATTGGTAGCGCCTTCAATACTGCCTATATAACAAAGAAAAATCAGATACAATATCTGTAACATCTATCTGGGCAACACATTTTTTTTTTTTTTTTTACATGCGTCAGCAAATGATCCTTTATATCAACGCAAAAATCAATACCCCAAGAAGCAAAACACAGGATTAGAACAAATCACGAGTTATAATCCTGAATTACAAGTTCTTCAACCCTATTATATCATGAAAAGAACCCTAAAACTAAAATATTGTCTACAACATGATATTATTGTACGTTATTTAAAGAAGAAGAAATAAAATCACAAAAAACACAGTCAGTAAAACACAGAAAAGTGCCGGAGCAGGCGGCTTCATACAGAAGGTAGCCATAGTGGCCTAGGAAACTATGTACAGTATCCATGAAAACACCATGGTGAATAGCATAGCCCTGTAGATTATTGCCCAGGTCTCCCCCGTACAAGGATTTAATGGAGGAACAACTGACAGGAATGATATCAGAACGGTGATAGGACTCACAAGACATCATGGTGTCTCACACAGACACACCCTGTAGCGGTGTATACAGTGTGAAAACATATCTACACGTAGGCTATATACACTGGCATATTTACTACAATGCACACCGTAGTATACATTTACATGTCTGCTCCTCTGTCAGCACAGGAGGGGATGTCTGGCGACATTAAAAGTTCTTTAGTCATACATTAACTCTGAATATTGTCCCACTGACTGCATTTCAGGACCCCTTTCCAGATCTCGGCATCTCCATTTTTGTTCTGATAGAGGCCGGGAGCTCGCCTATTCCCGTCTCTGGGGGTCGGTATGTCATAAAGGGGGCTGGATTGTCAGCTCATTATCTAAGACCTCTCTCTTCCTTGGACTTTGATGAAGAATGGGGCTGGCTTTGCCCACAAACGGAGTTAGACAGCCAGCCCTGTTCATCACATGCCGACATAAAGGAAGGAAATGGAAGCACCTGCGGAAGAAGAGCTGCCAGGACCTTGAAAGGAGTCTGAAACTATGGCTTCACAATTAAAGTACTTTGGCTGTTGTGAAAGTGTAAAATAATAAAGCTTACTAAAGAACTTCCTGCTGGTTAACATCTTTAAGCCACATTCGCATGGCGACTCTTTAGTCAGTATTTTACCTCCGTATCTGTAAGCCAGAACCAGGAGTGGGTGATAAATCCAGAAATGGTGACGTGTTTCTGTTATACTTTTCCTCTGATTGTCCCACTCCTGGTTTACACATACTGAGGTAAAAAACTCACCAAATACTGAATGTGTGAAAGTGGCCTTAGTTGTCCTGTCAAAACAGTAATAATTTGGTTCATGGGCAAGTTGGATGACAAGCAGCATGGCAGCACTACTAGGGGCCGCTCCAAAAGGGGATTAAAGGGTTGGTCCAAGAAAAAGAAGAAAAGGGTCTACGCTTTTTAGTAAGAAACAGTGCCACTCTTGGCTATAGGCAGTATCTGTTATTTCTGCTCTGCCTCATTTAAAGGAAACCCAGTGAAATCCATTGCCAGCATGTTAGAGAGCAGGAGGAGGTGAACAGATTGATACAAGTTATTCTGAATCTTTTCTCACTAAACTGTATATTTTATTAATTGAAATCCCTGATCATTAAGCGTTGAGTGGGTAGTCCGATCATTGATTGGCAGTTGTCTCTGGATAGACACTGATAAAAGGAAGGCTGCTGATCACTGATCAGATCGCCAATCACTGATCAGACCGCTTACTTGACTTCTAATTCTAGAATAATCAGGAATTTCCGATGAATAAAACAGGCTATACTGAATCTTTTCCCATAAATCTATACATCAATCTGCTATAACATGCCGCTGGCAGATCTGAGTGCATGGTCAATGTGACAAGTTTCCTTTAAAGGCAAAGGCCAAATTCTGGCCAAATTGTGAATACGCCATAAACGTGAGTTGTCATGTTAAGGCCTACTGCTGCCCTCTGCTGCCGAGAGATAGGACTTTTAAACACTGAAAGGGGCACTCTGCATAGATTGTAAAAAGGTACTTCAATAAAAACTGCTTTAAAACCGCATAAAAGTAAATGCATAAAAACTAAAAAAAAAAAAAAAACACATGGACGCTGAGGTGGATAACATTAAAAAACCAAGTTGGATTTTTCTGCCTCCAAAACTTGTGTGTAAATATACTCTCAAATTATTCTTATTATTCACTGCTGGACAACCCTATACTAATGGAGGTAAATAAACTTGACATTACATTTAGCACTGCAGCAGTGTCACGTGAACGCTGCAGCTGATCAGCATATTTCATTTGTCTGCAGCGCTCATATGACACACTCCCGCTCCCCTCCTTAATGTTGATCCCAACAGGTCGGCAGAGGACACAGTATGAATAAGGAGGAGTGTCAGCAGTCTGGGAAGAGAGTAGAATTTTTTTGGGAACATCCCTGGATCCGATAATAAGGGGACAGCAATCAACCCTTTAAAGGACAAATGCGTGAAGGTTTCATTAAAGAAGATAGGACAAGTTTTTGAATGATAGATGTTTTAGTTTTGGGGAACTATTACTTAATTGACTATTTTCAGCACAGGCCATGAATGAATGAATGAATGAATGAATGAATGAATGAATGATGGGGGTCCCAGGACTTAGACCCATAATGCTGGGCCATACTAAGAGGCATTTTTTTTTTATTTATGCATGCACAACTGCCACACATATGGATGTGGCTGTATCTAGTATAGCAGCTCCGGCTAAAATGTTTTTTGTCCCCTTTAGTCTGATAATCACTGGAGATCCTAAGAACTGTCCATCAATTGCCCCTAATATCCACAATTATTATTATTATTATTATTATTATTAAGCTAAAGCTCTTGATGATTTAACAGCGCAGCGAACTTACACATTTGCCGTTTTCATATTTAGTCACTCCACTATTTACATTGTTTTTGATGGTTTAGCTATATATTCATGCACATGTGTGAGTAGGCACCCACCATAGATTTTAGATATGGTATACATGCAGGCCGTTACGTGCTAGTTACATGAAAGCATGTTTGTTTCGAGGTCATGCTCAAGCAGTCAATTAAGGTTACAGCTAGGGCTCCACTGTGACCACAGACTCTCTCAGCCTACTGCCTACCAAAGTTGGCATCGCCATCCTGTGGCTGGACAATGGGCATCATCATAACAGAACCACTGGCTTATTTGTTCTGTACAGTACATACTGAATGCATGGATTATCGATTTGAAGATGGCGTCTGTGCATGATAAAGCATACGCTGACACACATATGTAGCCTCCACTATCTGTGGTGCCAGTCTGTATTGCTCAGTAATACTTCTGCCTCTGTTTCTGTATATTAAGACCACCATCTTTGTTGTTGAAAGGCTCAGACCATCTGCATCCCAAAGGAAACAGAAGGGTTAAAGGAATTTTTCCATGATTGAAATCTATTGCCTATTCATAGGATAGATGATAACTGTCTGATTGCTGGGACACCACCAGTTACTGGATTACCCCATTGGTGGTGCCCCTGGGATCAGATCGATCATCTGTCTTGTGGACAGGTGATAAATGTCAATTGTGGGGCAACCCCTTTAATGGATTCAGTTCTCGCAGGACTGAAGGGAATCTCATAACCCAAGTTATGTATCCTTTCGATTCTTCCAAAAAACCCAATTCAGGTGTATCCCCATTCTCCTTCACAAAAAAGGAGATAGCTCCCCCTCATCCCCAACAGTAAAGTGGCAGTGCCTTTAGTGTGAATGCAAAAAAGGATGGATTCCCCAATCGGTGACTACCCTTCTCTGCACGTGGAGCTCTACCCACTTGTGACTGGCACATATCCAGCACTCGACTGATAAGGTGGGCAGAACCCTTCAATCATCCATTGCAATGTTGCGGAAGAGGTAGGACATTGACTCTCCATTGTGGATCCGTCGGATGGCTTCGGACAGAATCAAACTGATGTCCACGGTTTTGATCTTTGAGCACTGTAGTTTCTGTACCTCATGGGGGACGGTGTTTGTCACCACAACCTTGGGAAACAGAGTAGACAGTAAGTACTAAAAGGTGAGGTTTATTGCATTCCACTCATAAAAGGGATCTTCACAGGCTACAATATTAATGGTCTATTGGTATGACTGGCGATCAAAATAAAGTCCTGCCTTCCTGGAGGGGCCACGTCGTTCCAGAAAATCCCATCTATTACTAGGTACATTTTGTAGTTGCGAAACCTATCATTACATCTTAGTGCTTTCCCTTTCATAAGGCTAAGCTGTAGTATCAGACAAGGTCACTGCTAATCATGCGCTATTGCCACCTTAGCCCCCTCAGACAGCTGACTGTCAAAGGGGAATCAGATATAGATGGCCGATCCTAAGGATGTGCCATACACGAGATAGGCGCAATGGCCACATCTTGCAACCTTGTATAATAATTGACATGTACTTATCGCAGTACTGACCTCATCGATTAAGGAGTCTTCAATAAGGTTAGGAGCATCAGCAGACAAGATCCCGTGAGTGGCCATCACAAAAATCTTGTATGCTCCACGTTCCTTAAGTATCTCGGCGGCCGCCACAAAGCTCTCTACTTCATCTATGATGTCATCCTGAAGTCATGGACGTACAAAGAAAAGGTTTAAGATCAGAAAGTTGTCAGGAAATATGTGATGGCCAAGTATAGAAATTGGATGGTATTCTTACCACTATGATGGCGATTCGTCCTCCCACATCTCCCACCACGCTGATTGGAGGCTTCTCCTTGGCTATCATCACTTTATTGAGACAGGGAAGGAAACTGTTAATTAAAGCAACAGGACAATGAACATGCAAAAAACAGCCAATGAGAAGAGAAATGTTAGAGGAAGTCTGCCATAGGCGCATGCTGAGCAGGGGCAGGACTGAGCATTAATCAGCATTCCTAGTGTGCCCCAAGCCTACCAACTCTTGTGTGTCTATGCAGATACTGAGAGCACTTGTCAGGGAAAAGAGTGCTGGTGACCAACATAATGAAGCTATACATTAGGAACTGGATTGCTGGGTAGGGAATCATAGAACTAAACAATGAGCCTCCGATATTTGTGTCTGTAAAACTCAGATGGCTATACAGTTTTCCCAGAAATAAGCCCTACCCCAAAAATAAGCCCTAGGATGATTTTACAGGATTTTTAGGGTATGCTTGAAATATAAGCCCCACTCCAAAAATACGCCCTAGTTACATTGAGAACTGGCATTGGGGTGAAAGGAAAACTGTTGCCCAAGGCTCCACTCCCTTAGGGACCCCAGCATTTCTACTTCAAGGTTAAGAATGTGACCATGATGTCACCAAAGGTCCTTATGCTGAGGGAGTCTAGAGGAACTGAAGAGAAGGCAGGCTGGTAAGCGCAATATGTGCAGTGTGTGTATTCATGTATCTACAGTGGGAGAAATCATTATTTGAGCCCTTGCTGATTTTGTAAGTTTATCCACTGACAAAGAATATTAAAAATAGAATCCAGAAAATCACATTGTATAAATTATAGAAATTTATTTCCATTTTGCAGTGAGAAATAAGTATTTGATCCCCCTACCAACCATTAAGGCCTGTTTTACACATCAGGTTTTCCTGTCAGTTGAAATCCGCCAAAATGGCGGAAAACGGATCCGACTGTGTATGGACATCAACGTGTTGCACCGGACCGTTTTTTTTTTACGGATCCGCGAAGGAAGAAATTTAAAGGAACCGCTGTCTGGTCTGGGGAGGAGAGACAGAGTGAGAGAGAGAGTGTGAGTGAGTGAGTGAGAGAGAATTTTTCAGCCGCCAGAACAGAGTTTAGGGTTAAATTTGCGGCTGAGTGAAGTCCTTCGGGCATGCGCAATGACAAATGCGGATCCGGACGCCCGAAAAAACGTTGCATTGTCCGTCCAGGCATGTCGGCGGATGCCAAAATTTTGGCGGATCCGCAAAAAAACGGATCCAACGGATGACCATCCGTCAAGATCCGCCGGTAATTCAACTCAATGGGAAAAAAAAACGGATCCACCAAGCAAAATGGCGGATCCGTTTTTTTTGCAAAACGGCGGCTTTTGACTGATGGTGACAGACGGATGTGTGAAACAGGCCTAAGAGTTCTGGCTCCTACAGACCAGTTAGACGCTCCTAATCACCTCGTTACCTGCGTTAAAGACAGCTGTCTTACATAGTTACCTTTATAAAAAGACTCCTGTCCACAGGCTCAATTAATCAGTCAGACTCTAACCTCTACAACATGGGCAAGACCAAAGAGCTTTCTAAGGGTACCGTTACACTTAGCGATGCACCAGCGATCCCGACAACGATATGGATCGCTGGTGCATCGCTAAGTGGTCGCTAATGAGCTGCCACACAGGCAGATGTCACCAGCGACATATCAGGGGTCGGGGGTCGCTACTTACCTGTCAGACGCAGCGATCCTGACGTCCTCCCGCCCGCGTCCACGCGTTGCTCGTAGGCGCCACAGGAAGCCCAACAGGAAGTGGCCGACGAGAAATGATCCAGGACCTTCTCGCGCGACCAGCGATGAGCAGCGGGGGAGCCAGTCGGAGGTAAGTATCAGACATAGCGATATCGCTAGCAATATCGCTGCTACGTCACAAAATCGGTGACGTTACAGCGATATTGCTAGCGATATCGCTATGTGTAACGGGGGCTTAAGGATGTCAGGGACAAGATCATAGACCTCCAGACGCTGGAATGGGCTACATAACCAAAAGTAAGACGCTAGGTGAGGAGACAACTGTTGGTGCAATAGTAAGAAAATGGAAGAAATACAAAATGACTGTCAATCGACATCGATCTGCAAGTGCAAATAAATTTATATAATTTATACAATGTGATTTTCTGGATTTTATTTTTGATATTCTATCTCTCAATGTTAAAATTAACCTACCCTTAGAATTATAGACTGTTCATGAGTTTGTCAGTGGGCAAACTTACAAAACCAGCAAGGGATCTAATAATTATTTCCCCCACTGTATGTATACACGTGTATGTATTCATGTATATATGTATGTGCAGTGTGTGCGATGACATGATTATATTTGAAAAAAATTTAGATTTTTCTGTTCAAGCATTACCGCAATGTGGATTGTTGTTCATGGGGGAAAAAAGAAGACGTCCCCTGGCTAGGCCTGCATATAACCAGGCTAGCTGTTCTCCTTAGTCAGTCAGCTCTGGGAAGATGACCAGACTAGATGTGTCTTGTAGGTGAGAATACTCTGCACAGACCATGTGCAGAGAACCGCGAGTATCAGTGGTTGCGATGGACAATAGCCATTTTGTTTTACCGAGCAGTGGCTAAATCAGCCATGTATCAAACCCTCCTACTATATATACATACAATGGCATGTAAAAGTTTATGCAGTGAGCACCCCTGGTCAAAATTACTCTGTTAGTGTGAACGGTTAAGTAAGCTGTAGATTAAAATATCTCTTTAAAGATCTAGAGTTACAGATGACACTTTTTTTTTTTGCCCAAAATACAAAACATGTCATTTTTTTTCATTTTAAAAATTACAAAAAGGGAAATGGGCCGACGCAAAAGTTTGGGCATTTGAGACCTGGAGATTTTTGTGCTCAGATACCTTTTACCAAGGTTTCAGTCCTTAATTAGCCTGTTATGGCTTTTTCACTATCATCAGTAGGAAAGGCCGGGTGATGAGACCTAGGGTGAGGAGACCTAGTCTCCTCTAACCTTGTGCCAAAAAAACAGCAGCCATGGGTTCTTCTAAGCAGCTGGCTAGCATTCTAAAGATGAAAATGGTGGAGGCCAGCAAAGAAGGAGAAGGCTATAAGAAGATTGCAAAGTGTTTTCAAGTTGCCCTTTCCTCAGTTCGAATTGTAATTAAGAAATGAACAGGAACAGTGGAGGTCAAGATAAGGTCGGAGCGCAGTTGGAGCTGTTCGTAGGATTGATAGAGAGGAAAATCGGAACCCCCGCTTGAATGCAAAAGACCTTCAGAAAGATTTAGTTGACTCTGGAGATTGCGTCAGAAGTATGCAAAATAATGTCTAAACAAGCCTGATGCATTTTGGAAACAAGTCCTGAGGATCAATGAGGTTAAAATAAAACTCTTTGGCCACAATGATCAAAAGGTATGTGTGGAGAAAAAAGGGCTCCGAATTTCAGTAAAAAAAAGATCTCGCCAACCATTAAGCATGGGGGTGGATCAGTCATGCTTTGGGGTTGTGTTGCAGCCAATGGCACGGGAACATTACACTGATGGAGGGAAGAATGGAGTCAATGAAATTTCAACAAATTCTTTATGCAAACTTAACACCATCTGTAAAAAAGCTGAAGTTGAAAACAGGATGGCTTCTACAAATGGATAATTATCCTAAACACAATAGGGCACAAGCTGAAGGTTTTACAATGGCCCTCACAGTCCCCTTGTCTGAACATCAGTGAAAATCTGTGGTTAAACCTTAAAATAGCAGTGCATGCAAGACGACCCAGGAATCTCACAGACTGGAAAAATATTCCAAGAAAGAATGGATGAAAATCCCTTGAAGAAGAATTGAAGAACTCTTGCCTGCGTACAAAAACCATTTGCAAGTTGTGATACTTTCAAAACGGGGCATTACTAGGTGCTAACCATGCAGGTGCCCAAACTTTTGCATTGGCCCATCCTCCTTTTTGTACTTTTTAAAGTGTAAAATATGAATATTATGAATTATTGTAAAATAAAAAGAATTGGGTAGTCCGAATGGAGAAATAAACAAAAAAAAAAAAAATAGAACCAGCCAACTGTTCTTTTTACACTCAGACCATGCACTTTTTCCTTTTTTAACATTGAACTGTTTGATTCTTCTTTTTTTTTTTTTCTTTCTTTTCTCATTTGGACCGTCTAATTTTTTTTTTTTATTCTTGCATTGAAGAGCAAAAAAAAAAAAAAGAGAAATCTATGTGATTCATGTACATCTTTGGTGAGGCCAGCCCGGCACTATAATAGGCTTTTTAGCAGCTCAGTATTTGACACGCTGATGACTTATGTTAGTGTGAGAGGTGGGTTAGAGCAAAGAGTGAGAAATGAAGCACGGCAAGTCCCACACATAACAGGCACGCAGCATACACACAGCAAAATGTTTTCCATACTTGGCAGTTCAATGCCTGGATACAGGGGCTGCCGTTTGCCTAATATCAAAAGCACAGGAAGCAAGTAAGCAATGGCTGCACAAAGACATAGGGTAAGGCAACCCCTCCGGAAAGAAGCAATTGTAATGGTAAATCTGTCCATCAATGAGGAAAAGCCATTAATGCCTTATAATATACACTTTAAAGAAGCTTTTATATCAATGTTTAGTCAAAAATGTCCATGTCAAGAGCCAACAATGACTGAATACAAGTGCCCTTTCTTTAAAATCCTGAAAGACCGGAAGCGATCAGCATTTTCATAGCAAATTTTAAGGAATCCTATCTTACCCTATCCCTTGCAGGGCTTTGGAAATCACTAAAGAAATGGATACAGCGTATCCTAAGCACACCACCCACAAGAAGGAGTATTAGAAAGATAATAAACTTTATTTGAATACAATTCATATAAAATATCCATATCATGAATTAACAACATACATATTAAAGAGGAAAGAAATTTATACCCGAGTAAAGTGCACACAAACAGGATTAAGGGAATAGGTGCAGGTTATGGGAATGTGTGATATTAATAGATGCACCAACATATCAGCATGCATTCAATCAGACCCATAATGGTCATTAAAGTGCAAAGTGCCATAAAGGAAATATGCCGGTAGCCAAATGATTGTTAACACATACCAATTTTTATCGCCTGACCACAGAATCACTGGAGTCCCGACGCACGTTTCGCGTTCCACTTTTTCACAGGGAGAGGTGTGTGTCATGACTCAAGACCTGTCTGGTTTTTATGGTATTCATACCCTGCACTGGGCCATTCCTCCATCGCGCATGGCACCACTGAAGGCCTCTATAATTGACGGCGTGCGGATATGACGTCACGGAGGATTTCCTCCCCGCATGCCGGAATTGAGTGCTGGACGCCGCTGAACCTGAGACTCGGGGACGGTGGTGCCATGTGCGACGGAGGATTGGCCCAGTGCAGGGTATGAATGCCATAAAAACCAGACAGGTCTTGAGTCATGACACACACATCTCCCTGTGAAAAAGCAGAATGTGAAACGCGCGTTGGGACTCCAGTGATTCTGTGGACAGGGTATATGTTAACAATCATTTGGCTACCGGCATATTTCCATTATGGCACTTTGCACTTTAATGACCATTATGGGTCTGATCGAATGCATGCTGACATGTTGGTGCATCTATTAATATCACACATTCCCATAACCTGTACCTATTCCCTTAATCCTGTTTGTGTGCACTTTACTCGGGTATAAATTCCTTTCCTCTTTAATATGTATGTTGTTAATTCATGATATGGATATTTTATATGAACTGTATTCAAATAAAGTTTATTATCTTTCTATTACTCCTTCTTGTGAGTGGTGTGCTTGGGATACGCTGTATCCATTTCTTTGGTGACTATAGATATACACGCCCCCATACTCTATGCATGTTGGGAATTCCTTTATGGTAAAGGTCCCTGTATAATTGCAGTAGTAGGTTTTTGGACATTTTTGTAGTAGGGCTTTGGAAATGCTGCTTTTGTCTGACGGAAGCTAAGTAACAATATTTTAAAGTCTAATGTAAGGAGAAAATAGGGCACTCCCCACTGTGCGTTAATATAAGCTTTATCTGCGGTATCAAACAGATTCCCCTGAGGAAGTGTGACTTACATGCGAAACGGCTGTCAGCCACATTGTCTCCATAATCTCTTTTTGGAACCTCAAATAAAGCTTATTTCAACACACAGTGGCGAGCCACCCCATTTTTTCCTTACATTAGTATTTGTACAATTTCCTTGTGAGGACCATCGAGATGGGTAATCAGCTGCTGAAGCTATTTTCACCATTGCTGTTTCGACGCACACAATGTGATGAAAGTAGTGCTGGATCCCTGGTTGTTGTTTTTTTTTACAAGTAGTAGAATATTTTAAGGTGCATCTGTCAACTTCTTTTTCAGGGGTTGTCTTCACAATATCAGATCCACCACAGTCATCACTGCCGGTCTGACTCTCACCATCCCCAGAAAGCAGCTGACTTTGGTACAGGTTTCCTCCTCTGTGGCAGTTGCAGAAAATAAAAGCAGCATTAGGCCGAGTACAGACGTACTTTTTGGCCCTGCGGATTTTTCCGCGCAGAATGGAAGAAATCCGCCGGTCAAATGACCTGCATTTTTCCTGCGGATTTCTTCCATTTTTCATGCGGTTTTCATGCGGTTTTCCCCCTGCGGATTTGGTGACAGGGGAGATGGAAAACCACACAAAAGAAGTAACATGCTGCGGATTTTGTACCGCGGAAAAATCTGCAGCGTCTGCACAGCGTTTTTTTTTTTACATTGATTTTAAGGCTACTGTACATCACAATGCAGAAATGCAACGTTTCTGTGCGGTAAAATCCGCTGCGGAACCGCTGCAAATCTGCATCGTGTGCACACAGCCTTATAGTACTGTGCAAGTTTCAAGCAGGTTTGGAAAAACAATGCTACAAAAGTAAAAAATATTTTTTTAAAAATGAAATATTAATAGTTTATTCTTATCAATTAACAAAATGAAAAGTGAATGAAAAAATTGTAAATCGGAATAAAATCAATATTTGGAGTCACCGCCGTTTGCCTTTAAAGCAGCAACAATTCTCTCTGATGGTATTGCATTATGGATTAGTATCTCCTTGTGTTTCTCGTCATTGAGGACATCATTAATCCTGTCCAAATCCCCAATTCCATTTGTAATAATGCAGCCCCAAATTTGCAAGAAATCTCTGTCATGCTTCACTGTTCCCTGCAAATACTCATTATTGTAACACTTGCTTGCCCTTCGGCAAACTAACCGCCTTCACATATTGACTCATCAGTCAAGAGCACCTGCTGCCATATTTCTCCACCCCAGTTCCAATGTGTTCATGCATAGTTGAGTTACTTGGTCTTGTTTCCATGTAGAAAGAATGGTTTATTGCCACAATTCTTCCATGAAGACCACTTATGGCCAGAATGTTCCTGACAGTAAAGTAGTGCAACTGGGTCTGATTGGTTCTTGCCAATTCTGAGTTGATGGCACTGCTGGGGATCTTTTTATTTTCAAGGAAAGTAACCATGATGTGTTTTTTATCTCCTGCACGAGGTTTCCTTGGCTGACCACTGCATATATAGTCCTCAAGGTTTCCCATTTCTTGTGTACTTAATGCAGAGAAAAACAGGTAGATACTTATCCATCATGCAATACCATGAGGGAGGCTCCAAATCTATTCTGTAGCATGACCATGACACCAAATATACAGCCAATGTCATTAAGAAACATCTTCAGCATAAAATGGAACAAGGAGTCTTGATATGGTCCTCAAAGAGACCTGATCTCAACATCATTGAGTCTGTTTGAAATTACATGAAGAGAGAGAAGAATTTGTACAAATGACATCCACAGAAGATCTGTGGTCAGTTCTCTAAGAGGTTTGGAATAGCCTTTCTACAGAGTTCCTTCAAAACCTGTGAACAAGTGTACATAGAAGAAGTGATGAAGGCAAAAGGTAGCCAAACCAAATATTGCTTCAATCTAGATATATTTTGTTAATTGATAAAAATAAACTATTACTACCATTATTTATGAAAACATAGTAACTGTGCAGCATATTTTTTCCGCACCAGCCTAAAACTGTTGCACAGTAGTGTATATGGCAGCTCCAATGTACTGTATGACAAACTCCAGTTCACCAAAAAGAGAGCATCTGTGTGAGGGGGAAGCCCATCTATAACAGTCCATATGCACGAATACAATCTTTAAAAGACAAACACCCCTCTAAGATTGAATATTTGCCTCCATTACTGCAATATGCTATGAAGCCACCTTTGAAAATGCTCCGCTTACTATGACGTAATAGTATATCACGGAGGAAAGTGTTTAAAGGGTGTCCCTATAGCAAATGCTATTTTAAAGCATTAATGTGAATGTGACCAATCTAGAACCACCCTGGTGTATTGTGACATTTGCTGCCAGTTCCGGCTCTTCTCATCTCTCTTCTTAGAGAGCAGACACGATTAACTTCTAGGAAGTCACCAAGTCACATTCCACTTCTGTGTCAGAAGACATTCCATTGCCTCATTTACGGATCTAATCACATTCATTCTCATCGCCACCACCATGAGCCTGGCCTTCAATCATCTCTAAGACTTAGCACTTTCTGTATTTGCACGGCTATATTTAGCAAGCTATGAATAGGGCCGATCTAACAATGCCTGTGGCAAGGAACATGGGAAGGGAAATAAGGCCAGTTCTGAATATAAAAGTCTTAAGATGGTGTGGAGATACCGTTATCTCCCTCTATCTACTTAGAGATCTGGCTTCATTGCCATCATTTATGGGCGACTCAAATTCTTTACCCAGTTTTTGGTGACTTTATACACGTGCCTTATATACAGGACTTTTGGCTATCAGACCACTGGAAGTCAATGATCTGCATTGTTTGTCATAGCATGTACTGTATGTGCAACATTGCTAATTATTGCTAGATTTGCTTGCTTACATAGGTTTCCGAATAAAACTTGATTCAACCAAAAAGGCTCGTGCACAAAGCACTTGTTCAATTTTTACGGCCATCTGTTTTGACGTATAGCACCCATCCAAATGTTATTCTATGGGGCTGTGCACATGTCCAATTTTTTCCCTTGGACTGAGACAGCTCAAGGAAAAAAATGTAGCATGCCCGAGTTGCGTCTAATATTGGATCATACTCTGCCATTCATGTTGATGGGCTTGTGGGGAAAAAAAAAAATTAAAAAAATCAGACAGCACTGGAATGACATGACAGCCAACGTGTATGATGGTGACAAGACTTCCCTTGGGGGAAAAGTTAGGAATGATGGATTTCAACATAAAAGATCCTTTGTTCTTAAACACAATCTGTCACCAGACTTTTGCCATCTGGCCGCAGGATAATGTACAGGCAGAGACCCTGATTCTAGCGATGCATCACTTACTGGGCTGCTTGCTGCAGTTTTGATAAAATCACATTTTTATCTGCTGCAGATCTACCAGTTCTCTGAATGCTCACAACACTGATGCCAATAATGGAGGCGGGGTTATAAAGAGCTCATGAATATGGAGGACTACTCGGCAGCAGGTTTACTAGTCCGCTAGTGATAATCCTTTGCTGATATAATAGTGATTTTATCAAAACTACAGCAAGTAGACCAGTAAGTGAAATGTCAATGGAATCAGTGTCTCTGTCTGTATGTTATGCTGCTCTCAGATTAGGTGGCAAAAACCTGGTAACAGATTCCCTTTAAAGAAGGCAAGCCTCCACCCGAGTTGTTTGACAGTAGTTTACGTCCCACTCTGATTGAGAATACATGCACACTCGGCTGATTGGGGTGTGCATTTGTGTGGGTGGCGTGAGAAAGAAAAGCTGTCAGATGAACATGTGACATCTAAAGTGTATGGCTAGATGTACCCCACAGACAGCCTGCCTCCCATCCACAAGTCCTACCTAAAGCAGCTTAGATAGGAAAACTGTTTGATGAGGTCCTTGTGCCTGCTTGCAATATGAGGGGTGTCCACATGGCAAATACACCATGCAATGATAGGGCTCTAATTTTCAAGCGTGTGAGTTTCTTTCATTTATATATCCCACGCAAAAGTGCAACATTTTGATCTTTGATAAAGTCTTTCTTTAAGCAATGACAAAGAATGAATCTGTGTGTGGGACGTGTAACTAAACACTTCCATTTTTTCATATTTGGATGCCATTTGGTCAGTAACAGAATACAAAATCTGAGATTTTCTGTAAATGCAAATACTGTTGTTTTGACAAGCTAATGAAATATTCATCATTAGAAATTAACGAGAACTCTCCCTCTGTCAGCATTCAGTAAGTGACCCACGATGGGATGGGGATACTGGATTTGGCCGAAGCCGTAACTTCAGACTTTAAATCACCATTATAGACCGTGAAATCTAAAGACTTACAGGGGATCTCCAGCCCAGGGTGCACTGTAGTGTTCTTCACAGTGGGTGGAGAGTGCCGGCCATCTGCCATGTCATGTTCTGAACATTGTGGCTCTCCATGGATGACGGCAAGTCCCAGACGCAGACGCTCGGCATACGACTGTGCCCTTAGTAGATGGCACAAGATGGTTAGAATGTGGACAAAATAAAACAGTAAATAACAGCAACGTCCCCCTTGTGATCTAAATCAGGCACTGGTCTATACGTTGGTGGCAATGCAGGATTATTCCCTCAAAGGGGTGTTTTGGGGAAAAGAAAGTGGTCTATAAGCAGTAATTGTCATACAAATAATCTTTATTTGGCTTTAATAGAAATTACCAATTCATTTTGACATTTCTGTTTGAACCCAAAGGACTATGTTCTTAAAGGGAAGGTGCCGTGTTTTTCATACTTTAACGTAAAAAAGAAAATAGTTTAAAAAGATATTGTCCCCTAAGCTTGACTCAGTGGTGTGTATGTTTTTTATTTTTTTACTGTATTATTGCAGCCACTGGGGGCTGCCATCTTACCTTTCTGGGTGCTGAATGACACTTTCCATTCTCATTTACGGCAGTCCCTGGGCATAAGACATAACAGTCGGCTCCCGACCCTATCTCTATCATTTCAGCAGCTTCAGCTGTGAACTGGGCACATCTCTGTGGGCAGCTCAATTCACAGCTGAAGGTGTGGCCAGGCACCATCTTATTAGAGCCCAATGCTTTCCTTTTAGCTCCATTTACACTCCATTGCAAGCCCTGGATGCTGTACTGTTCCAGCATAACGGCTTGGATGTTCACTCTGCACATACCAGCTGCAGGAGAGGATACAGGGCGAGCTCCTGGAGACCGAGCTGCTCTTGCAAAACATAGGAGGAGCTGCTCCCTGCTCTTTCAAAACACTTGGCCATCTGCTGGACATCTAATCCTATCCTGTGTGATACTGACTGCTGAGCCGTGTATCTAATCCTATCCTGTGTGATACTGACTGCTGAGCCGTGTATCTAATCCTATCCTGTGTGATACTGTGTGCTGAGCCGTGTATCTAATCCTATCCTGTGTGATACTGTGTGCTGAGCCATGTATCTAATCCTATCCCGTGTGATACTGACTGCTGAGCCGTGTATCTAATCCTCTCCTGTGTGATAATGACTGCTGAGCAGTGTATCTATTCCTATCCTGTGTGATACCATCGGCTGAGCCGTGTATCTACAGTCATGGCCAAAAGTTTTGAGAATGACACAAATATTATATTTTCACATGATCTGCTGCTCTCTGGTTTTTATGTGTGTTTGTCAGATGTTTTTATCACATACAGAAATAAAATTGCAATCATATTATGAGTAGCAAAAGGTTATATTGACAGTTAGAAGGAGTTAATGCAGCAAGTCAATATTTGCAGTGTTGTCCCTTCTTCTTCAGGACCTCAGCAATTCTCCCTGGCATGCTCTCAATCAACTTCTGGATCAAATCCTGACTGATAGCAGTCCATTCTTGCAAAATCAATGCTTTTATTTTGTCTGAATTTGAAGGTTTTTGTTTGTCCACCTGTCTCTTGATGATTGACCACAAGTTCTCAATGGGATTAAGATCTGGGGAGTTTCCAGGCCATGGTCCCAAAATCTCTATGTTTTGTTCCCTGAGCCATTTAGTTATCACCTTTGCTTTATGGCAAGGTGCTCCATCATGTTGAAAAAGGCATTGTTGATCGCCAAACTGCTCCCTCGACGGTTGGGAGAAGTTGCTCTTGGAGGACATTCTGGTACCATTCTTTATTCATGGCTGTGTTTTTAGGCAAGACTGAGAGAGAGCCCATTCCCTTGGCTGAGAAGCAACCCCACACATGAATGGTTTCAGGATGCTTGACAGTTGGCATGAGACAAGACTGGTGGTAGCGCTCACCTGGTCTTCTCCGAATAAGCCGTTTTCCAGATGTCCCAAACAATCGAAAAGGGGATTCATCAGAGAAAATGACTTTACCCCAGTCCTCAGCAGTCCACTCCCTGTACCTCTTGCAGAATATCAGTCTGTCCATGATGTTTTTCCTGGAGAGAAGTGGCTTCTTTGCTGCCCTCCTTGAGACCAGGCCTTGCTCCAAGAGTCTCCGCCTCACAGTGCGTGCAGATGCACTCACACCTGCCTGCTGCCATCCCTGAGCAAGCTCTGCACTGCTGGTAGCCCGATCCCGCGGCTGAAACACTTTTAAGAGACGGTCCTGGCGCTTGCTGGTCTTTCTTGGGTGCCCTGGAGCCTTTTTGGCAACAAGGGAACCTCTCTCCTTGAAGTTCTTGATGATGCGATAGATTGTTGACTGAGGTGCAATCTTTCTAGCTGCGATACTCTTCCCTGTTAGGCCATTTTTGTGCAGTGCAATGATGACTGCACGTGTTTCTTTAGAGATAACCATGGTTAACAGAAGAGAAACAATGATGCCAAGCACCAGCCTCCTTTTAAAGTGTCCAGTGGTGTCATTCTTACTTAATCATGACAGATTGATCTCCAGCCCTGTCCTCATCAACACCCACACCTGTGTTAATGGAGCAATCACTGAAACGATGTTAGCTGGTCCTTTTAAGGCAGGGCTGCAATGATGTTGAAATGTGTTTTGGGGGATAAAGTTAATTTTCTAGGCAAATATTGACTTTGCAAGTAATTGCTGTTAAGCTGATCACTCTTTATAACATTCTGGAGTATATGCAAATTGCCATTAGAAAAAATGAAGCAGTAGACTTTATAAAAATTAATATTTGTGTCATTCTCAAAACTTTTGGTCATGACTGTAATCCTATCCTGTGTGATACTGACTGCTGAGCTGTGTATCTAATCCTCTCCTGTGTGATACTGACTGCTGAGCCGTGTATCTAATCCTATCCCGTGTGATACTGACTGCTGAGCCGTATATCTAATCCTCTCCTGTGTGATAATGACTGCTAAGCCGTTTATCTAATCCTATCCTGTGTGATACTGTCTGCTGAGCCGTGTATCTAATCCTATCCCGTGTGATGCTGACTGCTGAGCCGAGTATCTAATCCTATCCCGTGTGATACTGCTCTCCTGAAATACTCTGTGCTGCTGTCACCCTGCTGGTTTTATGTGTGATCTACATGGTGGTATTGTGTATGATCTATATGGCTGCATTATGTGTGAACTATATGGCGGTATTATGTGAGAACACTGGCAGTATTCATTTTGGGGTGGTTCTGGCTGAGCACCTGCACACAGGTCAGGGGCAATGGTTAGGTGCAGTCAGGGGAGGGCTGGTGAGGCAGCTGAAGAGAGGGGTCTCATTTTTATCGTTACTGTATGGCTACATTTCCCCCCAGCCTGCTTCCCAGCGTCTCCCCGGACTGCGCCTGTCGCCTCGCTTTCACACATCGCCAGGACAGGATCTGAGGAGGGGAATGGGGTCTTTGCATGTAAAGTCTGGATCAGAACAGGCCATCAATCAGCAGAAATGTTTCCTGGACTTCTGTGGTGCTGTCAACCTGCTCCTCCCCCATATATCTCCCTCTGTGCCCCCCATAGACCAGCGCACTGCTCTCCTGAAACACTCTGTGTTGCTGTCACCCTGCTTCCAGAATCCTTGCTGCCTGCCATCCTCGGTGACCCAAGACCCCATTGCTCTCCTCAGATCCTGTCCTGGCAATGTGTGAAAGCGAGGCTACAGGGGCCTGATATATGGTGGAAGGAGCAGGGTGACAGCAGCACAGAGTATTTCAGGAGAGCAGTGTGCTGGTCTATGGGGGGCACAGAGGGAGATATATGGCGGAGGAGCAGAGTGACAGCAGGACAGAGTATTTCAGGAGAGCAGTGTACTGGTCTATGGGGGGGCACAGAGGGAGATATATGGTGGAGGAGCAGGGAGACAGCAGCACAGAGTATTTCAGGAGAGCAGTGTACTGTTCTATGGGGGGCACAGAGGGAGATATATGGTGGAGGAGCAGGGAGACAGCAGCGCAGAGTATTTCAGGAGAGCAGTGTACTGGTCTATGGGGGGCACAGAGGGAGATATATGGTGGAGGAGCAGGGAGACAGCAGCACAGAGTATTTCAGGAGAGCAGTGTACTGGTCTATGGGGGCACAGAGGGAGATATATGGTGGAGGAGCAGGGTGACAGCAGTGCAGAGTATTTCAGGAGAGCAGTGTACTGGTTTATGGGGGGCACAGAGAGAGAGATATATGGAGGAGGAGCAGGGTGACAGCAGCAAAGAGTATTTCAGGAGAGCAGTGTACTGGTCTATGGGAGGCACAGAGGGAGATATATGGTGGAAGGAGCAGGGTGACAGCAGCACATAGTATTTTAGGAGTGCAGTGTGCTGGTCTATGGGGGCACCCTGTTCGATGCCAGGGATTGTACATAGAGCGTGGTGTTTTATACACATGGATGGACCGTCTGCTTGTCTGCTCCACAGAAATCCAGGAAACATTTCTGCCGATTGATGACCTGTTCTGATCCAGACTTTGCATGCAAAGACAGGCAGTAACTTTGCAGGCCCCATCAAAATGGCTGCTCACTGTGTTCCTAGATGTCATCCTCTCTTTTCCCTTACCAAACACCCAGAAGGGGAGGAGAGGAGTGACATCACCCCCATGTCAGCAGATTCCGCCCATATTTACTGCAGGGCAGTAATGTGAGCTAGTTGTACACTAGGTTTTTGTGCCAAATTTCAGTAGCTGCTCCCCGTAGTGTTAACAAGTGGAAATGCCAAACCTTTTAAAATTATTTTTCATATTTTACTAAATTAAAAACAAATGATAATATTTTTTAAGAAAATGTAAACATTAATCATTTACATTTCTTCAATTGCTGAAAAAAATTTTTTGGGATGGCACCTTCACTTTAACACAGAGGGAAATATACCCTATGATCAAGTGACCTGGTGTCCTTTGGGCTCTGCCTTCCCTAGAAGCAAAGTACTTCATACTCTTGTTTCGCCCCTCACTAGCTTCATCACGCGCTCATGTAACATCAGCGTTTTCATCTATACATGGTAGTTAATTCATAACTCGTAAAGTTATAGAACGCTATACAGTCTCATAATTGCTTGATGAAGCTGGAGGGATACGGAACAAGAATAATGTAGGGTGTGATATCTCCCCACGGTGTTCAGTGCTGGACATGCCTGCATAGAATATAATCACGGAAGCTTGGGTGGAGGACTGCATTCACACATGCCCCTATCATGCAGAATACTTTTTACAAGCAACATAGAGATTCAATCCCAGCAATCTTCAGGCTTTCTCATATTTTAGCTAGCTTGCTTTTACCTCTTTGCAGCATCTGGAGACTTTGCAACTATGACTGCATTTCTGTAATCTTGAACCTGAAACATAAGGAATCATACAGTTGATCATGGACACACCTTTGCCTAAAATGCTATGACAGTGACAGAGTACCTGACTATTGTGAAGGTAACTGGAGGAAAGGTCTGACTGTGGGGTATGTCTACTACTCACCTCCTCTTGTATATACTGTAGCAGGAAAGGGGACGCTCGGAGGTTGTCCACTGGAAAGTTGAAGAAACCCTGGATTTCTTTTTGATGCAAGTCCATTGTGATGATGTGTGTCAGTCCTTAAGGGACAAATGATAGAATATCATAAAACACAATGGAATTTTAAAGCCTCCTTATACACCTTAGGCTAATGTTGGCTGAAGCCGCTGATAACAAGTGGGCTAACAGTCTAATGTGTATGGGAGGCCAGACAATTGATTGTCAAGAAAGCTATAGATTGGACATTTCCAACTTTGGTCTGCTGACCCCTTTTGTTCTCTCTGAGATAAGCTGCCAAGACATATCTGAAAGGGTCTCTCCTATGCTCTTCCAATAAGACTAGCATATATTAGGCAAAAGCAAACATGTAGGGCAAGGTAGGTAACATACGAGGCAACTAATCTGCAATGTGTATCGTTACAAAATACAATGCCCTGGTTGTCCAAGTATACAGTAAATACCTAAACAAGTTAGGTTAGGTTCCCACTTAAATGGAATTTCCACTGGAGTCCCCGAAAAACTGCAGTCCAACAGGAACTCAATCAGTGCAGCCGATGAAGTCACTATGTGCACCCCCTCCATCCAGACAGGATTTCTGTTTTTCAGACATGCAAAGATAGAAAAGACATGGGGCCTCTGTTGGGGTTCCAGACGGAAACCCCACGTGATGCTCGGCGAAGAGCAATGAATCAGTGTGAACCTAGAATTATATTTTAGGGATTTACTGTATAACTGGACAATCAGGGAATTGGTTTCATGGCAAGATACAAAGATAGAAAGTAGACAATTTACTTGTAAAACCATTTCATATTTAGTTGAATGTGGGAAAAAAAAATAATTGTGTTTTCTACAGTTTCCTACTCATGATGGCCAGGGGTGAATGTGTGGTCAGTCTAACACCTTCTGAAGTGTTAAGGTACTGTCACACTTAGCGATGTACCAGCGATCCCGACCAGCGATATGACGCGGTCAGGATCGCTGGTACATCGCTAAGTGGTCGCTAGTGAGCTGCCACACAGGCAGATCTCACTAGCGACATCGCTGGGGACGGGGATCGCTACTTACCTGTCACACCAGGCGATCCTGCGTCCTCCCGCCCGGCTCCACGCGTCGCTCGTCTTCACAGCAGGAAGCGCCGCAGGAAGCTGACGACGAGAAACGGTCCTGAACGTTCTCGCGCGATCAGCGATAACCAGCGGGGGAGCCGGTCGTAGGTAAGTATCAGACACAGAGATATCGCTAGCAATATCGCTATAACGTCACTAGTTATAGCGATATTGCTAGCGATATCTCTTAGTGTGACATGCCCTTTAATCAGGCTGCACACGCGAGACTAAGGCAGCTGATACCGGCTGATCAGGATGATCCTTTATAAGTATTTTGGAGAGAAAGAACACAGATTCATCACTGCAGGTCTTTCATCGTGGCATCTTTAGGTTGGGAAGGGGGCGAGTACATAGCTGGAGTCCAAAAAAAGTGGTATAAGAGATCCAAGTGTGGCACAGGGGGGGAAAGTGCAGGAAGGATTCCATGGAGAAAAAAGACTTGGCATTCAAGAAGGAGGAAAAAATGCATTCAGGGAGGGGTCCCTGATGGAGAGATGCCAGGGCAATAACATTCATGAACCAGGGTGATCCCTGGAGGAAAGACATTCCAAGACGCCCATACCATGAGGTGATATCTCGGAGTACGATGAGGGAAATTGAAGAAGTTACTTGAAGGAAAAAAAAAATTGGATCATCATTTTCTGACTCCCCTAACTGTTCCTTCAATGGTGCTTTGTTGTCTTTTTCTTGTGGGGAAAGGTGATTCTTTCATTGGTATAGTTTATGGTACATATTTCATAGCTTTTCATTGTATTTTTTTTTTTGGGGGGGGGAGGTGGAGGACCAGTAACAAAAATCTGCAATTCTGGGGTTTAAATTTTTTTTTTTTTTTAAGCTTTACGGCATTTCCAATATGGGTTAAAGAGGAAGACGTCGTCTGTATAACACAGCCGGCATCTGTCTTGTGTGGAATGGGCTCAACTGTTCCGCTGGCGCCATACATCGGCACCCGACTGGAAGGGCGCAGTCTAGACGGCCGTTTTACTCGCGCGGAGATTGCATCACAATCCTCGGACTGCCCGTGGGCTCTCCTGACCTGAGTGTGACAAACTGCACAGTAATATATGCTGTAACACTCAGGGTAGGAGAGCAGACGGCCAGTCCGAGGATTGCAATGTGATCCTCGCATGAGTAATATGGCCGTCTGACTGCATCTGAAGGGTATAGAGGATTTGTAAGCTTCTAACCAATCCACAGCGTAGGATGGTGACTTGCTGACATTACTGGGAGACCTACAAATCCTGAGCCCTGTCTGATTGGAGCATGAGCTCTGCTACTCTATATATTGTCTATGAAACTGCCAGAGATAGCCAAGGGTTGTATTTGGGAATTTCACACCACAGAGACTTGAATAAACACAATCATGATGCCGATAATGTGGAGCAACTCCCACCTACCGGCATTGGACAGCATGGAGGCCAGCAGCTTGCATACGATAGACCCTCTCTTGCGCATTTTACTCTGCTTACTGTAAGGAAAATATGGGATGACCCCAATGATGTTCTTGGCACAGGATGTCTTGAGAGCATATGTCATGATCAGTAGCTCCATCACGGCGGTGTTCACATCCCTGTGAAGGTATTTGTCAATACATAAAGCTATTAGAGCATGTCCAATGGCTGCTTACAGGACAATAAATAAGATACAATAGATTATTCTTTACTTCAAAGACCCAAATTACCCAGACTGATGGTCCATGCCTGTGAAAAGCATGAAGGCGGCACACCTGCCACTAGAATTTTGTGACCTTCAAGCCTGAATTATATGAAGCCTTCCCTGGGCCAGAGATAATAATGCTAGCTTTAATCCCTATTCACTGACAGCTGCAGATGCCAAAGGAATGAGGTTTATGCAGAGCGCCTCTCTGTGTGGTGTATCCCTTCTTATACCCAAATTATATGGCTTCCTGGAATAGCAACGATCAGCTGATGGGCTAGTAATAATATGAGAGTGGTAGATTAGGCTGATTCAGAGGGGACCATTACACAATCTGTTGTCCTATATGGCAGAATGGTCATTTATTGCTGTCTTCTCCTAGAATCATGCCAGCTGCGCCCCTTCCCAGGGGCGGTAGGTTTAGTCACCTTGGGATTGTCTGTATGATAAATATATCTTGTCCACGGACCGATTCCTGAATTTCCACTCTGGTTTCTAAAGAGACAAGGACACCTTTAATTAAAAAGAATACTAATATACTGATGCAGAAGGTGACAATCTGGACATCTCACCTCCATTAGTCTCCTGGTAGACAACGGCTTTTCCAAGTTCTACTCCCAGCCGCCTAAAAGTGAAAAGAACGGTTTTATGCATTAAATTACAAGACAGGATTACAGGTACGGCACATTAAATAACATTATCCACCACCATTACAACTATCCTAGGAGAAATAAGAGATGGAGGAACATAAACTGCACAGCCAGAACATTAAAACAACCTTCTGAGCATTGTGTAAGTTCTTCTTGTACCACCAAAACAGCTCTGACCCATTGAGAAATGGACTTTTCAAGACCGCTGGAAGCGTCCTAATAATGGCACAAGATCCTAAAGGTTCTGTAAGTTGTGAGATGGGGTCTTTGTGGATCTCCTGTTGTTTTCAAGCACGTCCCACAAATACTCAAGTGGACAGAGATCCAGGGACTTTGGAGCCCAAGACAATGTCCCAACTGCTATTAGGGAACACTGGTGCCATAAAGGAGTACACTTGGTTTACAACAATTAGGTAGGAGACACATGTCAAAGATCAGGAACCAAGATTCCCCCAGAACATAACCCAGCCTTTGTCAACACATCTTCCCATATGGCATCCTGGTGACATCTCTTTCCCCAAAAAAAGACGTACAAGTACACCTGGCTATCTACATGATAAAAAAAACAACAACCAGGCCATAGTCTTACATTGCTCCATAGTCCATTGCTGAAGCTTATGAGCCCATAGTGAATGCTTTCAATGGTAGACAGGGATCACTTCCATCTGAATCAATGAGCCTTGGGCACCTAGGATCTGCTAACTAGTTCACCACTTGTCATTCCATGGACCACTTTTGGTGGGTACCAACTACTACATACCTGGAACACCAATACTAAAGAAAGGACGCACAAATCACAATGGACTTTGCAGGTGCACGAGACATAATAAAGCACCCAGTGGTGTCATTTAGGGCATGCTACATGGCACTCAATATTGTCAAGGGAAATTTGGAAGCAGGTTTTTGCTAATCCATCTGAGTACAGCATTATGTAGGGGTAGAGACACTAATTCCAGAGACATATCCCTTACTGGACTGCTTGCTGCAGTTTTGATAAAATCACTGTTTTGTCTGCTACAAATCTACCTGTTCTCTGAATGCTGAGCTTTATATAACTCTGTCCACATCACTGATTGGCAGCTTTCTGTGTACACTGTGCATAGGCAGAAAGCTGTCAATCAATGGTGGGGGTGGAGTTATACAGAGCTTATGAATATGGAGGACTACATGACAGCAGGTTTACTAGTCCTCTAGTAATAATCTTCTGCTAATAAAACTGTGATTATCAAAGCTGCACCAAACAGCCCAGTAAGTGACATCACTGGAATCAGGATCTCTGTCTCTACAATATGCCGCTCTCAGACTACGTAGCAGATTTCCTTTAAAAACAAGCAGACCCACACTTACTCTGTGATCCTCTTGGCCAGTTCCACGCAGGCAGGACTGGAGTTGGCAGAGAACACCCGGTAACCGCTTCTGGCTGAGTTCATAGTACAGGGACCATTCAGCCACTTTGGGGGCCGGGAGCAAGAGAAAACAGACTTGTGAGGCATTTGCATCCGTCTTGGCATGACGATGACACCTGAAATACACTGACACGGCTCCCTCATCAACAAAAAGCATGGCACCCCAACATGGACAAGCAAAAGGCACAGAACAGCCCTACATGAAACAGACATGAGACTATGCAATGTAGCTACGGCACTTCTCAGCAACTGAATTCTGTATCGGGAAAAAAAGGGGTTAAAACTAAACTGTTTATAGGGTAACTCTGTAAAGATGAACCAGCTAGACTAAGGCCCCATCACACTAAGCAACTTACCAGCGATCCCGACACCGATATCAAGGTGTCAGGATCGCTAGTAAGTCGCTATGTGATCGCTGGTGAGCTGTCACACAGACAGCTTCACCAGCGATCAGCACAGCGATGCCGAGCGCCCGGCATCGCTGGCTATCCCTGTAAAAAATAGAATCAAAATAAAAAATATAGTTATTCTCAACTTCCGACGTCCCGCGCAGCCATCCTGCCCCTCTCCACACTCCGGTCCCAGTGATCCTTTGCGAGAATGACCGCGAGATGTCACAGTCTCGCGGGATAACAAAGTCTCGCGGTCATTCGTGCAAAGGATTACTGGGACCGGAGCGTGGAGAGAGGCAGGATGGCTGAACGGGACGTCGGAAGGTGAGAATAACTATATTTTTTATTTTTTTTATTATTTTTTACAGCTGATCGCTGGTCTCCCGCCTGTCAGACACAGCGATGCGTGCTGGCCAGCGGGAGACCAGCGACCAAAGAAATGTCCAGAGGTTTCCCAGAGCGATCAGCGATACCGGCAGGGGGGCCGCTCGCTGATCGCTGTCACACACAGCGATCTCGCTGGTGAGATCGCTGTGTGTGACGGGGCCTTAAGTACATATGATATTAGGATGAGCAATGCTATCAGAGAAGTGCACAGTGAATATGGACTCATAATGGACCACGTGAATTAAGAAGGCACTTTGGAGTTCCAGAGTGAGTCCTGGCACTCATCCCACCCAATCACTAGTGCTGAGAGGACAGGGAAGCCACTATACATTTCCATTAGATTTCCGATACTAGATAACCCGATAGATATCGTAAAGAGTCCTGTCCTAGTGACATAGTAAAAGACATTCAATTTTCCAGGAGAGGGTGAGCGGACTGCACATTCCTGCAGTGTTCCCCAGCAGCACACCTCAGCATGTAATGGATATGTCACTTAGCTGTCCCTGGTACTCCAGGAAATGCTCAGCTCAGGTCTGTAATTACACCGCTCGCCTCCTCCTGCCCCCCGGCTACTCATAGTTGTACACTCAAAGGTACGCCTCGCAGCAATAGACAGAATAGGCCTAGAATCTTTCACCATCTTAACACTAAGTGCCATTGTCACTGCTGCAGCCTAATTCAGCCCCTAGATACCTGGCACCAGAGGGGAGTACAGGCTGATTGCATTTTATGTGGAGTTGTATAATGATTGAGAAGAGGATATCTGAGTGGTGGACAACCTCTTTAATGTCAAGAATTGGAGGGATTTAATGGTTCTCCATCCACGGGCATAGTCGGTTCACTTTGCTGAACACAAGGGGTACTATAGCACATAGCATAACGTCACGTGAGCCCTGCAGCCAATCAGAGGCTGCTAATGACCCGCTTCCTGACACTTCCTTTGGCTGTAACTGACATCAGGAGGAAATCAGATATTAGCAGTCCTCACTTATGGATGTCAGCTTCGTCTGAAGGAAGTGAGTGAAGCAGCCCATTAGCGGTCACTGATTGGCTACAGGGCTCATGTGACATAACGTCACGCGAGACCTAGCACCAACAAGAGTGACCCCACCGGTCAGACATTGATGACCTATCCTACAGCTAGGCCACAAATGCTAAAGTAGTGGACAACCTCCTTAAGACTGGTGTGTAAACTTGGTCATTGAAGTGAATGGAAGCTCAGCTGCAGTACCTTAGAATGGCCACCACTGAGTATAAGGCACTGCGGTGTTCTGACTACACACACTGAACTTCTGGCACTAGGTATCTGCGGTTCGGTGTTGGGCCTGCACTAATCAGATACTGATGACTTACCCTAAGGAGAGGTCAGATCTAGTCAACACTTTTTTAGTAATCTTTCACCTTGAATTTCTTGTCCATTGGATATCATGGTTCTAACCTCACTCCATGTCCTGGTGAGAACCTGAGCAAAGTGTTAGAGGGATTCTCCATAAATTTATCCACTGCTCCAGCCCATTCTCGCAGCTTTATATGTTGTTGGTTGATAGTGAGACATTACTACATCCACACCTCATATATATATCTATATACCATGTGTGTACTCTCAAGGAAGGCCTACAAGAACATCAAGAGAGAAGGAAGATCCGGCACTGGAGACTTAATAAAATCCACGATAAGTTTTATTCACATAATTTCATGATAAAACCATAAAGGGGAAAACAGACCCCCCACGCCTGACGCGTTTCGAACCTTACACCAGGTTCTTCCTCAGAGACTCATGAAATTATGTGAATAAAACTTATCGTGGATTTTATTAAGTCTCCAGTGCCGGATCTTCCTTCTCTCTTCATGTTTGCAACACATGGTGGTCAGCCATTTGATCCCTAGGCACGACCGGCTTACAGGACTATTTTGGTGAGCACAAATTTCCCTTTCCCCTTCCTAATTTTCTACAAGAACATCATCTATGGGAGTGATGAGATGTGCTGCAGGTGAAGAGCCTCTATCTGCAGAGGACAATTCTAGCTCTGGGTGCTGCAGACACAATGTGGAAACCTAATCTTCCAGCATTACTCTAGCTATGAACTGCTATTTTGGTGCCATCAAATAAGTTCCTCTCCTGTATCAGTGAACTGAAATGCCTCTATTCATGCGTGACCATGTGAAATGGGAATTTACATGTCCTGACATAGCTGGGAACGCAGTGATCAGAAGACTCAACTGCTATTGTTGGCAGTAGTGGTGGAATACATGACAGCACAGTAGACAAGTTGTCTTCCTTTAGATCAGGTCTCTACCTTGGTTAGGGGAGAAGTGATCACCAGGCAAGGGAGACAGGAGGGTTGTCGCTGGAAACACCTGAGACTAGTCGTTTACTAGGGTGATCTTCTGTGGTATCTGGTCATACAATGGAATGCAGCAATTGCCGAGACTGAGCAGACATGGGGGCACATGCCCATGGCGTCCAGTTCCAACACCATCACTTGTACAGTCATGGCCAAAAGTTTAGAGAATGACACAAATATTAATTTTTACAAAGTCTACTGCTTCATTTTTTCTAATGGCAATTTGCATATACTCCAGAATGTTATAAAGAGTGATCAGCTTAACAGCAATTACTTGCAAAGTCAATATTTGCCTAGAAAATTAACTTTATCCCCCAAAACACATTTCAACATCATTGCAGCCCTGCCTTAAAAGGACCAGCTAACATCGTTTCAGTGATTGCTCCATTAACACAGGTGTGGGTGTTGATGAGGACAGGGCTGGAGATCAATCTGTCATGATTAAGTAAGAATGACACCACTGGACACTTTAAAAGGAGGCTGGTGCTTGGCATCATTGTTTCTCTTCTGTTAACCATGGTTATCTCTAAAGAAACACGTGCAGTCATCATTGCACTGCACAAAAATGGCCTAACAGGGAAGAGTATCGCAGCTAGAAAGATTGCACCTCAGTCAATCTATCGCATCATCAAGAACTTCAAGGAGAGAGGTTCCTTTGTTTCCAAAAAGGCTCCAGGGCGCCCAAGAAAGACCAGCAAGCGCCAGGACCGTCTCTTAAAAGTGTTTCAGCTGCGGGATCGGGCTACCAGCAGTGCAGAGCTTGCTCAGGAATGGCAGCAGGCAGCTGTGAGTGCATCTGCACGCACTGTGAGGCGGAGACTCTTGGAGCAAGGCCTGGTCTCAAGGAGGGCAGCAAAGAAGCCACTTCTCTCCAGAAAAAACATTATGGACAGACTGATATTCTGCAAGAGGTACAGGGAGTGGACTGCTGAGGACTGGGGTAAAGTCATTTTCTCTGATGAATCCCCTTTTCGATTGTTTGGGACATCTGGCAAACGGCTTATTCGGAGAAGACCAGGTGAGCGCTACCACCAGTCTTGTCTCATGCCAACTGTCAAGCATCCTGAAACCATTTATGTGTGGGGTTGCTTCTCAGTCAAGGGAATGGACTCTCTCTCAGTCTTGCCTAAAAACACAGCCATGAATAAAGAATGGTACCAGAATGTCCTCCAAGAGCAACTTCTCCCAACCGTCCAAGAGCAGTTTGGCGATCAACAATGCCTTTTTCAACATGATGGAGCACCTTGCCATAAAGCAAAGGTGATAACTAAATGGCTCAGGGAACAAAACAGAGATTTTGGGACCATGGCCTGGAAACTCCCCAGATCTTAATCCCATTGAGAACTTGTGGTCAATCATCAAGAGACAGGTGGACAAACAAAAACCTTCAAATTCAGACAAAATAAAAGCATTGATTTTGCAAGAATGGACTGCTATCAGTCAGGATTTGATCCAGAAGTTGATTGAGAGCATGCCAGGGAGAATTGCTGAGGTCCTGAAGAAGAAGGGTCAACACTGCAAATATTGACTTGCTGCATTAACTCCTTCTAACTGTCAATATAACCTTTTGTTACTCATAATATGATTGCAATTATATTTCTGTATGTGATAAAAACATCTGACAAACACACATAAAAACCAGAGGCCAGCAGATCATGTGAAAATATAATATTTGTGTCATTCTCTAAACTTTTGGCCATGACTGTACATAGAATACGACACTTGACCATTTCCAGTTGTCCCATAGTCAATGAATGGAGATCCAGTATGCGCACCTCCACTCTTCAGAGCCCTATTGTCAGGATCCAGGTACTTGGTTGCGTCCCTATGGATAGAGCTAGCGCCATCCAAACAATCACAAACCACTGTCGTTCCAACAACCACCTATTATCTATGGGTGCCCTTAATCTAAAGGGGGTTTTTACACATAGCGATATCGCTATAACGTCACCGGTTTTGTGATATCGCTATGTGTGATACTTACCTCCGACCGGCTCCCCCGCTGTCCATCGCTGATCGCGCGAGAATGTCCGGCTCCATTTCTCGTCGTCAGCTTCCTGCTGGCGCTGACGAGCGACGCGTGGAGGCTGGCGGGAGGACGTCAGGATCGCTGTGTGTGAAAGGTGAGTATCATGCGCTGTATCGCTGCTGCATCGCTGTGAGATCTGCCTGTGTGGCAGCTCACTAGCGACCATTTAGCGATGCACCAGTGATCCTGACCGGGATCGCTGGTGCATCGCTAAATGTAACTGGCCTTAAGGCTATATTCACATGTCTAGTAATCATTTGTTAGAACGGATCCAGCAGCAATCCGTTGGCAGAAAAGTTGCCCAAACACAACTTTTTTGTCCGTTTTTTCTTTAAATGATATCAGCTGTATCAGTTTTTTGTTTTTGGCTTTTTTTTTTAACACAGATCTATGGAAAAAGGATCGGTTAAATAGGCATCAGTTTTTCTTTCATTTGAAAAGAATCTGATTTTAGCTTACTGGATCAGTTTCAAATGGAAGATAATGGATGGTTAATGGATTCATTTTCCACAGACTTCAATATTAAAAAAAAAAAATGGATCCAGCTGAAATCGGATTTTTAAAAACAGACAAAAAAGTTGTGCCTGCAAACGGCTTGCTGCTGGATCCCTTCTAATGTATAACTACTGGACATGTGAACATGGCCTAACCCAGTAGAGTTACAGGCCTTAGCGCACCAAAGGCTGTCATCCCAGTATTTGCTTTTTTCAGTGTGTGATAACAGTCCACTCATCTTCTGTCCAAATGTGGCTCTCCTCCAGAATGCTCTTCTCCTCAATATTCCTCCTATGAATGCTCAAGACAATCAAAATGTCCCTGTTAGCCATCCCTGGGTAGTGCTGATACCGCCTCACTGCACCTTTATACACCACTGCAACATACTGGACTACAAGGTGGCAGAAAAACAACACTGGACAATCACTGCCCTCTTTTAATATTATAGTTGCTTTCAAAATTATATTGAAAAACCAACACCAATAAAAAGCTGAGGTCAACTGCTTCCTATCTCTCATGTGTTTCGCCTTTTGAGGCTTCATCAGGGGTTCCAAAAGTGAGGAACATTGAGGAGTGCCTCTTTAGGAGAGAAGATGAGCGGACTGTTATCACATACTGAGAAAGAAGTGGTGAGATAACGTTGACTGTAAATATAATGGGTTACATTACCTCAGCGTGTTTATATATAGCCCTGTAGTCACTGTGTATTCGGCAGAGAGAAAACTTCACCCTCCTAGCTCCAAGCCAGATTTGTATTGTTTTGTTTCAAAGAGTTGGCCACAATTCAGACAGGGAGTGGTTGTTCTACTAGTTTGAGCTGTAATTAGCAGATCTCTGTCAATCTATAGCCAACTGGATTATTTGCAGTGACACACTTTTAGTAGAAAAATAACACACACTAAGCCGCTGCACCCTGTATTAGTGCAGATGCATTTAGGCTGTCTGGTTTGTATCTGAATTTTTTGGAGGATTTTTTCCTCTTTTTGAGGTTTTCATGTTAGAGTAGGACTGGCAAGTGTAAGGAACGTTGACGCAGTTTGCCAGCTTCCGTATTAAGGCCTTAATATCAACCAATACCTTACATATATTGATATGTTTTTTGTGCACTTTTTATATTTTTTCCAGGGTGCAGTTGGGCCCAAATGGTTCTGCAAACTTGTGGCCTCTGTTCACACGGGATGCATTCTAGTTGGCACTGGGCAGCCCCCCTATATGGTGTTACTAAGAGGTTGTGAGCCAGAAGCCCTGCATTCCCTGTGTGAACACTGCCACATGCGGATTATTTCTTCTGCACTGGTGTACCACACGGCCAATCCCTGATTGTAGGCTGGCTGTTTCATTTGGTATTTCTGCACCTGTGCAGCTGCCATTTTACTTGGGTCCGCTGCACCCTGTATTAGTGCAGATGCATTTAGGCCTGTCTGGTTTGTATCTGAATTTTTTGGAGGATTTTTTCCTCTTTTTGAGGTTTTCACACTAAGCCTAAATAAGTTGCAAATTAATGGCCGTGAGTACCTATAACACATACATACCCTCTGTTCCCGGCTCAGAAACCGGCGAATCCCTGAAGAGCACAGTGTGTGGCCTGGGGGGACTCATAAGTTTGCAGTGACACAGAGGGACTGCAGACTTATCAATTTGGACCGGACAACCCCTTTAAGTTTTAGCCACACCACATTTGAGTCAAGCAAGGGAAGTGTGCTGCACAGAGTTAAAAGTTTAATAAATTTGTCTAAAAAGCAATGCACCAGAATTTTGGCCTAAAGAACCAACACAACCATCTGCATAAATGTGGGCCATTTTGTAGAGTTAGAATTTTGCCTTGCATTCTTCCCTCTACATGCAGGGCCGACATAAAGGGCAGGCAAACCTGAGCACCTGCCAGAAGACAACGCTGGATCCTCCAGAGGACGTAGTGGGTGCAATGATGTCACTTCATTGTGCTGTGCTGAGCAGTGGAGCTGCTGAGTACACACTCTGCAGAGACCGAGGAGAGGCAAGTATGTATTTAAATATTTTTAAATCACTGAGTATGTGGTGGCCATAATACTGGAGTAATGTGGGGTGTGTATTATATTATTTGAGGCTGCGTTAAACTATATGGGGGCTGCACTATACTCTATCAAGGACTATAGGGAGGGAATTATACTATGACCTACATGGAGGACTATGCGGGTGCATTATACTATATTGAAGACTATGGGGAGTGTATTGTACTGCATGGAGGACTATGGGGTGTATTATACTATATGGGGGACTACTGGGTGTGCATTATACAATATGGAGGACTATGGGATGCATTATACTACATTGAAGACTATGGGGAGTGCATTATACTGCATGGAGGACTATGGGGTGTATTATACTATATGGGGGACTATGGGGGTGCATTTATACAATCTGGAGGACTATGGGATGCATTATACTATATTGAAGACTATGGGGAGTGTATTATACTGCATGGAGGACTATGGGCTGCATTATACTATTTAATAAGTGGAGGGCTATGTGGTGCATTATACTAAACAAGCAAAATGCTGCATATTCATCGAGTGATTGGATGAAAATTCATTGTTCTCAGCAGCACATCGCTGGTGTAAACTGTAGATGTACTGCTGATAATATGATACTGTATGGGGACAGAGTGATCTAATAGTGATTGTTCTGTTCCCATTATTCTTCCTCAGGCGGTGCAAACAGGCCGGGAAACAAGAGTCGAACGACTTCAGTATTGTTGATCACACCCGTTTAACAGTCTGAACTCAGCGCATGTAAATACAACAGAAGTGCTTCTGTGTGATGGGGCAATATGTGAGCATTTGGGCCCCACTTTAAACTTTTGCCCAGGGTCCCGCTTTATCTAAAACCGGCCCTGATTTCATGTCAGGAATGCTGTATGGAGCAGGACATGTCCACCCCAGCTTAGTGGCATTAGATAGACGGATGATCATATCAAAACTAGAAAAATAAAAACTACGTGCCAAGAATGCTGATGAGAAGAGGCCATGTTTTAGCTATGTCATAGCTAAGCATCCCAGTGGTATTGTTGGGTGTTTTGAAGTGTAGACTGCCTATGGAAGAAAGACTAGGCCAGATTTTTTGCAATATCCATTGAGCTATGTTTGGTTTTTGGATGACAAAAATGGAAATACAAAATTCCAGTACACGATCCACTTCTTTAGATGTGGATGGAAATGTCCTAAAACCACTTGTGTGTTTTTTACCGCAATGCAGAAGCAATACATTTTGCAGCTGGATCAGAATAAGTGGTCTGTACAACTTTATTCAGCCAAAAAAAGGGATCACAACTGGGTCTGGTTTTGTAGCACTGCAGAGAACGGAGCATGATGGATAGTCACCTGTTCTTAAGCCCAGTGCATGTCCAGAACACTAGAGGTGCTCAGATGTGTCTCTGATAGAAGTGGACTAACGAAACACACAGGTGCAGAGCACAAACCAAGTGTCTCCATGTTAGCAACGGATCCAGTTTTGTTTAGTTTATTAATAAAAGACGACAACTGGACATGGGAACAGAGCCTTTCACTACGGGGTGGCTCAGTGGGGAGCATTGTTCCTGGGTTCAAATCCCACCAAGGAGTTTGTATGTTCTCCCCGTGTTAGCGTGGGTTTCCTCCGGGTACTCCGGTTTCCTCCCACATTCCAAAGACATACTGATAGGGAATTTAGATTGTGAGCCCCATCGGGGACAGGGACAATAAGGTTTGTAAGCGCTGTGGAAGTACTGGCGCTATGTGAGCAGGGCAGAATAATGGCGGGGTGGCAGGCATTCAGCGTTGCCCTGATAACAGACGAGTGGCAGTGATTTCACAAGACAATGAAGCGGCGGATACAGGAACATCAAAGACAAACGTGATATGTACAGGAGGTACTACCGCTGACACAAAGCAACAAACACTCAGCAAGGCTCAGCATTCACACACCCACTCTATTCCCATGGCACACAGCCAGCGGTATGGGGGACGTCCACATCCAGGACAGGCAGTGGGCAGCAGCCACATGCTGGGAGTTGTAGTCCTGATCAGCACAGACTGGACAGAGCAGCAGCCTCCATTACTGCTTATAGGCAGGACGATGACTGCACAGCTGCACTGCAGACATGACACTGCACTGTGTCCGGTGACAGCGGGAATGGACGGGGCAGAGCAGCATCTCGGACACTGAGGGGGCGCACATCATGTGACTGCGGCCCCGTGTGCGCCCAGCACGGGAGGGGCGGTACCTACCGGAGTCCCGGCCACAAGCCTCTTGTTTGGCTGCACAAACTTCGCTCTAACCCGAGCAGATGCCGGAGCGGAGCGACTACAGGACCTGTGATGATGTCACGGTCATGTGACCGGTCACGTGAGGGGAGGGGTGATGCGGGCTGTTCTGGAGAGTGCTGTGCTGCATAGAGGGATTGTACAGTGACTGATGTGAGGTCGGGTCACACCGCAGCGCAGCCAGACCCAGCTATGCTGGGAGTTCTAGTTCTCCTGGTACACAGCAAGACTAGGAGCGCTAGTTCTCCCGAGATACAGCCTCTGTTGTAATATAGACATCATGAACATGCTGGGCGTTGTAGTTCTCTCCTGTAGTAATAGAACATGGTCAAGCTGGGAGCTCTAGTTCTGATATACAGCCCCTCCTGTAATGTAGACAACATGCTGGGAAGTTCTCTCCTGTAGTGATAAACATGACCATGCTGGAAGTAAGGCTATGTGCACACTATGCAGAAAATGTCTACATAAAAAAACGCACTCCTTCCCAGAAGCAGTTTGTCCCCAGACACCTAGAAAATAGCCAGAAATGCGGAATTTGCCGCAAAATTAATGAGCATGCTGCATTTTTTTTTACCGCAAAGCGTTTTTTCGCGGTAAAACCGCATCAATATGCACAAAAAGTGCAAAATGCATTAAAATGAACGGGAAGCATCTTTTAGTCGTTTTTTGAGCGGATTGTTTGGTAAATCCGCAGAAAAAAACGCAACGTGTGAACACAGCCTTAGTCTGTGCTCACACACCGTTTTTTAGCAGTATTTATAGCAGATTTTCCAATAAAACCACTAAAAATAAGTTTCACATTCATTTCTATGCATTTTGCACTTTTTGTGCATATTGATGCGTTTTTTACCGCAAAATAATCGCATCGCGGTAAAAAATGCAGCATGCTCATTAATTTCGCGGATTTTTCCGCGTTTCTGGCTTTTTCTATGCGTTTTGAAAACGCGTGGAAAAAACACAAAAACCGCGCGTTTTCTGCGTAAAAAACATGCAGTTTCTGGGAAGGGAGTCAGGTTTTTCAGCAGAAATTTTCTGCTACGTGTGCACTTAGCCTTATAGTTCTCCTGATATACAGTACAAGTCTTTATATGGCTGTATGGCTGGAAAAGCAAAAAAAAATTGTGACTCTTTGAAGAAGGGGAGAAAAAAACGAAAACAAAATAAATGGAAAATCGTCCAGGGAGATGGCATATATTTATATTTAGAGATTAAGTAAATCGATAACAATATTAAATATTATCAACAGCCAAAGTTTAATCTCAGATTAAAATAGCATTGTTTGAGTATAATCTATATAAGTCCACATCACCATGCAGGAGGGTCTTATCTATAATACTAGCTATGAACCCGTTCTACGCCCAGGTGGCGAGCATTTTTATTGGTATATGGTCTCCCATCCTGTGTTGTGCTGCCACACTCCTCTTGTGGTATGCATGGTACCCTATTCCTCATCCTGGTATGCATGGACCCCCCCAATCCTGGTAAGCATGGCACCCTATTCCTCATCCTGGTATGCATGGTCCCCTCACCCCCCTTTCGTGGTATGCATGGTCCCCTCACCCTCCTTTCATGGTATGCATGGTCCCCTTCACCCCTCTTTCGTGGTATGCATGGTCTCCTCACCCCCCTCTTCGCGGTATGCATGGTCCCCTCACCCCCCTATCCTGGTTTACATGCTACCCCTCACCCCCCAATCCTGGTATGCATGGGCCCCTCACCCCCCTTTCATGCTATGCATGGGCCCCTCACTCCCCTTTTGTGGTATGCATGGTCCCCTCACCCCCTTTCGTGGTATGCATGGTCCCCTCACCCCCCAATCCTGGTATGCATGGGCCCCTCACCCCCCTTTCATGCTATGCATGGGCCCCTCACTCCCCTTTTGTGGTATGCATGGTCCCCTCACCCCCTTTCGTGGTATGCATGGTCCCCTCACCCCCTTTCATGGTATGCATGGTCCCCTCACCCCCCTTTCGTGGTATGCATGGTCCCCTCACTCCCCTTTCATGGTATGCATGGTCCCTTCACCCCTCTTTCGTGGTATGCATGGTCCCCTCACCCCCCTTTCGTGGTATGCATGGTACCCTTCACCCCCCCCTTCATGGTATGCATGGTCCCCTCACCCCCTTTCGTGGTATGCATGGTCCCCTCACCCCCCCCTTCATGGTATGCATGGTCCCCTCACCCCCCTTTCGTGGTATGCATGGTCCCCTCACCCCCCTATCCTGGTATACATGGTCCCCTCACACCCTATCCTGATATGCCTGCTACCCCTCACCCCCCAATACGGGTATTTGTGGTCCCCTCACCCCCCCTTTCCTGGTATGCCTGCTACCCCTCACCCCCCAATCCTGGTATGCGTGGTCCCCTCACCCCCCCTTTCCTGGTATGCATGGTCCCCTCACCCCCTTTCATGGTATGCATGGTCCCCTCACCCCCTTTCATGGTATGCATGGTCCCCTCACCCCCCTTTCGTGGTATGCATGGTCCCCTCACCCCCCTTTCGTGGTATGCATGGTCCCCTCACTCCCCTTTCGTGGTATGCATGGTCCCTTCACCCCTCTTTCGTGGTATGCATGGTCCCCTCACCCCCCTTTCATGGTATGCATGGTCTCCTCACCCCCCTTTTTTGGTATGCATGGTCCCCTCACCCCCCTTTCGTGGTATGCATGCTACCCTTCACCCCCCTTCATGGTATGCATGGTCCCCTCACTCCCCTTTCGTGGTATGCATGGTCCCCTCACCCCCCTATCCTGGTATACATGGTCCCCTCACACCCTATCCTGATATGCCTGCTACCCCTCACCCCCCAATACTGGTATTTGTGGTCCCCTCACCCCCCCTTTCCTGGTATGCCTGCTACCCCTCACCCCCCAATACTGGTATGCATGGTCCCCTCACCCCCTATCCTGATGTGCATGGTCCCCTCACCCCCCCTTTCCTGGTATGCATGGTTCTCTCACCTCCTATCCTGATGTGTATGGTCCCCCTCACCCCTATTAAACTGCACACATACAAAAAAAAACATTTATACTCACCCTTCTTTCCTGTGCTCCAGCACTGTCACCACGTTCTGCTGGAGGCCAGGGGAGGAGTCTGGCGCCGAAGTACGCGCATGCCCATAGCGCTGTCCGGCCCCATATTGCTGAAGACAAACTGCAAATGTGTCTTCAGTAAAATGGCGATGGATCGCGCTATGCACATGCGTGATTCCGGGCGCACTCCTGCCCCGGTCTCCGGCCGGAGAAGCACCGCGGCAACGCTCCTCCCGGTCAGGTATGAAAGCATACCGCCATCTCCGGGCGCCATACACTCCTCAACGCTGGCTGCCTCATTCTGTCTGGAGCCAGACTGCGCAGGCGCATCACGCTTGCGCAGTCTATAAAGGCTTCGGACAGAGTGACGCTTAGCCCATTTTATTATAGATCCTGATTCACAGTTATAAAGTATCTCATACTATCCTTATTGAAAAAATGACCAAGGATGGGATTGTCAAGGCTACAGTTAGGTGGATTCATAACTGGCTCAGTGATCGTGATCAAAGAGTGGTGATAAATGGTTGCACATATAATTGGAAGAGAGTTTCTAGTGGAGCATCACAAGGCTCTGTCCTAGTCCCAGTGTTGGTCAACATTTTTATCAATGATCTAGATTAGTTTACCTTCAGTACCCTAATCAAATTTGTAGACGATGCAAAGCTAGGAGGGATAGCTAAAGGCCCCATCACACTAAGCGACTTACCAGCGATCCCGACACCGATATCAAGATGTCAGGACCGCTGGTAAGTCGCTAGGTGATCGCTGGTGAGCTGTCACACAGACAGCTTCACCAGCGATCAGCACAGCGATGACGAGCGCCCGGCATCGCTGGCCATCCCTGTAAAAAATAGAATCAAAATAAAAAATATAGTTATTCTCACCTTCCGACGTCCCGTTCAGCCATCCTGCCCCTCTCCACGCTCCGGTCCCAGTGATCCTTTGCACGAATGACCGCGAGATGTCACGGTCTCGAGGGATAACAAAGTCTCACGGTCATTCGTGCAAAGGATCACTGGGACCGGAGCGTGGAGAGAGGCCGGAAGACTGCGCGGGACGTCGGAAGGTGAGAATAACTCTATTTTTTTATTATTTTTTACACCTGATCGCTGTTCTCCCGCCTGTCACACACAGCGATGCGTGCTGGCCAGTGGGAGACCAGCGACCAAAGAAATGTCCAGAGGTTTCTTCCAGCGATCAGCGATACCGGCAGGGGGGCCGCTCGCTGATCGCTGTCACACACAGCAATCTCGCTGGTGAGATCGCTGTTACGTCACAAAAGTTGTGACTCAGCAGCGATCTAGCTACCGAGATCGCTTAGTGTGACGGGGCCTTAACACTAGAGAAGACGGAAAGGATCTAGATAAAAGGCCCTTTACACATATCAGTTTTTTGGCGTCAGTCACAATCCATCGGCTTGACGGATCCGTCACAGATTGTGAAAAACTGATGCGACGGATCCGTTTTTTCGACGGATCTAATTGACGGATCCGTCAGAAAAACGGATCCGTTGCGTTCGTTTTTTCATCCATTTTGTCCGTTTTTGACGGATCCGTTGTTTTAAAAGAGATAGAAAAGAAAGATAGAAAGAATAGATAGAAAGAAATAAAGAATAGATAGATAGAAAGAATAGATAGATAGGAAGAATAGAAAGAAAGAAGATAGATAGAAAGAATAGATAGAGAGATAGAAAGAAAGAAAGAATAGATAGAAAGAATAGATAGATAGGAAGAATAGAAAGAAAGAAAGAGAAAGAAAAGATAGCTAGATAGAATACAGTAGATAGGGAAGAATAGATAGCTAGATAGATGATAGGAAGAATAGATAAAGAAAGAATACAGTAGATAGGAAGAAAGAATAGATAGAATAGATAGATAGGAAGAATAGAAAGAAAGAATACATAGAAAGAATAGCTAGATAGATAGAAAGAATTAATAGATAGAAAGAATAGATCGATAGAATAGATAGAAAGAAAGAAAGAAAGAAAGAAAGAAAGAAAGAATAGATAGATAGATAGATAGGAAGAATAGATATAAAAGAAAGAATAGATAGCTAGATAGAAAGAATAGATAGAAAGAATACAGTAGATAGATAGAAAAAAAGAATAGGTAGATAGAAAGAATAGATAGCTAGAAAGAAAGAATAGATAGAAAGAAAGAATAGATAGGTAGGAAGAATAGATAGAAAGAATAGATAGGAAGAATAGATAGAAAGAATAGATAGAAAGAATAGATAGATGGATAGATAGAAAGAAAAGATAGATAGAATAGAAAGAAAGAATAAATAGATAGAAAGAATAGAATAGATACATTACCTGCGGTAACCTCTTCCCTTGGATTTTCCCACGCTTCAGAGTTCACTCCAGGTCAGGCTGTGAGGGGGCGGAGCTTCTGTGACGTCAGCGCTAGTCACTGATCCTCCGCTCCCAGCAGCTCATTCCTCAGTGCTTTACAGCCGGGGTGGTCTCATTAGCACTGCTCCTGGTTGTAAAGTATTTACCCCCCAGATATGGATTGCGCCATGTGACTTGACTGTTCGCCGGACAGGTATGGGTATATTGTTTTTTTTTTTGTTTTTTTTATTTCTTTCAGGAGATCGAGGGCTTCGATTGGATAGGAGAACAATAAAGATGGGAAACCTGTGTGTTTATTTATTTCATCAAAAGACTTTATTCTTATTGTGTGTGTTTATTTAAACCTTGAATAAGGCTGTGTGCCCACGATGCGATTTTTAAGCGTTTTTGCCGCGATTTTTGGCGTGAAAACGCTGCAAAAACGTTTAAAAATCTTGCACATGACGCACCCCATGCATTCCGCACATGCTGTGCTAATGTTGCGCTTTTTTCCGCGGCGGAATCGCATCGCGGAAAAAATCGCAGCATGATCATTTTTTTGTGCGGAATCGCAAAGAATTGCCGCGATTCCGCACCCATAGCAATGCATGAGAATCGCTTACTTCCTGCATGTGGCTATGCCCACCATGCGGGAAGTTAAGCGTCTCATGTGCGGTTGGTACCCACGGTGTGGAGGAGAGGAGACTGTCCTCCAGGCCCTGGGTACCATACCCCTGTAATAAAAAGAATAAAAAATAAAAAATTGGGGTATATTTACCTTCCGGTGTCCCGCGCTGCATTCCCGGCCTCAGCGTTCCCAGTAATGCCTTGCGGCAAGGTCCTGTGATGACGTAGTCTCGCGTGACTCTGGTGGTCTCGCGAGATCGCTATAGCAACGCGAGACCAACGTCATCACAGGCCTACAAGGCATCGCTGGGAACGGGAGCGTCGCTGAGACTGCGCGGGACGTCGGAAGGTAAATATACCCCGATTTTTTATCTTTTTATCATTTTTAACATTTTATCTTTTACTATTGATGCCGCATAGGCGGCCTCAATAGTAAAAACCTTGTCACACTTGTCAAACACTATGTTTGACGAGTGTGACCAACCTGTCAATCACTTTCCAAGCGATGCTTCAAATCGCTTGGAAAGTGCTTGAGAAAATCGCGGCAAAATCGCGAACAGAATTGCGGTAAAATCGCGGTGAAATCGCGTGGGAAAAAAAGCGCGATTTCTGGGAAGGAGTCCGGTTTTCATTGTGCGTTTTAAAACGCTACGTGGGCCCATAGCCTAACTCTACCTTCCCAGCCTGAGAATATCAGCCCCCAGCTGTTTGCTTTAGGCTGGGTTCACATTGCGTTAGGGGCAAGCCGCTAGCGGGATCCGTTAGATGGCGGCACTAACGCTATCTAACGGATCCGTTAGCGCACCCATTGCCCGCAATGTTAATAGCGCATACTAATGCATGCCGAAATCGGCATGCGTTAGCAAGTATGCGTTATTTCCTGACGCGGACCCGTTCGCTGTGCATAGGAATGTATGGGCTAACGCATGGTAGCGCTAGGTACTGGAGCACTACCATGCGTTAATGCATACCGTTAGCGCTATGGCGCTAAAGATACCAAAAATGACATTTGCGTTAGGGCATCCGTTTAACGGATCCGTTAAACTGATGCCCTAACGCAATGTGCACCTAGCCTTAGCAAAGCTGGTTGTCAAAAATGGTGGGGACCCCAATCCGATTTTTAAATTATTTATTTAAATAATTTTTTTTAAAAAGTGTGGGAACCCCTCTATTCTTGATAACTAGCCTTGCTGAAGCTGACAGATGAGGGTTGCAGCCCCCAGCTGTGAGTTTCTTGGCTGGTTATCAAAAATAGGGGGAGATCCACAACGTTTTTGTAAATTATTTATTTATATTCAGCGCAGGAGCGGCAGATGAATACTCCCATCTGCTGCTCCTGCTTTAACTGCAATTCGTGGTAGTAGGTGCCAGATGATGGGATCAGTTGTCCCATCAGCCGACACCAGTGACAAGAGGTAAACTGAGCATGCGCAGTTAAAAAAAAACGGAATCTGTCACCAGATTTCATCATGTGACGGACTACGCCGCATCCGTTGCCCATAGGCGTCCATTCTAGCAGATGACAGACGGCGACGGATCCGTCAATGTCCGACTTTTCGATGGAGACATAAAACGTTCCTTTGTGCGTTATTTCCGGCCGATGGACAAAGAATTTGTCCGTCGCTAATACAAGTCAATGAGAAAAAACGGATACAGCGGCATTAGTCGCTGGATCCATTTTTTTCAAAATTCGAAGGATTGTGACTGATGGCAAAAAATTGATGTGTGAAAGAGGTCTTAGCCTGAACAATGGGCAGCAACTAATAAAATGTTTTTTAACAAGGAGTAATGCAAGATTCTACATCTGGGAATTCGGAGGTGGAAACATCATGGTGTGGGGCTGCTTTTCAGCATACAAAACTGGCAAACTGGAGATGATTGAAGGAAGGATGAATCGATAAATGTATTGAGATATTCTTAATAAAAATCTGCTGCCGTCTACCAGGATGATGACGATGAAATGGGGGTGGACATTTCAGCAAGACAATGATCCCAAACACACAGCCAAGGAAACTCTCAATTGGTTTCAGAAAAAGAAAGTAAAGCTACTAGATTGGCGCAGCCAATCACCAGATCTTAATCCAATAAAAGAAAAATTAATGGAAAGAACTAACACACAGAGTTCATAGAAGGAGTCCATGGAAACATCAGAAAATTATGCGAAAGAATGAGACAAAATCACACCTGAGCAATGCATGCGACTAGTTTCTCCATACAGGAGACGTCTTGAAGATGTCATCACCAACAAAGGGATTTTGTACAAAGTATTAATTACATTTCAGTAAGCGTCCTCAATACTTTTATCCGGTGTCATTTCTCATTCTTAGGGTATGTGCACACGTTGCGGATTGGCCTGCGGAATTTTCTGCACAGAAGCCACGTCTCTTGGCAGAAAACGCAGGGCAAAACGTTTGTGGATTTCATGCGGAATTGATGCGGATTGCAATGCGTTTTTGCTGAGCAGATTTGGTAGGTGGTACTGGGAATGGATTTGGTCTGTGAATTTTCTCACTTGTGCTTCTGGAGGAGAGAAAGAGAGGAGAGAGTCCAAACATGTTGCGGATCCGCATCAAAGACCGCAATGTGTGCACATACCCTTACACATAATTTATGGACATCTATGGTTTGATTTCTTTGTATTGTGTATTGGATAGGTTGTTACCGACGTCTGGTGAGAATTTCATGCCAGTTGCACCTTTAGGCTGGCATCACATTAGCGAGATATACGGCTGAGTGCTATGTGCAAACACAAAGCATTGCAGTTGTCCCAATGTTAATCTATGGGGCAGCTCCCATCAGCCGATTTTTTCTTGGCCGTATTACACAGGCTGAGAAAATCGCAGCATGCTGCGATTGTCAGCGTATTACGCCCGTAATACGCCAATGCAAGTCTATGGGGGCGAGAAAATTATGGATTACACACGGACCAGACGTGTGACTTGCGAGAAATACGCATCGGTGTCCTTTAATAAAAGCCCGCAATTCATTTTGCGATACAGTAAAATCACACTGACAGGTTTAATAAAGAATAGAAAGAATAGATATATACATATAGAATACACATATATATAGATATATATATATACAGTTGTGGCCAAAAGTATTGACACCCCTGCAATTCTGTCAGATAATACTCAGTTTCTTCCTGAAAATGATTGCAAACACAAATTCTTTGGTATTATCTTCATTTAATTTGTCTTAAATGAAAAAACACAAAAGAGAATGAAGCAAAAAGCAAAACATTGATCATTTCACACAAAACTCCAAAAATGGGCCAGACAAAAGTATTGGCACCCTCAGCCTAATACTTGGTTGCACAACCTTTAGCCAAAATAACTGCGACCAAACGCTTCCGGTAACCATCAATGAGTTTCTTACAATGCTCTGCTGGAATTTTAGACCATTCTTCTTTGGCAAACTGCTCCAGGTCCCTGATATTTGAAGGGTGCCTTCTCCAAACTGCCATTTTTAGATCTCTCCACAGGTGTTCTATGGGATTCAGGTCATGGGATTGCTGGCCACCTTAGAAGTCTCCAGTGCTTTCTCTCAAACCATTTTCTAGTGCTTTTTGAAGTGTGTTTTGGGTCATTGTCCTGCTAGAAGACCCATGACCTCTGAGGGAGACCCTGCTTTCTCACACTGGGCCCTACATTATGCTGCAAAATTTGTTGGTAGTCTTCTGACTTCATAATGCCATGCACACAGTCAAGCAGTCCAGTGCCAGAGGCAGCAAAGCAACCCCAAAACATCAGGGAACCTCCGCCATGTTTGACTGTAGGGACCGTGTTCTTTTCTTTGCCTCTTTTTTCTCCTGTAAACTCTATGTTGATGCCTTTGCCCAAAAAGCTCTACTTTTGTTTCATCTGAACAGAGAACATTCTTCCAAAACGTTTTAGGATTTTTCAGGTAAGTTTTGGCAAACTCCAGCCTGGCTTTTTTATGTCTCGGGGTAAGAAGTGGGGTCTTCCTGGGTCTCCTACCATACAGTCTCTTTTCATTCAGACGCCGACGGATAGTAGGGGTTGACACTGTTGTACCCTCGGACTGCAGGGCAGCTTGAACTTGTTTGGATGTTAGTCTAGGTTCTTTATCCAACATCCGCACAATCTTGCATTGAAATCTCTTGTCAATTTTTCTTTTCCGTCCACATCTAGGGAGGTTAGCCACAGTGCCATGGGCTTTAAACTTCTTGATGACACTGCGCACGGTAGACACAGGAACATTCAGGTCTTTGGAGATGGACTTGTAGCCTTGAGATTGCTCATGCTTCCTCACAATTTGGTTTCTCAAGTCCTCAGACAGTTCTTTGGTCTTCTTTCTTTTCTCCATGCTCAATGTGGTACACACAAGGACACAGGACAGAGGTTGAGTCAACTTTAATCCATGTCAACTGGCTGCAAGTGTGATTTAGTTATTGCCAACACCTGTTAGGTGCCACAGGTAAGTTACAGGTGCTGTTAATTACACAAATTAGAGAAGCATCACATGATTTTTCGAACAGTGCCAATACTTTTGTCCACCCTCTTTTTTATGTTTGGTGTGGAATTATATCCAATTTGTCTTTAGGACAATTCTTTTTGTGCTTTTTCATTTAAGACAAATTAAATGAAGATAATAACAAAGAATTATTTGTGTTTGCAATCATTTTCAGGAAGAAACTGAGTATTATCTGACAGAATTGCAGGGGTGTCAATACTTTTGGCCACAACTGTATACAGTATATATATATATATATATATATATATATATATATATATACACGTCATTGAGACACATATATATATATATTTATATTTCATAGAGTTCTACATAGCATAATAGCCGCTAAATCAATTGGCGGCTTCTGTAAAATTATTACAATACCTGACATGAAATGAAATGGTTTACTGTATGTAAACAATGTGTCATTTTAGTTTTTTTATATGTCTTTGACTAACAATTAGATTAGGGTTTGTGTGTAAAATTTGGGACATGTAGGTGTTAAATTAATGGGCAAATTTGTTGAAAAAAATTGTGTGGGCTCCCGCGGTAATTTTTCCGCCAGAGAGGGAAAGCAAGTGAGTGAGGGGAGATATTAATGGGTCGCCCTCCCGGGGCCGTGGGGTACTCGGTACCGGGCCGCTGTCAGCGGGATGTCACAGCAGCGGTGACCCGGTCCGTGGCCCCGGGCGCCCAAGCAATAGCGGGTGTAGAAACGGTGGAATGTAGTTAATGGAATAGTTCGTGACGCCACCTGTGGTGTTCAGCAAGGGAGGTATTAAGCTGACGCTGCAGACAGATCCTCCGGGACAGATGGTGTGGTGCAGCAATGATATTATAGCCCTTCACAGGCAGGGCTGTTGTCCCAGGGCAGGATAGGTGAAGAGACACTTAGAGGGTGTAGTGTTTCGCGCAGGGGATGTAGCAGTGCCAGGCGGACGGACGCAGGAAAGAATGGAGGACACCAGGGCATGTAGTTCCAAAGCTTTACTCACAGTCTGTAGTGCCCGCTTCTGTGCCGTGTCCTCCGGGTCAGGGACTCAGTCAACCTCCAGGCAAGATGGAATGCTCCCTTCCTACACTCCGCCAACTTATGTGCCTTTTCTGAACGTCTAATCTATAGTGCCTTTAAGTGTGAAGATCTCTTAGTACTGAGTTACACTGGAGTTCCTCCTGACAGATGTTCCCAAGAACTCTACTTGTACGGCAGACAGCTGTAGCCTGCTTCGGGGACTCTCTACTCCTGAGTCCCGGCTCTCTATCCGTGTTGCTGTTGTGCCCCCAAGTCTTAGATGGGAGTAGTGCATTTACAGCCCACTACTCCACCGGTGTCTGCTGCAGAACCATTAGTGTCCATACAACCTCGGGGACTGGGCCCCGACCTTGCGCTTAGAACTTCTAGGCAGGGTTCTTCCTCTAACCCACGTCCTCTGTGTTCCCTTTAACTCCTACGTTCCGTACTTGGCTTTCAATCCTATGGAAGCTCAGGCTTTGGTTCAATGTCTTTCTCCTTCTTTCCTTTCCTGTGCCAGCTGGTCCAGATCACTGAGGCAGCTGCAGCACTCCTTCCTCCATCCCTCTTCCAGGGATCCCCTTTCCTCACTCCTCTCTGAGTGACTTCCTCCTTCAGACTGACCTCAATCCTAAAACCTTCTCGCTCTTTTTATGTGTATTCTCAACTCCACCCACCTCCCAGCACGTTTAGTGTTCCAAGCAGGGAACCACCAAAGGTGCTCTGCTTCCCTCTACGCAAGGAGCCGCAATGTGGTTTTGCTGAACTACTCTATTGTGTGGGGTGCGAGTGTTAGAGCATGGTCAGGAGCCTCCAACTTACCAGGATGGTGGGGCACCACACCTTAGGAGAAGGTGCAGTACCTCTGTGGCGACTGAGCCACAGGGGTGCCACATTAATAGCCTAGAGAGAGAGACCATTGTTTTTGCCCCCCCGTCTAAAAAAATCTGTCCCAAGCCACCCAAGAAAAGGCGCATCTATAAGTGTTTCTGGCACTTAGCCTCTCTATTCCCATGGCCTTTAGTGGTGGCTCATGGGTTAATAATGGATTAATGTCACCTTGCTATTGGAAGGTGACATTAAGCCGGGTTAATAATGGAGAGGTGTAAATAAGACACCTATCCATTATTAATCCTATAGTAGTAAAGGGTTAAAAAAACAAGCACATTAATTAACCCCTTAAGCCCCAAGGGTGGTTTGCACGTTAATAACCGGGCCATTTTTTACAATTCTGACCACTGTCCCTTTATGAGGTAATAACTCTGGAACGCTTCCATGGATCCCGGTGATTCTGACATTGTTTTCTCGTGACATATTGTACTTCATGTTAGTGGTAACATTTCATTCAAATAACTTGTGTTTATTTGTGAAAAAAACAGAAATTTGGCAAAAATTTTGAAAACTTCGCAATTTTCCAACTGAATTTTTATGCCCTTAAATCACAGAGATACAGCACACAAAAAACTTGATAAGTAACATTTCCCACAAGTTTACTTTAAATCAGCACAATTTTGGAACCAAAATTTTTTTCGTTAGGAAGTTATAAGGGTTAAAATTTGACCAGCGATTTCTCATTTTTGCAACACCATTTTATTTTAACGGACCACATCACATTTGAAGCCACTTTGAGGGGTCTATATGATAGAAAATACCCAAACGTAACACCATTCTAAAAACTGCACCCCTTAAGGTGCTCAAAACCACATTCAAGAAGTTTATTAACCCTTTAGGTGCGTCACAGGAATTTTTTGAATATTTTAAAAAAAATGAACATTTAACTTTTTTTCACAAAGAAAATACTTCAGGTTCAATTTTTTTTATTTTACCAAGGGTAACAAGAGAAATTGGACTGCAAAAGTTATTGTGCAATTTGTCCTGAGTACGCTGATACCTGATATGTGGGGAGGAAACACTGTTTCGGCGCATGGCTGAGCGCAGAAGGGAAGGAGCGCCGTTTGACTTTTTCAATGCAAAATTGTCTGGAATTCAGATCGGACACCATGTCACGTTTGGAGAGCCCCTGATGTACCTAAACAGTGGAAACCCCCCACAAGTGACACCATTTTGGAAACTAGACCCCCCAAGGAACTTATCTAGATATGTGGTGAGAACTTTGAACCCACAAGGGCTTCTCAGAAGTTTATAACGTACAGTAGTACAATTAAAAAATCATATTTTTTCCACAAAAATGATCTTTTCACCCCCAATTTTTATTTTACCAAGGGTAACAGGACCCTAAAAGTTATTGTGCAATTTGTCCTGAGTATGCTGATACCCCACACGTGGAGGTAAACCACTATTTGGGCGCATGGCAGAGCTCGGAAGGGAAGCAGTGCCATTTGACGTTTTTGGCTGGAATTGAGATCAGACACCATGTCGCGATTGGAAAAACCCTGATGTACCAAAACAGTGGAAACCCCCCACAAATGACACCATTTTGGAAACTAGACCCCCCAAGGAACTTATCTAGATGTGTGGTGAGAACTTTGAACCCCCAAGGGCTTCACAGAAGTTTATAACATACAGCCGTACAATTAAAAAATCATATTTTTTCCACAAAAATGATCTTTTCACCCTCAATTCCTATTTTTCCAAGGGTAACAGGACCCTAAAAGTTATTGTGCAATGTGTCCTGAGTGCGCTGATAACCCATATGTGGGGGTAGACCACTATTTGGGCGCTGTAACAGCAGTGGTCGTGCCCGCCGCCGTTCCCCTAGCACCGGGTCCCCCCGCGTCTGTTTCTTACCAGTCCCGTCGCGTGCCGCCGCCTCCTCCTCTCTCCGGTTCACGTGCGCCTCCCCTCTCCTCCTGCTCATACGCGCCCCGCCTCCCTGGTCTCCCGACAGCTGCTGGCCCGCACATGCGCATTAGGTCGCGGAGTGGAGTCATATGTGGACTCGGGTGTGGCTGGTAATTTCATTCGGCTAGAGGAGGTGGACAAGTTCCAGATTTCGGTGGTTACTTTGGAAAACCCACGCGCGATTTCCTCTGTGGATGGCAGACCACTTCCGGAACTTATCACCATGGTTACTGCTGAAGTGGAATTACGAGTGGGAGCTCTTCATCGGGAGAAGATAGCTTTCTATGTCCTGCCCAATTTGTCCCACGCCGTTCTCCTTGGATTACCCTGGCTCATGTTACATGAACCGGTTCTGGACTGGCGCTCTGGGGAGATTCTGCGCTGGGGTCATACTTGCCAGGAAAGCTGTCTTTTGTCAGTGGTCCGTCCTCACCCGCTTCAGAAGCCAGTCGACCTTTCAGGACTCCCGGCTCCGTTTCACGCGTATGCCGACGTCTTCAGTAAGAAGGAAGCAGATTCCTTGCCACCACACCGGTTTTCTGACTGTCCCATTGAGTTGATTCCAGGAGCCACCCCCCTAGGGGGAGAACGTATCCCCTGTCTCCAGCAGAAACCTCGGCCATGACAGAGTACATTCAGGAAAATTTGGCCAAGGGTTTCATTCGAAAATCTTCTTCTCCTACTGGCGCGGGTTTTTTCTTTGTCCGGAAGAAAGACGGATCTCTCAGGCCATGCATTGATTATCGAGGGCTGAACAATATCACTGTTAAAATCGGTATCCTCTTCCGCTGATTCTAGAGCTCTTTGACCGGCTGAGGGGGACCCGGTTCATTACCAAATTGGATCTGTGAGGAGCCTATAATTTGATCCGAATCCGCGCTGGAGACGAGTGGAAAACGGCTTTCAATACTCGAGACGGCCATTATGAATATTTGGTCATGCCGTTTGAACTCTGCAACGCCCCGGCAGTGTTCCAGGAATTCGTCAACGAGGTTTTTCGGGATTTACTGTACTCCTGTGTGGTGGTGTACTTAGATGATATTCTCATCTTCTCACCCGATCTATCCTCGCATCGAAGAAGTGTTCGCCTGGTCTTGCAACGTCTTCGGGAGAATCATCTCTATGCGAAATTGGAGAAATGCCTGTTTGAGCAAACCTCGTTGCCTTTCTTGGGCTACATTATCACTGACTCCGGTCTGGAGATGGATCCCGAGAAGCTCTCTGCCGTACTCAAATGGCCTCGTCCTGTCGGTGTGAAAGCCATTCAGCGCTTCCTGGAATTTGCAAATTATTAAAGTTTATTCCCCACTTTTCTTCCGTGGCGAAGCCCATCACGGCCCTGACCCGAAAAGGAACTAAATCAAACTCCTGGTCTCCTGAGGCAGAAGACGCCTTCCTTACTTTGAAATGCTCCTTTGCGTCTGCACCAATCTTGCATCGCCCTGTAGCCAGCAGGCCCTTCATCCTCCGTTCCCCTAGCACCGGGTCCCCCCGCGGCTGTTTTTTACCAGTCCCGTCGCGTGCCGCCGCCTCCTCCTCTCTCCGGCTCACGCGCGCCCCGCCTCCCTGGTCTCCCGACAGCTGCTGGCCCGCACAAGCGCATTAGGTCGCGGGTGCGCGGCTGCCAGGTTGTTTAACCCTGCGATGGGTGGCGGCCGTTTAGCGGTCAGCCAATCGCCTGCCAGCAGGGGATATATCAGGCGTCTCCCATAAGGGGAGGGCGCCTGATTATTGTGTGTCTACCTGCTCTAATTTGGCCGCCTATAGCTTGTCTATAGGTCTTCCCTATGTCTTGTGCATTTCCTAGTCCCAGTCTTGCTGTCTCTGCCACTGGTTGTTGTCCTGTCTTCCTGCCCATCGTCTGTCCTGTCTGGTCCGGGTCCCACTGCCTATGTTCCCCGGTTCCCTGTCTCTGTTCCATCCTCCAGTGTCTGCTCAGTTCCCTGTCCTGTACTCCTGCCCACTGCCTGTCAGTCGTCCGCGTTGCCTTTACTCACTTCCTGCAAGGAGTCCCGTTCCTTGGTAATCCTCTCCAGCCTGTAGTCATTCCAGTCCCTCGAGCAGCCCCTCTTGGTTCCAGCTGTCGCGGTGTCTGACCCCCCACGGGCCTGCCCCTAACGGTCCCTGTATAGGGGTCGGTTCCACCTGGTGCGCTCGTCCCGGGGGCCTCAGTTCCGTGACCCAGAGGGTCCACTCTCGGACGCTGCCAAAACCCCTGAAGCGTCATGGTCCATATCCCTGAAGCGTCACAGGCGCATGGCAGAGTTTGGAAGGGAAGCAGCGCCATTTGACGTTTTTGGCTGGAATTGAGATCGGACACCATGTCGCATTTGGAGAGCCCCTGATGTACCAAAACAGGGGAAACCCCCAACAAATGACACCATTTTGGAAACTAGACCCCCAAAGGAACTTATCTAGATGTGTGGTGAGCACTTTGACCCCTCCAGTGCTTCACAGAAAAAAATGAATTTATAGGGGGGAATTTTTTTTTTTTCTAATTTATTTGGCGATTTTTTAAAAATCATTTTAACACTTTTTTTTTTTACTTTATTACATTGTCCCAGGTGGGACATCACTGTCCTGTGACAGATCGCTGATCTGTGACAGATCAGCGATCTGTCACAGGCAGTGCAGCAGGCTTCCCCGTGCCTGCACTTTGCAGGCACTGAGGAAGCCGGCTCCCTGCAGGCCCCCGAAGGTCCCTGTCGCCATCTTGGATTCGGGGGCCTGCAGGGAAGGAGCCCCCCGCAGCAGCGCTGCACATTGCGCTGCCGTGGGGGGCTCAGGGAAGCACGGAGGGAGCCCCCTCCCTGCCGATGCTTCCCTTTAACCCCCGGTACACCGCGATCGTGTTTGATCGCGGTGTGCAAGGGGTTAACGTGTTGGGGGCGGTCCGTGACCGCCCCTGACACATTGTGCCGGGTGTCAGCTGTGATAATCAGCTGACACCCGGCTGCAATCAGCGGCGCTCACCACATTGGCGCCGCTGATCGCTATGACGTACTATCCCGTCCCTGGGAATTAAGTCCCAGGGCACATGGACGGGATAGTATGTCTCATGGCAGAAAGGGGTTAAAAAGTCTTTTAATGAAATAATCACACAAAGTTTTTGACCAAATTTATTACTCTGCTAATCCAACAGGATCCCTTGTTGTCCTGTAAAAAAACTAAAAACCAACAATATCCATACCTCTCCGCCGTTCAGTCAGGTCCCCCGCTGCAATCCATCACAAGGGGTTAACTAGTTTACAACAGGGACCGATGCTAATGCTACCGGCCCCACTGTAAACCACTGCAGAATGAATTAAATCATGTCTGCGCAGGCGCCCCGGCTGACCGGGGATTAACTGTGTCTCAATGACATGTATGTATATATGCATTCTATGTGTCTATATCTATTCTTTCGTTTGTGGTTTAACCTGTCATTGGGCTCTATTATATGTCCATTTTGCAAGCCGGCAAGAAAATCTCGTCATACGGATGCTTACATGCGCAAAAATCACATCCTAGCCTTGCCAACGGATGACATACGGATCACTGTTCAGGGACCATTTCTGCGCATTCCGACCATAAAATACGGACCGTATTTTTATACGTTGTGTCTGACTCCAGCCTTAGAAATATATTTACTTAGAAAATTGGTGACGTGTTCATTACTTATTTCACCCTCTGTAACTCAGCCATACTCTACTGTTTCTGTTGTACACATAGGAATAATTATTGAATTTCAGGCATTTGTATATCATTGGCTGTGAGGATTACATATTTATATATTATATATCATATAATTAGTAATAATTTTTATCGGTGGCCGGTTTTTATGCACTATGCACTTTATTGAAGGTACAGTATGCCGCTGCATTTGAGAGATAATTAAGAGGAAGATGATTATATTTTTTTGCCTTTACCTAGAAAACATTATTTGTACCAGGATGCTAATCTAATCTATGTGTGGTAATTGGATGTCGCGGACTCCCTTATTTTGTATTTTTCCATACTAATTTTCTACATATTGTATCTTATTTTATTGAGTATAATAAAAAATTTTATATTTTATTTATTGCTCTTGATTCCATTTCTTTTTTGGTTTAAAAACATCAGCTCTCTGCTCCCAAGAAATGGTGCATAAATAAGATGTGCCAAATCTGGCACTTAGCCTTGCTCTTCCCACTTGCCCTGGTGAGGTGGCAAGTGGGGTGATAGTTGGTGGGTTGATATCACCTTTGTATTATCAGGTGATATCAATCCCAGAGGTTAGTAACGGAGAGGCGTCTATAAGACATCCCTATTACTAACCCCATAGTGATATTATTAAAAAAAAACACCCAGAATAAAGTCCTTTATTTGAAATAATGGCACAGTCTCCTTTCTTGAATCTTAATGAAACCATACCCATATAATATTCCTCATTTGTACATAGAGAAGATAATCCATAGTGTCCCACGATGATCCTGATGACTGAGAGCAGTCACTGATGTAACAACCCCCATTGTTAAGGACATACTGGGAGTTGTAAATTTGTGCAATACAGAAGTCTATGGGGCTGACTTGACATTGCAATTGATCGTTGTGCCGAGTTTCATGATTCATGTACTGATGGTGGTTCTGGTGATGCATTCATGTAATGACAGTAGTTCTGGCTCTGCATTAATGTACCGACGGTGGTTCTGGGTCAGCATTCATTTACCGATAGTGGTTCTGGCGCTGCATTTATGTACTGACGGTGGTTCATGCACTGCATTCATGTTTTGATGGTGGTTCTTGTTCTGGAACTACATTCATGTGTTGATGGTGGTTCTGATCTTGTACACATGCAGCAATCCAAAATGTGCTTTATAGCTATGTTAGGCTAGTTTCACACTTGCTTTTTTTTGCAGCGCGTTTTTCCCGCAAAAAAACGCATTGAAAAAACGCATACATAAGCATACAACTGCTGCGTTTTTTTCAAGCATTTTTATGAGCATGCATGAAAAAAACGCAGCGTTTTTATGCGTTTGTATGCGTTTTTAGCGCGTTTTTACCGCGTTTGCGTTTTTTCCCAACATTTTTAGGTGGCCCCTCACACTACCCAAACCCTGACTTTACTAACCCTAACCCTGACCCTAACCCTAACCCTAACCCTGACCCTAACCCTGACCCTAACCCTTAACCAAATCATACTTAACCCTAACCCAAACCCTAAACCCTAACTAACCCTAACCCTAACCCTAACCCTGACCCTAACCCTAACCCTGACCCTAACCCTGACCCTAACCCTAACCCTAACTCTGACCCTAACCCTGACCCTAACCCTTAACAAAACCATACTTAACCCTAACCCTGACCCTAACCCTAATCCTGACCCTAATCCTGACCCTAACCCTGACCCTAACCCTAACCCTAACCCTAACCCTGACCCTAACCCTTAACCAAACCATACTTAACCCTAATCCTGACCCTAACCCTGACCCTAATCCTTAACAAAACCATACTTAACCCTAACCCTGACCCTAACCCTAACCCTGACCCTAACCCTAACCCTAACCCTGACCCTAACCCTAACCCTGACCCTAACCCTTAACCAAACCATACTTAACCCTAATCCTGACCCTAACCCTGACCCTAATCCTTAACAAAACCATACTTAACCCTAACCCTGACCCTAACCCTGACCCTAACCCTAACCCTGACCCTAACCCTAACCCTAACCCTAACCCTGACCCTAACCCTTAACAAAACCATACTTAACCCTAATCTTGACCCTAACCCTGACCCTAACCCTTAACCAAACCATACTAAACCCTAACCCTGACCCAAAACCCAACCCTAACCCTAACCCTGACCCTAACCCTAACCCTAAACCCCCTTAACTAACCCTAACTCTAACTCAAACCCCTAAATTCCATGGTTAAAAAAAAAAAACGCATATGCAAAAAAACGCTTACATGAGCATGCCAGTGCGCACATATGCGCATCCATAGGCTATAATGGCCATTTTTAGCGCAAAACGTGCGCATATGTGCGCATGCGCTTTTTTGCAGGGCCAAAAAATGCAACATGATGCGTCTGGAAAATCCAATCGCACACCCCAAAAAAACGCAGCGCATGAAAATCGCATACATGCGCTTACAAGCGCGCAGGTATGCGCACCCATGTTAAATATAGGGGAAAAAACGCATGCGCAGGTTAGCGTTTTTTTCCAGCGCTAAAAAACGCAAATGTGAAACCAGCCTTAGAACTTAAAAATCCTCAAAACTTAAGACTTTTGAGATTATGAGGAGGATTTAGTGAGTTTCTGTTCCAAAATGTGGCTAGCGTATGTTCATACTTATTTTTCTAAGAAGAATTGGAGCAGAATCTCTCCAAATCCTCTTTAAATCTTCAAAACATGGTTCTCGTGATGTATTAATGTACTGTTAGTGGTTCTTTTGATGTATTTGTGTAAGTACCTTTACTTTTTTTGTGGCCTTTGGGATTGCTTCACTATGGCAGTGGGGTCCTTGGATCAAAAAATATTGTGCACCCCCTATATAGAGGGTGGCTAGGAGATCTTCTGCGTAGGTTAAACTATAACCCTTTGTTTTTATGATCAGTGGCGCTCCTTGCAGTCACACAAACATACTAACTATATGCTTCATTTTCTATGGGTGGAAAATTATTTTATTTTTATTAGTGACCAAATATTTTGATATTTCTTCTATAAATACCCACAGATGTATGTGGCTCTGTAGGTAGAAACAGCACCCCAGCTTCTTCTCTAGTGTTCTGTGAGACAGTGCAGCCAGAAAGATAACATCTCATAGCCAAAGGATCTTTTATAGTCTCACATGAATATTTAGTGAGGACAGAATAATTCTGCACAGGATAAGGTTGTTATTATTATTTCTGCAATTTTTAAATATTGTCAATGACAACTTTGTCAGAAAATGTTGCTTTGTATGCTCAAAACAGAAAAGTAACAGTTCTTCTTTTGAAAAGGCCACATACAAAAAAGAATGGCTGATGCTATGAAGTATTACATTGCTGACTGCAGTGACAATATACATACATTCTGTGTTTACAATGCATTTGTGGCCTGGAAATACCACTAGCCTCCGCAGGCATTGTCCATAGTGACCAGTGACACCTTCAGCAAATAATGGAGAATGACAATTGTGCAGTCCTTGAGTGTCTCCCTTGTATTGTGTCCCCCCCCCCCCCATGCCATGAGCCCAGCGTCCAGTCTGCTGTCTGCTTAGCTGAATTGTAATAAGGTGGAAGCAGAGGGGTGTCACTGTGTCCAGCAGAGACAAGTGAGTCCTCCTGCACGCTGGGTACAGTGACAACACTCTGCTGATGGCTTATTACTATTCAGCTAAGCCGACAACAGACCATCACAGAGAGCACTGGGGGAGACAATCAGGGACAGTGCAGGGACCAGACCCTGAAATGAGCGTCATTGATGGTACTTCACTTCAGGAGGGGCTGTGAGTGTCCGCAGTCTCTGCCCCCTGATGATACTTTGTCTGAGTATCCCAGCATGCAC